>NC_090350.1:35975093-36276724 GCF_035084215.1 Heptranchias perlo | reverse complement strand
GGAGGAAGCCTCCGAAAGCTTGTGAATTTTAAAATAAAATTGTTGGACTATAACTTGGTGTTGTAAAATTGTTTACAATTGTCATTCAGAAAGACCACAGGAAAGCAGCCTCACCTCACCTCTTCTCAGCACAGACCTGGGATTTCTGAATTTTCTGTTTGGCCAGCTCCCTCCGAGATCGCACTGATGAGCCCAGCTACCTCTCACTGGCCGCTGCTGACAGGCTGGCTTTCTCCAAACAAGCTACTGTTAGCTATTCTGTTTCCTTCGTCTGTCCCTACTGTTAACATTACGCTCTATAACCTCATTCTGCCTTTAGCCCTGCCCTCCCACCCCAGACTACAGTCAGCCCTTTCCCAAAGATATTACACCTGCTATCTGACCCCAAGCTGACGTTAGCCCCGCTCCCTCTGACCCCAAGCTGACGTTAGCCCCGCTCCCTCTGACCCCAAGCTGACGTTAGCCCCGCTCCCTCTGACCCCAAGCTGACATCAGCCCCGCTCCCTCTGACCCCGGGCTGGCGTCAGCCCCGCTCCCTCTGACCCCGCTCTGTTGCAGAGCTAAAACCCATTCAGTGGGCATTTAATGAACAAGGGTTAAATCTGTGATTGAGGAAGAGCTTGCTATGTTGAATTAGCCTAAATGATTGCCGTTTGCGAGTCGCATGATTTGAACTCATGCTGACTAAATTAAGCATGTAACAGCTGTTAGAGTATAAATAATAAAGCAATTAATAATGCTTTCTTGTCAATGAACAGTTGTAACAATGTGAGAAAATGCTACATTAATTTGTACCTAATGAGGATTTTAGGGCGTCATTGTACCAGTTTGAATCTGGCACCTGCTGACAGTGAAGTGAAGCTGGCGGCCAGGGATTACATGGCTGGCCCTCCTGTGCAGTGGGTGTGAACCCAACTGAGAGCTGTGCTCGCTAGAACTGGCATTGAAACCCTGGGATCGACAGCTCCCTGCTAACATTAAAATTGTAGCCATGATGTGGAGATGCCGGTGATGGACTGGGGTTGACAAATGTAAGGAATCTTACAACACCAGGTTATAGTCCAACTGTTTTATTTGAAAATCACAAGCTTTCGGAGGCTTTCTCCTTCGTCAGGGGCCTCGGTTTAACATCTCACCGAAAGCCGGCACCTCCGACAGTGCTGCACTCGCTCAGTACTGCACTGGGCGTGTCAGCCTGGATTTTGCGCTCGAGTCTCTGGAGTGGGATTTGAATCCACAGCCTTCCGATTCAAAGGCGAGAGTGTCTAGACTGAGCCACGACTGCCAACGTTTAAGAGCATGTTTACACGGGTTGTAACAAATCAGTTCTCACCCACTCGTTCTGAAGCAGGTTTTTCATGCCTGTGTGATTCTGACATTACGAAATTCCAAGGCTGCCCACGAGAGGAAGAGATTGGAAACGCCAGCTGCTGAAGACCATGATGACATTGCGGCCAAGGATCTGCTGGGGGGAGGGGGGAGGTTCACTTTTCAGATTCCAGTGCATTGGGGAGTCAAATTATTTCTGCTTCCACGCCAACTTCAGCATCACAACAAAGGGGAAGTTGTTTCACTGACACTGGTGTGTAAATGCCCCCCTAAAAAAATTCCCAGGGTGTCAAATGGACCCCTCTCCCCCGTAAATGTTTAAATTTGGAGAATGGGCCGAATGGCGGCCTCCTGTGCTGAAATATTCTATGCACGATTCTATGATTGTGCCAGTGTGAAGCTCGCACCCCTCGACTAATTGTACTTTGGGTGGACATCATATCCAAAATATACTGTACGATTTGCGTCGATGCAAAACTGAAACTTTTTTGTCTTGGGGCAAGCTGTGTGGTTTGTTGTGTGGCCTACTGGTTAAATAAACTTTTTCTCTCAAAGTCACTTGTCTTTTTTTTAAAACGTGTTTGCATTGTTTTCGTTAACAGAAGCAGCACGGAGGCATCACCTTCCCGGCAGCCCTGTTAAAGCGCACCAGCCCCAAGCGTATCATGGCAACCTTTCAGCTGCACGAGGTGACCAAGCAGGAGCAGGACCTGTATCGATGCGTTACTCAGTCTGGAAGAGGATCTGGAGTGTCTAACTTTGCGGAGCTGATCATCAAAGGTAACATTATTGTTCAAGGTTTCCCTTTGCCGCCTACCGTCCCGGCTTAACATCCAATTCCTTATTGTTGACCTTCCTTCTATGGTTCACAACGACACGTTTCGAGTAAGTATGAGACACTTGATAGTAGAGTATACGGAACAGACTTTATTCATATACAGCATAGGTGATCACTCTATACTGTACACAGGGGTAACTTTGGGTTTCTCTCTCTTTCGGGCTCTTCAACTAACTCTGGAAGAACCCAGCCGCCTTATACACCTCAGTTTGCCCACTTCAAAGGTACATTCCATAAACAAGACTTCCTGATCGATCTGTTCTCTTTCAAGTTCAGTTTATTGACATCTTATTTACCTAAATATCCACTCTATACTGTGGTTAATGGATCCCTCTGCCTATGTTTATTACACTAGTCACCAATGTTATACATTAATCACTCATGGTCGATATTGTCCCAGTCACTATCTCTTTGCACAGGCATCCCTAGACATCATTACCAGACATTTGAAGTAGACCATGGGATATGGGGATTGGGCGAGAAAGTGGAGTTGAGGTCGGCCATGATCTTGTTGAATGGCTCCTATTATGTTCTTATATAATTCACCCTTCCTTCTCCTGGAAACCCCGTTGGGTTTCTGTTTATCTTATAAAGCCTGTTGCTCCATGACGAATTGTAGTTATACAGGGTAGTTTGATTATTAACCCTTAACTCTCCAACACTTTTCAATTAGTTCTTGTCCCAGTTCCGTGTCATTTCCACTGGCACTGAACTGATCATCAAGCCCTTTTCAAACAGTATCATTTATACTTGGTGTCAGAGAGTGCCACTCGTCAGCTCATCAGGAACAGGTCCCTTTCTGAATTTTGGTCTGCAGGTCTCTCTCATCTCTTCCTTTCTGTTGGCATTTCTGTCCCCCTTTCCCCACCCCCACTCTCTCTGCTTTCCTCAGTGTTAAAACTGAACACAATTTCACTATATTTGTATTCATTTTCTCTTGTCTAAATAGCTATCACATTGCTCCAAAAGTAAATCATTCTTTAAAGTGCCTTGAGACATTTCAGCAGCATGATAAGGCACTGTGCAAATGCAAGTATTTCTTTCACGTTCAGTTCATGCCCAACTGAAGATTTCATTTAAGTGGGCAAAAGTCAGTCAATTCCTCCATTGCATTTAACATTAAAGGGTCGGAAACTCCCTAGGGGTCGCGATTTGGCGTGAGGGTCCGTCAGTCTCCCATCATAATTCTGGTGGGCGAGTGGCAGAGCTGCAAGAAATGGGTTAATAATGATTTCTTTTATATTAATTTCTGGCTTTTGCCTGCTAAGTGTGTTTCTGTTAGAAGGTTGGAAATGTCAGTTTTGTGTTTCCAGTGAAATGAAAAGTGAGGACAGGGACACCTGCAGCAGCTAAAAGTGCAGCAGAGACAAAAACAGACCACCTTTGTTAGATGGTTGCATTGGTTGCCACGGGTCGTGCAGTTGTGAGATAGTTGACAGATTAATGGTGCCATCCATTCGAGAAATTGTCGCTAGGGTGGCCAACTCCTCCGAGGATATTGTTGAGGAATTTGGTCAAGTGATAACTAAAGTATTGGGCCTCCGTAACTGGCTGCAGTTGAATGATTTGATTGACTACTCAGTCAAGATAATGCCTTGATAAGGTGTATGGGAGGCCTTCTTATTAAAACTGAAATTCATTAAGTGAATAACGGGATAACATTACGTGATAACATATGAATCCGCACTAGAGAAAAGCTATACAAGAGGGGTGTTCGAACAGATTCTTCAGAGTTCGACAAGGCTTGGCCAGCCATTCACCTGAGCTCAAGAACTGTAACGTGTAAATCGTATTATCACAAGTGTGACCTTAAGCAGAAGTGTGATTATTATTAATAATAGTTATCATTGTACGCTTAATTCCTATGAAAGCCAATAAATGCCTTTGAACCTTATTATCTTGTGGAATAACTTATAAATAAGAATATCCATTCCCTAACAGAGCCCCTAGGAAAATGGCCAAGACCTGGTTGCTTCAGGTCTCCACTGCTTCCAGGAGTTTCCTCCTTGCTTTAAGGGGCAAAACCTCCGACTGCCTCTTACAAGGTGAATGAAAGCCAGAGGGCGAGCAAGGAGCAAGGATGCCCTAAACTGGGAGTTACTAATCCTGAGCCTGGAAGCGGACTCGGTATAGTAGCCGGAGTAGTGCCAGCTTCCACAAAGGCAAATGTGGGCCCTAATGGTAGGGTCCCTGCCAGGACTAGGGGCTTAGACTCCTCCCACCCACCCCCTCCCCACCAAGAGGTTACAGTTAGGAACATGGCTTCACCAGGGAGCCTAAGAAATCCCCCCCCCCCAACCTCAACACCCACAGGTGCCAGAATTACCAGCATGCATGGGGTGGTGGGTGTTGGAGAAGTGCCTGAAGTAGTGCTTGTATCCACTAGCCGGATCAGCGCTGGAGGGCACCGTCGGGCACAATCCCGGTGTAATCACTGGGAAGCAACACATGAGGAATTTCGTGCCCCTAGATCGCAATCCTATCTTTACGATTGTCCAGTGCGTACCTGTTACAAAAAATTATGTAAGGCTCTGTAACTGTTGCCTCACTGAGCACCCTGAAAAATTGGACTGAGATTAGATGAAATTTCATTCTGTTTAAGGTTTCACTGAAGGGGGCTACAATTGGCCTCAGTTTGCTTGGGTTTGGGAGGCCAAATATAACCAGGAGTCCCTGCTCCTGATCACTACCCAGTTACTGGTAGCCAGTGCTAATGTCAGCTGACGACAGGATCATACATGCCTTCTATGGTCAAATATTCTGTCAACACTCACCATTTGTGCTTACGCTTGAAGAATAGTCACTTGGATGGGGTACTGAAGGGCTTGTTGCTAACCATAGAATCATATCTCGGCAGCTATCAGTGTAGTCCAGTCATCCAGACACTAGAGGGTGAACTGGGAACTTCATGTTGGAAAAAGTACCAAGGACTCTTCCCACAAGTCAATAATCAGTGTTTACAAGGACACACATGACATTTTGGTGATGGCAATGGTTTGTGAGACGTTCATGAACAAGTTCAAGGAAATAAAGGATAACTTCAGGAGGTATGAGGATGGTTAACTCCTGTAGGTTACGCAAACTTCATTTAGCTGTAGTCTGGAATGAGTGAATAATCAGAGATCAGTGCATTCCAGATATCTCAATCCATTTAAGTAACAATTCAATTCTACTAGTAATAGGGCCTCAAGGGTGTCTCATGAACCTACATGTGACCTACAGAACAAGCCTACTTCAGTTCCTTCAAGGTGAGAGAAATAGATGAAACAGTTCTGTTGTGCTACGATCAGTTTTGATATCACCAGCCCTATGTGAAGCAGAGCTTTGCTTTTGCATTATGGGGTATAACATTTACAAGATTCAACACGCTTCTGATACTGGAAATAATGCAAATCTATGATAAAGATAAGAAAGCCCTAAGTGATCACTTCACTCCCAAGCAAAGTACATCATATGAATTAATCATATTTTTGTGGGCTGAACAACATGAACGAATCAGTCAATTGCACACACTTATGTTAACAAGCAGCAAAATGGAATTTCACTGATACAGATTAGATCAGTTAGATTATAGAAGGACATTTGTCTCAAATTTTGTGCCACCAATCCCCGGAGAAAGAGCATACCTTAGATGAGTTTTTAGAACTGGCTAGAGCACCTGATCCAGCTGAATGTGGAAACGAAGCAGCAAGTTGCTATCAACGGCAGAAATATCAAGTGCAAATCGCATCATCCCGAAGGTAAAGCCACAATCAAATCAGGTCACCACCAATCACGTGTTTTATTACGTGGTGAAAATCATCCCACGATGGCGGTTGTCCAACAAAAGGCAAAGAATGTCCTGCGTGTTGGAAAGGAGATAACTTCTCTCAGTGCTGTCAGTCATCCAACTACAGGCCCCACAGAAAGATTCAATGAACCACAGTGACCCTAGTGCATGTCCACGGATATATAGCCGGTAAAAACAACACAATGTGCATCACGTTACTGAATCAGAACCTACTGTATGCAGCTCTCCAGGTGGGGATGATGAATATTCATTCACTATAGAACAACATCAAATCAGTAATCAGCAACAAGCCAATGTCGATAGTACATTTTCAAGGTGCACAGATTCAAGTTATTGTTGATTCTGGGTGTTCACTGAATATTATTGATCAATCAAGTTACCAATTTATTGTTGCTAGTTCTGATTCTCAAGTGAAACTATGTCACGTGCAGATCCGGTTACTTCCATTTGATAAGACATCGAACATGGCAATGAAACAATCTCAATGGATGTGTCTATTGTGAATGGAAAGCCTGGTTCTCTACCTGGCCTACGTACAGCTTGGGCACTACAATGTATTCATCTTCCCTCAGCAGCATGTAGCATCATTGTACCAACATCAGATATTATTTGCTGTGAATTTTCTTGATTGTATAGTAAGCTGAAGGGCAGTCAAATTGTATGTTGACACGTCTGTATTTCCTGTTGCTCACTATCATTGCAAGGTGCCACTTCCTCTGTCGAAGAATACTAAGGCAAAGTTAAAAGAGTTAGAGGACAGTGATGTAACTGAAGATGCAGATGATGTCACATCATGTGTCCTACCTCTAGTGATTGTCTCCAAGCCCAGGAATCCTAATGAGATGCACATCTGTATTGGTATGTGAGCTGCAAACAAAGCAATTAAATGCGAATAACATGATACGTCAGCTCAGGAAAGATTCTCACGGAGATAAATGGGTCATCCGTTTTCTCAAAGCTAAATCGGAAATCTGGGGATCACCAGCTAGAGCTTGACAAGGGAGCTATTATATTACAATGTTTGCAACACGTTGATCTGAAGTGATATAAAAGCCATTGTGTACATCTTCAGCAGCAGAAGTATTTCACCATACCATCCAACAAGTTACTGATGGACTTTCAGCCATCTTGGATGTAAGTGACGATATTCTAATGCACAAGCCAAGCAGAATATGATGTGGGGTGCCTTTATAGCTTTCCTAGGATACAAGGAAAAGCCTTACACTCACATGCGAGAAGTGCATATTTGCTAAAGAACATCTAGAGTATTTCAGCTTAGTCTTCACAAAGTAGGGGATATCACAAAGTAGGGGATATTCATCTTCACAAAGTAGGGGATATCACCAGAGCTCATGATGATCGACACAATCTACAATGGTGCAGCCACAAATGAAGAGATAGGAGTCCGCAGTCTTTATCCATGATTCCTTAATGTTCCAATTTTATTTTCTATTTGGCTACACTTATAGATTATGGGCTGCTTGATTATCAGAGGAGTTATGAATGAAGTTGAACACTGGCATCATCAGCAAACAATCCCACTCCTGACCTTATGACAGGGAGAAGGTTATTGATGAAGCAGCTGAAGGTTTTTGGGTGAAGAATGCTTCCCTGAGGAACTCCTCCAGCGATGTCTGCAGCTGCTATGATTGGCTTCCAATGATCATAAGCATCTTCCTTTGTATAAGGTTTGTCTTCTGACCCCCCCCAACTCCCGCATTAACATCATTTGGGCTAGGGGTTCCTTCGTGCCGTTCTTGGCTGTTGGCTGAATGCTGTCTTGATGTCGAGGGCAGCTCAGCTCAACTCAACTCAACTCTCAACTCCCCTCTGGCATTCAGCTCTTGCATCCTATTTTTAAGTGGGAAGATAGACACGATCACAACCTACTTCAGATCAAGCAATCGCTATCTAGTGATACATATTTTGATCTCAGTGGGCCAATGCAGATCTACGTTGATGTCATTGCAGTTGGCTTAGGGGCCATCCGTATGCAAAACTAGACCTACCAACTGTGCCAGTTGATGACTTAATTTCACAGGGTACTACTACACCCACATTGGGTGTGAAGCATTGGCAGTTAAATGGCTGTGCAGCAATTTCAGCTATGTCTCTCTGGTCAACAACTTATGGTATTTACAGATGACTAGGCTTTGATCCTCATATTCCCCAATCCACAGTCTAAACCTTCTTCTAGGGCCCAGTGCTGGTTGCTGACTGGTCCAGTCTTATTACGTGATTATTAACTATCATCCTGGATCGGAGGCATGTTACAACGCCCAGATCCAGATGTTGCCAGAAGTTGTTATTCAGAGAGCTGAGGAATTCGGTAATTTTGTAGCTCATCACTCTATACCTAAGTCAATCACTCTAGCTGATATCAAGCAAGATGCACAGAAGGACCTTATATTGCAAGCACACAAATCCTTGCCACAAGTTGAAAACAGACTACCAGCAGTTATGGCTGGCTCTCCATGAGCTAACTGTCACTGAGAATGATATTCTTCTACAGTCATCCTAACAGGAATACAGGATTAAGTGATTTCCCTCATTCGCATCAGCCATCAACGGATAGTCAAAACCAAAGCTGTTTTCAGAACTAAAATGTAGTTCCCGGGCATAGACAGAAAGATAGAAACAGCTATTAAAAGATGTCTCCACTCTCAGTGAAAAACACTGAACACAAGATAGCATCACTCGCCATGTCAGATCTACTTTATTATCCATGACAGACAGTTAGTATTGATTCCTGTGGATCCTTTCCAACAGGAGACTACCCCTTGATAGTGGTCGATGATTTCTCTTGATTTCCAGTGGTTGAAATCACCAAATCTACAGCAGTTAGAGCCACTATTCAATATCTGGGCAAGATTTATGTAGCACACAAAATTCCAGAGGGAGTAAAGTCAGACAGCGGAGCTCAGCAACCAAGAGCATCCTCCAACATCTTGACAGAACACCTTGGATTTTGTCAAATCACGCCAAACTCTGAGGCTGAAAGCGTGTTGAGAACCATCATGAAGAGTGTCCAGATTGCTCAATTGAAAATTCACCCTGGCAGCAACAACTTTGGGCATTCCTATGTAACTACTGTGCTATGCCTAATTCCAGCGCAGGTGTAGCATCTGCAGCAATGTTGAGCACCACAGAGCATCACAGTATCACTTCCAAGTGACACGATGAGATATAAAGAAAGATTGGAACATTAAGGCCAAAATAAAAGTGTGCACTGATCAAAAACGTCAACACTTAGTGATATCAAAGTTGGTGACCGGTGAGAAATAATGAGCGAGGAAGACATAACGCCATGTGATGGTTTGACTTATAGGGAGAGGTTGGATAGACTGAGACTTTTTTCCCTGGAGAGTAGGAGGTTTAGGGGTGATCTTATAGAAGTCTATAAAATAATGAGGGGCATAGATAAGGTAGATAGTCAAAATCTTTTCCCAAAGGTAGGGGAGTCTATAACGAGGGGGCATGGATTTAAGGTGAGAGGGGAGAGATACAAAAGGGTCCAGAGGGGCAATTTTTTCACTCAAAGGGTGGTGAGTGTCTGGAATGAGCTGCCAGAGGCAGTAGTAGAGGCGGGTACAATTTTGTCTTTTAAAAAGCATTTGGACAGTTACATGGGTAAGATGGGTATAGAGGGATATGGGCCAAGTGCAGGCAATTGGGACTAGCTTAGTGGTATAAACTGGGCGACATGGACATGTTGGGCCGAAGGGCCTGTTTCCATGTTGTAAACTTCTATGATTCTATGAAACATTCATCGACACCGTCATCTGTAGACTTGGTTTCACTATAACTGTTTGAAGAAGTTCTCATCAAATGACCAGAATTGTATCGTTCTTAAAGAAAATTATAGCATTGCCAGAATCTCAACCTATCGTACAGACTGAGCGTAGTATTAATTTTAGAGATTATGAACCAGATGATACAACCATTGATACCCAGGATCAAGCATCGCCAATTCATGATCGTCCTCCAGGAAGAGAAAGCCCGTCATACCAGAAGGGCCATGTTGTTTCAAGAATTTGCATACTACATTTTAGACTAACATATCCATTTTCTTTTATCATAAAGCTTGTGAGGAGACAGCATATTCATCCAGACATTCATTGAACAAGGACCATGTAATGATTGTATCACTTGTGACAACCAAGGACTTCTTCTGCAAACAAATAATCAGTGCTTATAAAGAACCATAGAAGTTTACAGTGTAAAGGAGGCCAATCAGCCCATTGTGCCTGTGCCAGCTCTCTGTTGATCTCACTACCCTTAAAGTAGCAAGTTTATTCAGCACAGGTCACTTTCAGCATCCACACAAGTGCACCAGTCAACCCTACAATAAGATTAAATGCTCTAGCTCCCCTCTGCTTGCCTTTGACAAGTACCTACATATAAAATAATCCCACCACCTTGCTCTGTCCCCTCAGAACTCCGAGACAAACACGGCAGTCAGTGCCTTCAGAAGAGGAGGGGATAGAATTGGGGAAAAATTTAAGTAGAAAAAGTTTTCACTGTTCAGAGACTCTTACACACAAAAGGAGGCCATTCGGTCCATAGAATCATAGAATCATAGAAGTTACAACATGGAAACAGGCCCTTCGGCCCAACATGTCCATGTCGCCCAGTTTATACCACTAAGCTAGTCCCAATTGCCTGCACTTGGCCCATATCCCTCTATACCCATCTTACCCATGTAACTGTCCAAATGCTTTTTAAAAGACAAAATTGTACCTGCCTCTACTACTGCCTCTGGCAGCTCGTTCCAGACACTCACCACCCTTTGAGTGAAAAAATTGCCCCTCTGGACCCTTTTGTATCTCTCCCCTCTCACCTTAAATCTATGCCCCCTCGTTATAGACTCCCCTACCTTTGGGAAAAGATTTTGACTATCTACCTTATCTATGCCCCTCATTATTTTATAGACTTCTATAAGATCACCCCTTAACCTCCTACTCTCCAGGGAAAAAAGTCCCAGTCTGTCAAACCATCAAGTCCCGGTAGCATCCTAGTAAATCTTTTCTGCACTCTTTCTAGTTTAATAATATCCTTTCTATAATAGGGTGACCAGAACTGTACACAGTACTCCAAGTGTAGCCTCACCAATGCCCTGTACAACTTCAACAAGACATCCCAACTCCTGCATTCAATGTTCTGACCAATGAAACCAAGCATGCCGAATGCCTTCTTCACCACCCTATCCACCTGTGACTCCACTTTCAAGGAGCTATGAACCTGTACTCCTAGATCTCTTTGTTCTATAACTCTCCCCAACGCCCTACCATTAACGGAGTAGGTCCTGGCCCGATTCGATCTACCAAAATGCATCACCTCACATTTATCTAAATTAAACTCCATCTGCCATTCATCGGCCCACTGGCCCAATTGATCAAGATCCCGTTGCAATCCCAGATAACCTTCTTCACTGTCCACAATGCCACCAGTCTTGGTGTCATCTGCAAACTTACTAACCATGCCTCCTAAATTCTCATCCAAATCATTAATATAAATAACAAATAACAGCGGACCCAGCACAGATCCCTGAGGCACACCGCTGGACACAGGCATCCAGTTTGAAAAACAACCCTCTACAACCACCCTCTGTCTTCTGTCGTCAAGCCAATTTTGTATCCAATTGGCTACCTCACCTTGGATCCCATGAGATTTAACCTTATGTAACAACCTACCATGCGGTACCTTGTCAAATGCTTTGCTGAAGTCCATGTGGACCACGTCTACTGCACAGCCCTCATCTATCTTCTTGGTTACCCCTTCAAAAAACTCAATCAAATTCGTGAGACATGATTTTCCTCTCACAAAACCATGCTGACTGTTCCTAATTAGTCCCTGCCTCTCCAAATGCCTGTAGATCCTGTCCCTCAGAATACCCTCTAACAACTTACCCACTACAGATGTCAGGCTCACTGGTCTGTAGTTCCCAGGCTTTTCCCTGCCGCCCTTCTTAAACAAAGGCACAACATTTGCTACCCTCCAATCTTCAGGCACCTCACCTGTAGCGGTGGATGTCTGCCATGATACATCATGCCTGTGCCTGTTGTATCATGGCAGACATCCCTGTAAATTGTACTGTTGTATAACTCACAGTCGAAAGTCTCTCTGATAGCTGTTATTAAAATTATTTTGGAGTGCTTCAGCCCAGTTGCCGGAGGGTGCAGTTTCACAGCTCAAAACGGTCCATAATTCAATGCTAAATTTCAGTCCAACTCAGAGAGGATACAAGGAAGATTAATGTGGGAAATGCAAATTTCAGATGGTGCAGTATGTGGGGAAGGGATTGTGCTCTATTTGACTTGAGAAAGCTCGGTGTTTACACTGGGTGTGAACTGTGGGGAGTCGACTCTTGTTTTCCTCATGTGGTGGAGATGCCGGTGATGGACTGGGGTTGACAATTGTAAACAATTTTACAACACCAAGTTATAGTCCAGCAATTTTATTTTAAATTCACAAGCTTTCGGGGCTTCCCCCTTCGTCAGGTAAATGTACCTGACGAAGGAGGAAGCCTCCGAAAGCTTGTGAATTTAAAATAAAATTGCTGGACTATAACTTGGTGTTGTAAAATTGTTTACACTTGTTTTCCTCAGCATTGCAGCAGAAAACTAGCTGAACCGAAATCTCAAAATCAATCAATCAATCAATCTCTCTCTCTATCTCTGGCTCTCGGCACATTTACATTTAATAACTGCTGTTGAATGCAAATGAGGGGTTTTCTCACCATTGGCTGCAGTTAATAATAAAACCTACCACCTTCACTTATTCACGTGGCAGCAGGTGTCAGCTTCTTTTGGTGGTCTTGGGAGCCGGTTTTGCCAGAGAGAGAACAACGTGGGGAAGAGTGTCACGGGGAAGTCGCTGTATTGAGCTGTCCAACCGGTGCGGTCTCGACTGCATGTTTTCTAAACCAGGAGCTGGGTTCTGAAGCACATGGTACTGGAGGCCTTCTGCTGCTAATTAGTGCTGAGTGGCTGTGAAATTCTAGAATGCGAACAATTCTATTACTGTAAAGGCTCCTCTGCAGTCATGTAGTTCCTATTCAGAAGCAATCTGCATATCGTTGTGATGCTTTGCCGACATGCAGAAAGTATTTGAAAAGAAAACGTTTTATACGTTCGGAGAATAACGTTGCCATGTGGTGGAATGTGAGATTGGAGAAGTTTCATACCAAATATATCAAGTACCCAACAAGAGTATCAAGGCTTTCTTGGCACACTATCAAGAAAGTGCATTGTCAATATTACTCTGCTACAGGTGCCAGACTAGTTGGCGCCAGACCAGTTGGCACCAAGCAGCCTCTGGTGCCACAGTAATCACTGATTCCTGTAAGTGACGGTGCCCAGTGTTATTGAAAGCTTCAGCTGAAAAAATGCTCTTGAACCTTTTTGATTCCGGTGCCACAGTCCTTTTGTGTCTGTGGCTGGATTGCTTGACAGCCACGAATGAATAATGAGGCCATTGAAAGTTTACGGTCAAGAGGTACATGGCCAATTTAAAAAGACCTGGAGCAAATAAATTACTTAAGCAATATTCCTGGGTAAGATGGAAAAAGAAAACCACAAACAGTGGAAATTTGAAAAGAAAACAGGAAGATGCTGGAAATGCATCTGTAAAGAGAAACAACAGGTCAATCACTCGGGTGGGACCTTTCATTAGAGATGTCTAGTCAGGCTGAAGAATCCACTTTTATAGGACTGACAGGGACATGGCCAAGGAGACAGAGAGTAGGAAAGAGCAACAGATTGAATCCCAGCTACGTCACACTTAAGCCTGCTGCATTTCCATGTGATTTCCATCATTGAGTTGTGTGTTTGTAAACAGCTGAAGAAGTTATGCCATCACTTTTCCATGGAGAGAAGAGCTGCAGTCAACAGCTCTTGATGGTCACACTCTGTGAAGATCTTTCAAGATGTCAACTTTCTAGAAACATGTTCTACACGTGGAGCATTTTATGAGTTCCACTTTATTATGTCTGTCATTATTATTTTTGTCGCGGTTTGACTCCGAGCCCCATTGCTCGATCAGAACTGATGAGCATATTGCCTGCTTTGAGAATTCTACCTGCCATCTTGCAGCTAGGAAGTGTGAGAGACGATCTAAAGAAAGAAGAACAAACTTGCATTTATATCACGCCTTTCATGACCTCATGATGTCCCAAAGCACTTTACAGCCAATGAAGTACTTTTTGAAGTCTAGTCACTATTGTAATGTAGGATTTACTTCCTGTGATTTTTGCCTCACTCCATGTGGGAAAGTGACTCTGCTTACCTTGATGGCTCCCTCTGTGTTACAGCTGACATTAGTTACTCTCTGTTTGGGAACCTTGAGTATAAACCCATGGTCTTAT
The DNA here is from genome assembly GCF_035084215.1 of Heptranchias perlo. NCBI lineage: Eukaryota > Metazoa > Chordata > Chondrichthyes > Hexanchiformes > Hexanchidae > Heptranchias > Heptranchias perlo. The sequence continues at coordinate 36,262,402 of NC_090350.1, read as the reverse complement.
GCTTCATGGTGCAGTGCATTCATACATCAGCTTGTCTAAAATGTGCATACTTAGTAGTTTGACATACTGCACAGCATGACACTGAGCCATCAAGACAAGACCGACCCCTGTTTTGATCATCAATCTGTATTCAGTACACTGATCTCAGCAGGGTTGGTAGTTGGGAGTGATACACCTGGCCACAGTGCTCCTAGACTAAGGAAGAGGGGAAAAAATCATCCCGTGCTCCTGCACCGGATCACCAATTGCTGGAGAGTGCGAACGTGTAGATATCGGGTGGGCATAGGATTGGACTTGGTTATGACACCTTCTCCTGCTGTCGGTTAGCGTGGCAAGACTTGCTGTCAGGCATGAAGAACAGCAACTCGGACGAGATGCTGGAGGGTTGCCAGTACCCATGGAACTTCATGTCAGCAAGAATAAGCATCTTCAGGAGATGAGGGAAGAAACCTGGGGTGGAGAGAAAGATACTCCATGAGCAGCATTAAAGAATAGGTGCTTTTACCTCAAAGATTTCCCCCCCCCCAGCTAACCCCTCTTTGACTGGCACCCTCCCCTTTAAGTTGCTAGTTTATTTATTCAGCACAGGACACTTTCACAAGTGCACCTGTCAACCGCACGCTAAGTCAGAATTCTCTAGCTCTGCCATGCTCGACTTTGAAAATAATACATAATTCAACAATATGCTGTAAATTAATTTTGCATTGACTTACTATCTGGAATCGCTGTCAGCTTCCGAGTGAGAATCCCTAATCAGAAATTCGTAAACTGTGTGCACTGGACTTGCTGAAAGTGACCTGACAACTTAATGCGTTGCTAGGTTTCATTTTATTTTTCCATTTCGGATGACAGCTAGGTATTTTGTTCCCTTCCTCAGCATGTTTGTTATGCTGAACCCATGAGCATCCACCTAGCAGTGCAGCTGTGAACATGAAGGCGCACAATATTCCGACTGAACTTGGGGTCCAGTCTTGAACTCCACACAGGGACAGTGCTGGCTGGTTTTGTGCTATCACTGTCCAGTCTGGAGTGAGTCAGTGGCATCAAACTAAACCTCTGTAGTTGGTTCAGATTTTCATTAACCTATGTCTATTTTGTGGTCTTTACTTTTTCTTTGAACACGTGTATTTCTTTTTAATGGAAACCAACTTAGTGAATTAATGTCCGTGGCTGATTGAATCTTTATCTCCTGATTAGTATTAGGTTAGCGGCCATTAAATCAATTTAGCAGTAGAGAACACAATGTCTACTGTAATATCTATTAGATAAGTCGTCTCTTCATTCATTTCATGTCTAAATATATAAAGGAGTGGGTTATATAACAGTACAATTTACAGGGGTGTTTGCCATGGTACAGCAGGCTCGATGGGCTGAATGATCTCCTTCTGGGCTGCAAGATTCTATGAACAGTGAGATAGGAAAGCAGCTCCTGTACGAACAGAATGTCACCATCTGGAGAAATGGGTCAAAAGACTTGTAGCTAGATCTGAACCAACTGCACTCTGATTGTGACAAAATGAGGCATTTTTGTCGAGTTTTGATTTAGTGACAGTTCCTGTAAATATAGACTGGCTATATAAGCAATTTTAAAAAAACAACTACAGTTTGAATCTCTGCACCAGCTTACTTTGAGACAATATTGCAAGTTGCATCACTTACAGGCCGGAGAGAAAAATGATTCAAACTTAGATAATGCTGTCTGATTAGCTCAGTTTGTATATGAGTGACCATTCCTTTTTAAATGTAAATGAGCAGATATTCAAAATCCAGAAAGTCCCAGTAAATCTATCCACGAGAAAAAATCTGTTTAATTTGAAGCTTCATTGAAAAAATGAATCAGTCAGTTTGAAACTCCTAAAAGGGAGAAAAAGTATAAAGCAGGGACATGAGCCCTAGTGTTGAGTTTGAGATTGCCCGCAGTTGCTTTTTCATTGACTTATGTACTGCGGCTGCGTCGGGTTGTGGTCACCTTTTGGCTAATTCAAGGATTAGTTCATCTGTCTTTTGACGGCATCTCCTCCATCAAGGGTCCCACTCCCCTCTTCCAGGCGCTCATCCGTCCAAAACCATTGTCCCTTTCTGGAGGCGGCCAGGTTACTTGACCACCTCCCGGCACTCACCATTGACGAGACATGGGTAGTACCGTCTGCTATCATTACAGCAGCAGGTTTTAACACCTGACCTGGCTGAGATTATTACAGGCTCCGGCAGAAGTAAGAAGTTCAAAAAGGAAGAAAGAAACAGTAATTGACAGTCATTTGTAAAGAATTAACCTTCTACCTAGAGATGCAATCTTATACTACTTTGCCCACTTGAGGGATTGGATGATTGACATTACCAGGACTGAGCCTTTAAGGCCATTGTTCAGGCACTTACTGTGAGGCCTGTAGTCTCAAAGGTACATCTTGAGTTAAATTGGAAGCTAATTGTTGATGAAAGTTACTATAGTTTTGCGACTGTGTATAAATTCACAGGTCCTGCCCTTGGGAAGAGGCTAAGTGATCAAGGTCAGAAAAAAACAGCAGGAAATGACTGGTTTGCCTTTTTTTTTATATATGTATATACTTTTGGCCCTTTAAAATGTATTGTGACATCTTTTCCAGACACTGTCAGTGTCTAAATGTAAAATGAAAACTTGTTTTTTTTTAAAAATAGGACTTTTTACTAAACAGACAAATTGTGTGTGGGGCAGGGCGGCGGCGGAGATACAGTTTCGTTTCTTAGTTTAATAAGATTGTGTTGGTGGGTTTCGTAACATTGTCTTTCTCCTGGATCAATGCGACACGGCACAAATCATTACTGGTGGATTCCGGTGCAAACGCCCTCATAAGTGTGAAAAATAAATTGATATTGGGATTGCAGTTAAAGGGTCATTTGTTTTGTAATTTCAATAGCAGTCACAGTCATGCAATGGAAGCTGGAATTCCAGGGTAGTAATTAAAGCCCAATCCCACTGTGCGCCTTTATTTTAGCATTGGAGTCCAATGCTGAGATGATTCTTATTTTGATTAATTCCATCTCCCCGTATTTTAGTTCTGCCCTCAGCGCAGGATCTGGATTCCGAACCCAAAGTGACTCACGTTGGATAAAATACACAACTTATTATAGTTTGCTTGCTTCCTGGTACTTTTTGCATTTACATTTGGCCTGAATACAAATCCTACCAATGATTGTGTAAAGTCGCAAAATGTCTCTCTCTGTGCACTTTCTCTCTTTCTTCATCCTGCAGTACATTTCGCAGTCATTGCAGCAGGTGAGTGGCTGCTGTGTGTAATTGGAGCCACAGTCATAAAGGCAATTTATCCCTGCTCTATTATGTAACAGTCGCCTATTCTCTTTCCCTGCCCCCCCCTCCCAATCTTTGTTATGTAACAAAGAAAAATTAAATCAGGAGGTCCAATGGGGCTGGGGTGACTTGTCCCTGATGGTTTGGTGGGGGGCAGATATCTGGCCATCTAATGACAACACATATTTCTGTTTCTATGGTATTAAGAGTTTCATGAGCCTTGACTACTTGGTTTCTATCAGATGCCAGCGTTCAGACACTAAATATCCCTGTCAAAAATCAGACATTTTTCATATAAATAAGAGACCTGTAACGTCACAATGTAATCAAATTGTTGGTATTATCTGAGTAAATGTGTGCAATTTTGATCTCCTTATTTAAGAAAGGACATAATTGCTTTGGAGGCAGTTCAGAGAAGGTTCACTCGACTGATTCCTGGGATGAGGGGTTGATCTTATGAGGAAAGGTTGGACAAGTTGGGCCTGTATACATTGGAGATTAGAAAAATGAGAGGTGATCTTATTGAAACATATAAGATCCTGAGGGGATTTGAAGGGGTAGATGCTGAGAGGATGTTTCCCCTTGTGGGAGAGACTAGAACAAGGGGACACACTTTAAAAATAAGGGGCCTCCCATTTAAGACGGAGATAAGGAGAAATTTTTTCTCTCGGGGTCATGAGTCTGGAACTCCCTTCCGCAGAGAGCGGTGGAGGCAGGGTCATTGAATATTTTTAATGTGGAGATGCCGGTGATGGACTGGGGTGGACAAATGTAAGGAATCTTACAACACCAAGTTATAGTCCAACAAATTTATTTTAAAATCACAAGCTTTCGGAGATTATCTCCTTCGTCAGATGAATGAATGAAAAGGTTCTCAAATCGCATATCTTATACGATGTTGGGACAGCATCACACCAATCAAAAGGTGTCGTTGTTATTCAAACAGGCCAGTCACGGAGAACAGCACGTCCCAGTACACTCGATATACATTGTGTCTTTCACACAGGCAGGCAGAAAGAAACTCAAAATGGCAGAGAGAGAGAGAGAGAGAATTTTAAAAAACATATAAATTTTTTCCCCATTGTAAAAGACACAATGTATATCGAGTGTACTGGGACGTGCTGTTCTCCGTGACTGGCCTGTTTGAATAACAACGACACCTTTTGATTGGTGTGATGCTGTCCCAACATCGTATAAGATATGCGATTTGAGAACCTTTTCATTCATTCATCTGACGAAGGAGATAATCTCCGAAAGCTTGTGATTTTAAAATAAATTTGTTGGACTATAACCTGGTGTTGTAAGATTCCGAATATTTTTAAGGCTGAGTTCGATAGATTCCTGATTAACAAGGGAGTCAAAGGTTATAGTAGGTAGACGGGAAAGTAGGGTTGAGGTCGCAATCAGATCAGCCGTGATCTTATCAAATGGCAGAGCGGGCTCGAGGGGCCGAATGGCTTACTCCTCTTAATTCGTAAGCTCATTGAGATATTCTGTAGATAATGTAGCATTTGGAATGGTTACTCTGTTCTTTGCCAAACCCCAGTGCTTGGTGTTTTGGCAGGTTAAGGATAGAGTGACTGAGAAATGGAACTGCAGCTTTGAGACTGTTAGTCTTTCAGCCTCACCTGGATTGAGCAAGGCAATGTACACAAAGTCCATTATGGCGATTGATTCATGATACAACTACTTGCATTTATACCGCACTCCTTACATCTCAAAGAACGTCCTGGGACACCTTGCTTCCTGCTACCCTTTGTCGAAGGGGCACGGGAGACCAGAGATGCAATCCAGAGAGCTGGTTTTGAATAAAGAGAGATAGGGAGGAAGTGCACTCCAGTGGGCGGGTGCATATTGGCTTCGGATGGTGAAACTGAGTGGTCGGCGGGCAAGCATTATTCCCGAGTCAGTGATGTGTTACTGAAGAGCTGCCGAGTCTGGAGAGACCTTGGAGAGATTGATAAATCAGGCTGAGGATGCACTGGGTTGCAGGACATCAGTGGAACTGAGCAGGGACAGGAAAGATTGACACGTGAGGCTACGTGCTTGGGATACGGAGCGTTGAAACTTGTGAAGGCTGGAGGTAAATGAGGACATTTGAAAAATCGGTCCTGAGGTGATCCCTTACGAGCCTCGCTGTGTCCTCCTTTTTTCACTTCTTCACACAAAGGATGGTGGAAATCTGGAACTCTCTGTTCCACACCCCCCACCCCCAAAAAATACTTGAGGCTGGGGATCAATTGAAAATTTCAAAACTTGAGACTGATAGGTTTATTATAGTCAAGGGTATTAAGGGATTCGGAACCAAGGTGGGTAAATGGAATTAAGATACAGATCAGCCATGATCTAATTGAATGGCGGAACAGGCTCGAGGGGCTGAATGGCCTACTCTTGTTCCTATGTTCCTATTAAAGTGTGCATCAGTGTGTCAGCAGTCAAAGGGATGAAGTAAGCCCATAAGCAAGCAGTGTTCTAAAGATAGAAACATCGGAAAATAGGAACAGGAGTAGGCCATTCAGCCCCTCGAGCCTGTTCTGCCATTCAATTAGATCATGGCTGATCTGTATCTTAACTCCATCTACCCACCTTGGTTCCGTAACCCTTAATATCCTCGCCTCACAAAAACCTAGCAATCTCAAGTTTTGAAATTTTCAGTTGACCCCTAGCCTCAACAGCTTTTTGGGGAAGAGTTTCCCAGATTTCCACTACCTTTTGTGGGAAGAAGTGCTTCCTGACTGGAAGAAGGTGGTTTTCACAATGGGCCCAGTGCTGGATAGAAAGCTCAGTTCAGGGTCGAAGAAAGCAATGAGGTTTCTGAGCATCGGGCTAAACCTGAATGAGAAGCCATGGGGCTGACCAAGTCAACCTGAGAAAGATGTAAGGTCTAGTGAGGGCTGACCAGGAAAGACGCAGTTTTGGCAACGTTGAGCTTCAGGTCTCTGATGCAAAGAACTCCAGTCAGAACTTAAATTCTAAATAATAATAAATTATAAATAAAAACAAGTAACAAATTATAAGTCACTAGGTGAGCGTCAACTGAGCTGGTTATCAGATGGGTAGTGAGAAAGCACCTTTGCCATCTGGACAGCTGACTCTACAGTCAATTAGGCAGAGGTTGTGTTTTGATCAAATTTCAACTCTAAGTGAGGGAATGAATTTCTTGATGTGTTAGTGGTCCTTGCTGAGATCCGAATTCAATCTCTCCACCTCTCACCCTCACCGCCCTGACCTTATCACACACCGTTCCTCAGAGTTTGCAACCTGATCCAGATAGGAATTGCCTGTCTTTTCCCCCCCTCCCTCTGCATCACCCCCCTCCCTCCCTCCCTCCCTCCCCAATCCACACACTGAGCTATTTATGCAGGCAGCAGCTGCCTGCTTGAATCTGCTACTGTATCAAGAAACCGTCAATTTGTTTCGAAAGTATTCAGTCAAGCGTTGAAGGACGCAGATCGCCTTGCAAGGCAAAAGCACCTGTGAATAGAAGTGTCCCTTCAGGGGTATCCAAGATGGCAGATGTCATGGAGTACAATTTAATGTTCCTCTTTTTGATGAGTGTTGTAGTTCAGACCGGCTAGAAAATCATAGCAAACTCCACAGCTGCTGTCATGTTCTATAATGTTTGATGGATCCTTTGTTATTAGCTCTATTAAGGATACCCCTTGAGACATTCTTTCAGAAGTCCCATCACCCCTAATCACATAGGATTTCATTACTCCACCATTGCCACGATGCATTGATTTCAAAATGCTCGTCCTCCTTTTCGAATCTCTCCCCAAGCCTCTCCATAATCCAGGCTGACACTTCAGTGCAGTACTGAGGGAGATGTGGTCTTTCTGATGAGACGTTAAACCGAGGCCCCGTCTGCCCCCTCAAATCTCTTAAAGATCCCATGGCACTATTTCGAAGAAGAGCAGGGGAGTTCTCCCGGTATCCTGGCCAATATTTATCCCTTAACCAACATCGCTAAAACAGATTATCTGGTCGTCATCTCATTGCTGTTTGTGGGATCTTGCTGTGCACAAACTGGCTGCCGCGTTTCCTACATTACAATAGTAACTACACTTCAAAAAGTACTACATTAGCTGTAAAGTGATTTGGGTCGTCCTGAAGTCCTGAAAGGCACTATATAAACAAAGTCTTTCTTTTTCTTCTGGCACCATGCTGTTGCCCTCTGGAATTCTCTTTGTGAACCATTTTGCATCAGTCCCCCTCTCCCCACCTTCTATAGCCCCCTCAAAACTAACCTGCCTATTCGTGTTTCTGGTCATCTTCCCTAATTTCTCTCCTCAACTTCCTGCTCTGTAAACTGTCTTTGGATTAGAAAAGCAATATATTAACGTAAGGTTTGACATTTGTAGTAGTGAAGTTAAGTTTTATGTAAAAGTATAACTATGCAAAAGCTGGTGTAATCGTTTTTGATAGACTCGTACACGTGTGAGTTGAAACAAAATGGTTCTGAGTAGCAATGTACAATCTTGTATTTCTGTTAGTAAGTGAAGCTCATACAAGAATTACTCTTCTCTCCCTGTGCATGATCCTCTATCAGTGCTGAAAAAATCGTTCCACTGCAGCCTTGGAGAGCTGTCCTACTGAGATCATTTAGTGTGTTTGCAGCTTGTGTACTGAGTGTATTAAATTCATATCACGATTGAATCATGATACTCATTATGAACACAAAGCTGCTCTTCGCCCTGAGATTACCGAATTCTGTATGGTATCCAGTAGATATAATCCAGGGCAATCGGTTCAAAGAGAAGCTTATTTCACAAATTTTCAAACAATTTTGTGGCTAAAAGTCCTCCGTAAACAAACGTAACATCACAATAACATTCGAAGTTCCAGCAGTAAGGCGGTGGGCTTCGGAAAGGGTTAATCTGCTTTGTGATAACGATGACATTATTGAAACAGCCTGGTCGGTGGCAGAAGAAGCATCTAACCATTAGGGTAAGATTAACACCCAAAGGGAAGCTTCATGCAGGAACTTAGGAACAGGAGTAGGCTATTCTACTCCTTGAGCCTGTTCCGCCATTCAGTTAGATCATGGCTGATCTGTATCTTAACTCCATTTACCCGCCATGGTTCCATAACCATGAATACTCTTGCCAAACAAAAATCTATCCGTCTCCGTTTTCAATTAACCGACCTCAACAGCTTTTTGGGGTAGAGTTTTCGAGATTTCCACTACCCTTTGTGTGAAGAAGTGCTTCCTGACATCACCCCTGAATGGCCGAGCTCTAATTTTAAGAATTTGTCCTCTTGTTCTGGACTCCCCCACCAGAATAAATAGTTTCTCTCTATCTACCCTATCAAATTCTCAAATCATTTTAAACTCTTCATTTACATAATCCCTTAATCTTCTATACTTGAGGGAATACAAGCCTTATTTATGCAACCAGTCCTCATAATTTAACCCTTTTAGCCCTGCTATCATTCTGGTGAATCTGCACTGCACCGCCTCCAAAACCAGTATATCCTTTTTGAGGTGCAGTGCTCAGAACTGAACACATTGGGACCGCTATTAGCAGGGCGGCGGGTTCACAGTGGGGGGGGTGGGTCGACTGGGCGCGGGGTAACGCGCCCAGTGAAATCGGGGTGCTCAGCACAGAATCGCAGTCTAATTGGAGCCACTTACCTGTTGTTCCGGGTTTCACGCTGGAAAGCTGCGCAGCGGGCGGACATGCTCATGCTCAGTGAGGTCTGTCAGCTGGAGGAGCCCTATTTAAAGGGGAAGTCCTCCACTGACTGATGCTGCAGGAAATAGGAAAAATTACAGCATGGAGCAGCCCAGGGGGAAGGCTGCTCCCAGGTTTAATGATGCCTCACTCCAGGTATTATTGGATGGGGTGAGGAGGAGGGGGAGGACAGAGATTTTCCCCCCGGCGGGCGGGAGGAAGTGGCCTGCCTCTGCCACCAAGAAGGCCTGGCTCGAGGTGGCAGAGGAGGTCACCAGCACCACCAACATATCGCCCACCTGCATACAGTGCAGGAGGCGCTGCAATGACCTAAGTAGGTCAGCCAAAGTGAGTACACTTACTCATTCCCCTACACTCCGTCTGCCACATCACCGCCCCCCACCCCACATCTCCTTCTGCACTGCCAATACTACTTTATCACATCACCCCTCACACCCAATCAAAGCTCATCCTCCTCTTACCTGCACTTACTCACCTCGCCAGTACTCATCCCGCCACTACCACTCAACCCAATCCTCATACAATCTCATGGCTCTATCTCATACTCACCCTCTCGTGCATCTCTCTCACGGTCAGTCTCACTCAACCTGCCACTACTTGTGCTGCAGCCACAGGGCATGCATCACATATGTGCAGTAGGAAGTGTAAAGCAAACGTGTCGTGAGCATGAAGGGGATGCTCAAGGGTGTTTGAGGGTTTGTCATGGTTTTTACCTATATTTAATTTCTGAGCAACTCACATCACATATTATATTGGCACCACTACTGCCACGTCTTTGCGAATCTTGTCTGGTTTGTGCAATAATGCCCTTTCCTGAGGATCACAATGAAGACCCACACCTGATGCCACCCATTGTGTCACTGCAGAGTGGGTGTAGGTGTATTTGCAGGGCTCTTTTGTGCAGATGACTGAGAGACGTCGGCGATGTCCCCGGTGGCACCCTGGAAGGATGCGGAGGAGCAGTTGTTGAGGGCAGTGGTGACTTTGACAGCGACAGGTAAGAAGATGGTGCTCGGGCCAGCCGGGAGCAGCTCGTCATGAAGGAGGCTGCAGATGTCCACGACTACATGTCGAGTGACTCTGAGCCTCCGTATGCACTGCTGCTCAGAGAGGTCCAGGAAGCTGAGCCTCGGTCTGTAGACCCTGTGGCGAGGTTAGTGCCCTCTGCGACGCATCTCTCTCTGCGGTTGCCCTCCCTCCTGCTGTGCAGGTGGATGTGTCACAGCACTGTGTTGTGGAGATCCACGTGTCAGAGGTGGACAGCGTGGCCGGCGAGGCTGGTGATGCTGTTCACCCTCCGAGGAGGTCATGACTGCAGCTACGGCGACCCCCATTTGGAAGATGTACATTTGAGGGGGACCGCAAGGTAGGTACATGTGTCTGAACACCTGGGTAAGTGTGCAAGTTGGTGAATTTGATTGTTAGGAGGAGGGTGGTGGAGGCCAAACTTTGTGTAAAGTGACAGAGTGGCCTCCTGCAAGGAGTGAGGGTCTCTCCCCCCCCCCCCCCCCCACCTGTCAAATGGACCTTTGCAGCTGCCACAGGCTGATGGCTACAACACGTCCATTTCAACTGGGACTGTTTCCCCCAGTACGGGAAACAGTCCCAGTTGTTTGGAAAATCCCACCCCTCCTAAAATGTCATATTAATCAGGTCTCTAAATGACCTGAAATACCTTAATGATTACCTTAAGTGGCAAAGCGGCTTTAATTGCCGGCGGAAGTCCCACATTTGGGGGCTGCGTGCGCATGTCAGCGCAAAACCAGGAATGCCCGATTTTCGCAGCCCTCCCTCCACGAGCGCACCCGCTCGGGGGTGCGAAAATCGAGCCCATTATTCCAGATGCAATCTAACCAGAGCTTTATACAACTGGAGCATAACTTCCACCCCTTTGTATTCAAGCCCCCTTGAGATAAAGGCCAACATTCCATTAGCCTTTTTAATTATTTTTTGTCCGCTAGTTTTTAGTGATTTCTGTACATGGACCCCATAATCTCACTGCTCCTCCACAGTTCCTAGTTTCTCACCATTTAGAAAATACTCTGATCGATCTTTCTTAGGTCCAAAGTGGATGACCTCGCACTGCCCCACCTTCAACTCCATCGGCCACAGTTTTGCCCCTTTCTGCTCCCACTTACTGTGCCACCTAACTTAACGTCGTCAGCAAACTTGGATATACGCCTCTCTATTCCTTCATCTAAATCATTGATAAATATAGTGGAACACGGAGGGCCCAGGACACCATTAGTCACGTCCTGCCAATTGGAGTCCAAACCCATTATCTCTACTTGCTGTCTCTTACCTCCTCACCAATTCCCTACCCATGTCAACAGGTAGCCCACAATTCCACATGCTTTCATTTTTCGTAACAGTCTTGTGATCAAAAGATACAAAATAAATTGGCCTTTAATTATGGTTTTGTAATTGTGTAGCTGACAAAGTTGAACCCGATATATATTATATATATATGTGTAACTGGGAGTATTTATCCCCACTTGCTGCATGTTGCTTGGTGCATCCTGTACCTATTCAGTTGTGATTTGCTTCTGGTTTACTAATATGAAATTTCAGCCAATAAAATGCAACTGCACCATAGAAATTTGAACAATATGACATCAAAATGTGACAAAAGAAGTGTGGCGAAGTGTGGGCTAGTCACAATTTTATACAATGAGGTAAATATAGAATAAGAAAAATTTGGCAGCGAATGCAATTAGCTCAGACCTAGGATTCTGCTGATTTTCATAAACCATTTTGTTGGGATTTCTGATCTCGTCAGAGCCACTTGATTGATTGCCAGCTGCCTGTCAACCTGTTAATTATTTTTCTCTGTGGTCAGGTCACATCCATCAAACTGCACTTTTCTTGTGGCATAATAATACAGTACGATTAGTGCGGTGACTACTTCCTCGACCCCTCATTAGAAAACCTGTTTAGTCTGAACGTTTCCATGTAATTTAAAAAGTAGCCTTTTCATCCTGTTTGCTGATCATTATCTATTATTAGCAGAATATAAGACGACCACAGGCAGCTTAGTGGCTAAATATTAGTAATGTAGTCATACAGGCCAATTCCTGCCCTCTGATGATTTCTCCGTGGGACCGATAGTTCAGATGCTAGGATTGACCATGGCGACCCCAGGCTGGGGAAGAGAAAAGAGAATCAAGGATCCGGTTCCTGATTGCTGTCCATTGACTCTTGCTAGAAAGTGTGTGTGCGTGCATGCGAGCAAAGCAGATCAATACAGGATTGGTCTTGTGTATGATGCCCTTCATAGTCGAATATCTAGGCTCAAACAAGAGGATTGGACACTTGGATGAGATACTGGAGGGCTACTGCCACCTGTGGAACTGAACCACAAGGGTCAGTGCCTTCAGAAGGAGGGGAAAAAAATAACAGAATATAACATACAATTCTTTAGGTAAAGAATTTAGCTGCTTGGTGATGACTTTTTTCAGTTAAACATAATTTATCTGAATCGGGAGTCTTTTATCTTTACCTCGGCTGGAAAGTGCTACATTTTGAGTCAGATATTTGAATTTTCTTCAAAGGAACTGGAATTTTGACAACTTCCCATCAGCAACTTTATTTTTTGACTAAACTTGTTATGCAGTGACATCGCTGGTCAGTCAAAGAACTGCAGCACAAAAAGATATTTTTGTACATATATGTGTGAATGTATAAATAAATATCTACATTTTAGTTATATGTGTGTAGTTTTATTCCCACTTGCTGCATGTTACTTGATGCATCCTGTCTGTCCCTGTTCAGTTGTGATGTGCTCTTCCCCTGCAATTCTTGAACTAACCACTAGTAGCACTGTAGAGCAGGTTAGCTCAATGTAATAAGACAAATGTCAAGGGAACATCAAAAAAATTTGGAACACGAAATGGCCAGTCAGCTGATGACTCCTTTTCTTGCCCTGTCAGGAACTTATACTCAGCTCATTTGTTTTCTGTTTGAGGTGATTAACCCACAAAACCCTTCAATGAGTCAGTGAAAACCTTATTTCTTTCAACTCTTCAAATTCTTCATTGTGTCGGTTTGGCTCAGTTGGTAGCACTCACACATCCAAGCCAGAAGGTCATGGGTCTACCACAGAGGCTTGAGCACATAATCTCGGCTGGCACTTCAGTGCAGTAGTGAGGGATTGCTGCGTGGTCGGAGATGCTATCTTTCTGATGAGATGTTAAACTAAGACCGGTCTGCCTGATCAGAGGGATATAAAAGATCCCATGGAGCTTTTCAAAGAAGAGCAGAGAGTTCTCCTGGTGTCCTGGTCAACATTCCTCCCTCACCCAACACCACTATGAACAGATTAACTGGCCATTCATCTCATTTGTTATTTGTGGGATTTTGTGCATAAATCAGCTGCTGTGTTCGCCACATAAGTGACTGCTCTTCAAAAGTAATTAATTACCTGTGAAACGCTACGCTGATAGGGTTAGATGAAGTGGGGTGGGAGGAGACTCGAATGGAGCATAAATGCCAGCATTGACCAGTTGGGCCAAATGGCCTGTTTCTGTGCTGTAGATTCTATGTAATCCTGAGGACGTGAAAAGCACTATATAAGTGCAAGTTCTTCTCCTTTTTATGTCTTTCATAAGTCCAACAAGCAGCTGCCACATCTTACCCTTACTGGCTCCTCCCTTAGTGTTTCTTCATCTACTGATATTCTTGGCCTCTGACTCCTCTGAATTCAAGTAAGAACTCTCACCTCTCCTCCATTGATGGGAAATTGCCTGCAAGGCAATTTCCATATTCTTGACAAACATTTAATTTTACTTCAACAACTTTTAACTTTCCATAATGTTCAATTACTTTTCATGACTTGTATAATACTCCCAAGTCGGGGGACATCCGTCTTGGACCTCTCTCACACTCCTGGGTAAGATACAAGAAAAAGCTCAGAGGTAATCCTTCTCTCGCCTTTAGCTTCCAATCTCTCGCTCTCCATGGCAACCCTTTTTGGCCTATTTACTCTATTTTATCTATACTACTATGGTCAGTGCTATTCTGCACTTTACTCTCTCGTAACTTCTACGTTCCAAATACACGATCCTTAATGATCTTCCTCCTCCCTACACTTTACTGCGTTGAAATCAAAACTCATCACACCAGCGTCTGCTCTAGCCTATTCCCCAGAGCCTCATCCTGTTGAGCTCCTTACCTCCTCTAGTCTTCCCTTCCTCTTGCAATCTAAAGGCCTTTAAAACCCAAGGTTAGCATCACCTAAGCAGTGCTTCCTGATTTACCACCTCTTTGCTTTTACTCCTTTCAACCTTGGTGGTTTTTTGCAGTTACATGCCTCGGCCCTTCACCTTGGATTCTCTATTTCAAAAGGTAAAACTGCCAAGAAGATAAAGCTGTGTGAAATTTCTCTCTCAGTCCCTAGACAATCTCGTGAAACTCCAAGACATCAATCTAACATTCCAGCCTGCGTTATTCAACCCTGAACAATTGCTCGCAGTAATGTCAGGTTTTTCTCACTCCTGCAGTTCTTGCCCATACTGTATCTGGAATTCACCCAGCAACCACGATTGGCTGGCAATTCGCTGGTCCATAAAATCATAATATTTCAGCTATCATGTACCAAGGGATTATGCAGCAAAAACAGATCAGTGATCTCTGATAGAACCACAATGTTTCTCATTATTGTTGCCAGCGTTTGCATAGCACAAGAGAGATGCACTGCAACAAATTATTGTTACAACTTTTTTTTATTGTGAAATTGATTTGTGTAACAGCATCAAATGGAACATGGGTACTTCATAGGCTGTAAAGTCCTGAGGTTGTAAAAGATGCGATATAAATGCAAGTTCTTTTCTTTATTAGGAGCAATTCCACGACAGTGCCTTCAGCGAAAGAGTGATGCTTCCTGAGCGAGCACATTTCGGGAAATCATTTGTGTGCAGCCCGGGATTTTTCCAGCCATTAAGATGGATGGATGGAAAATGGTGAGATGTGTGGCTACAGTTCCCCCAAGATGTGTTCCCTATGAGCACCGCTGTCCTCTGCAAGTGACGGATGGTGGAATAACCCCTATTCGTGTTTATATATACGGAACAGTTTGACACCAGTGAGACAACTGTGCTTGATTCTGGCAGTTTGTGCTAGTGTTTATTGTGTGTTTCCACCATCCTCCTGCAAGCTGCTTGTCCCTTTTTGTCATATTCCTGTGATGCTCTACACTTGGTTGGCTTCTTCTCAAGCACCTTTCCACTGTATTGTTTGTACTAATACAGGTTCTTGGGCCTGTGCTCAATTGCCTTTTGATCAGAAGCTGTTGTTAATTCCGCGTTTTACCAGGAACATAGGAACAGGAGTAGGCCATTCAGCCCCTCGAGCCTGTTCCGCCTTTCAATTAGATCATGACTGATCTGTATTTTAAATCCATCTACCCGCCTTGGTTTCGTAACCTTTAATACCCTTACCTAACAAAAATCCATCAATCTCAGTTTTGAAATTTTCAATTGGCCCCCAGCCTCAACAGCTTTTTGGGGTAGAGTTTTCAAGATTTCCACTACCCTTTGTGTGAAGAAGTGCTTCCTGACATCACCCCTGAATGGCTGAGCTCAATTTTAAGGTTATGCCCCCTGATTGGGACTCCCCCACCAGAGGAAATACTGACGCACAAACGTCGTCAAGTTATCCAGCAGTAGAACAAAATAAGACTTAAGAAAAGCAAAGCTAGAAATCATAATGTCACCAAATCCCCCAACCTTGAATGTATTGAAAGGGTGAATTCAGGTCCCTGCTTTGGGCAGGAGCACAGTTTTCTGTATAACCAGCAGCTCATCTGATTCTTGCCAACTTGACTGTCTTGATTTTTCAGTTGTCTTATTTACTGGTGGGAGATCCTGATTAAAATGGCACAATTGAGAGATTTGCATGTCAACTCTTAGTATTCAACGGCAGATTGAGTTCTGGTAAATTTAGCATAATTACAACGCAAATTTAATCCTTCAGTATTGAAGCCATCTGAACCAACATTGTTGTCTTGGCAAACAGAATGCAGCATAAACAAAACAAAGCTTCAAAGTACACATGGAGTGATTACTGGCGAGATATCTCATCTCAATGGGCTTTGGAAAATTATTATAAACCACTTGAACTATACTCCGATGGTTTGTGGTGTCAGCACTTCAAAATAATTCGTGCTTTGACATGATAAGGCACTGTATGAATGTAAGTATTATTCTAGTACCTCAATGAGTTTAGTGCATAACGTAACTATTTTTAAAAAATAGACAGTATTTCACGGTGTATGTCTCCATAGTGATATATTCACCCGTGTGTTTCGTAGAAGGTGGATTTATGTAATAAACAGGAGATGTTGCTTCCCTGTAACTTACCTTGAAATAAAATCCAGTGTCACAGTAATTTAAATCTTGTTACACAACGATATAGTTCACATTATATCATTCAGTCGTGTAACTCTTTTATGTTGTTTACTGTGACCTCCACTGCTGGCAAAAAAGGATCTTGGAGAAGACAGAACATAACTGACCCCACAGACTGCACCTGTATGTAGATGAGGCTGACGGGAGGGTGTTTCAAGGGAATAACACATTTCAGAGGTTCAAACAACAGTTGGCCAAACATTGAAACTTCGCTCTTGCAGTTCGCAGTGTTGTCTGAACCTCTCGACGTGTTACAGTCTTGTCATACATTTTGTCAGCCTGCGTGTTGTCCTATGGGTATTGTACAACAGCGACCTCTGACACGCTTCACGGGGTGGCATGTAATGGGGGATTGTGTGCTCAGCGACAGTGAGTGTTATGCTGAGTGAACACACTTGCGGCACAGGAAAGTTGTCCATATTAATTTGTGACAAACGAAGCACGTCGCCCACCTGCGATCTTGACATCAGTGTACTGAGGCCTTGCAGAATCCTGGAGTAATTCATGCATTCTCTTACACATTTAATGTGTCGTGGTTATTAGCTGTTGCTAACTTTGTCCCCTCCTGCTCCGTGGGTGCTGACCGATGCTACTATATGGTTCAATGGGTGCTGACAGCTCTCCACTATCTCACCCAAGTGACCATTCTCCACCATGAGTAGGGAAGGGCCATTCAACAAGGAAAGACACCATAGGCAAATCCGATCCTGTTCTCACCCTACACTTTGCAGCAGGGCTCCATGGATTGCCATCAGGAGCAGGACCCCTGGCTGATTTTACGCTTCTTCCTAGCTCAATGACTCTGCTATCACTTGTGGCAGACTGACTGTTGTCCCAACTCAGATAGCTAACTCAGAAGGCTGTAGGTTCAAGCCCCCACTCCAGAAACCTGAGCACTTAACCTAGGCTGACACTCCAGTGCAGTACTGATGGAGTGCCACACTGTCGGAGGTGCCGTCTTTTGGCTGCGACGTGAAATCGAAGCTCCGTCTGCCCCCTCGGGTGGATTTAAAAGATCCCATGGCACTATTGGAAGAGCAGGGGAGTTCTCCTGGTGTCCTGCCTAATATTTATCCCTTACGCAACCTCACTAAAACAGAGTATCTGGTCATGAATCGCGTCCCTGTTTGTGGGAGCTTGCTGTGCCCAAATTGGCTGCCACAATTTCCCTACATTACAACAATGACTACCCTTAAAAACATTTAATCAGCTTTGAAGCACTTTGGGGATGTCCTGAGGTCGCCAGAGGCGCTATATAAATGCAAGTTCTTTCTTTCTTATCCCTCCAGCTTGACGAAACTTTGTGGAGCAGGGAAGTTGGGTGACAGATAGGAGAGGGGAAGGAGGAAGATAAAAGAATTGACAATTATGAGAAACAAGTTCTATTTTAATGAATTCACACATTGGAAACACCGGTGATTAATGAGGTAGGCACAAGCAAGCTGAAGCTAATCAAATTGGATTACATAAAGGCTTCCAGATGTTGTAACATCATATGATGCTAAAGGAATGACACTGCCTGATGCAGCAACTAAACATCCAAGTTGACAAAGGAATATGGGAATCAAAAAGCGATTGAGAATTTTAATGAAACGGGGGCTTTGATCATAGCATTACTGACATTGTGTTGCTCTCCTGGTGGAGCTAGCATGCACCTGCTATGTTTGCATATTCTTTGTAAGTAAGTTATAAAATATTTATTGTGTGTTTGCTAATTCAGAAGACAAAATTGTTCAGATTGCAAACTTTTAATCCACCAAAAATGGCTTGTTTTAGGTCCCGGATATGTTGCTAACCCAGTGCTAAGTGATGATGTGGGCATTTATTGCCCAGCCCTAGTTGCCCAGAGAAGGTGGTGGTGGGCCGCCTTTTAGAACCGCTGACCAGTTTGATGCAACTGAGAGGCAGTTAAGAGTCAATCACATTGGTGTAGGACTGGAGTCACATCGAGGCCAAACTGGGTAAGGATGGCAGGTTTCCTTCCCTAAAGGGACATTAGTGAACCACTTGGGGTTTTTACGACGTGGTCACTTTACTGACCAGCTTTTTATTTCCAGACTTAAGTCAAACGCTTGGTGGGATTTGAACTCTCGTTCCCTGGATTATTAGCCTAAGCATCTAGATTACTAGTGGAGAACATAACCACCTCATTACCCGTACTATACGGATTAAAGGCCTAAATCAGCCAAAATAAACGAAGATCTTTATTGCCCTGTACAATTCAGTGGAGAAAAAATTATAGTGCAGCAATATTTTGGTCTACTCAGCAAAGCTGGAGGTCTCCTTCATATACTTACAGGAATGAAATAGCAATCAGCTTAACTTAGTTCTGAACACTGCAGAGGCTGCTTTTGATATCCTGCCAAAACCTATTTCAGCCCTGCTGTGCTTTTCACGCTCTGTCAATTTTGACTGATCGCTGAGCATTGATGTTCCCGGGGTGAGGAATGGAAAGTAAGAATGGAATTCCTTTCCAGTCCGGTACCAATACAAGAGCTGCCTCCTGCTCCTCGGCCCATCCTTGTATTTGTAGCGAAAAATTAATTTGTTGCGCTTCAGCGATGAAGCGTGATTTCAATAGCAACATCGTGCCGGGCCTGCGTGATGGGCAGCTCCCTCACACACGGAGAACGCTGATAGTCCCATCAGATTTGTGAAATTGATTGCCTACTTGCAAAGAGGTAGTTTGGAGTAAATTATCAAGCTTGCCGTTCAATTAAAACCTTGGTAATGAAAATCCCGGTGTTTCCACAACAAAGCCTAGGCCGAGTTCGAGCACTTCTCCTATCTGTTTGAACTTTAAGAACCTGCTGCCTGTCAATTTTCTCCCGGTTTCTTCTTGTTGGAATGTTTTTAGCTGGCACCAGCTGAGAGTGCAGCTTGAACGGAATGCCTCCCGGATCATTTGTTTTCGGGATGTGGGTGACGCTGGCAAGGCTGGCATTTGTTGTCCATTCCTACTTGCCCTGAGAAGGCGGATGGCCCTTTTTCTTGAACCGCTGCAGTTCTCGTCGCGTTGTTGCTCCCAAAATGGTATTAAGTATGTACAGCAAAACAAAATTAAATCAAGATTTTCCCATCTTTCTCCTCAATTGACTCTTTCCCCCTCCCCTCCATTCAATTTTCTTCCTACTTCTCCTAAAAACACTAACTCATGTTTGGGGAAAGGTTCCATCAGTGCCTGGCATTCTTAATTATTTGCACCAGTGGCATTCTTCCTGTGTAAGCCAAGGCAATGAGTCTTACCAGGCTATTCAACTCTGGAGACCTCACAACTGCTTCTGTACCTGACCTCGCCCAACATCTGCACACCTTTTTATTCCAGCTGTTTAGTGGCTGGGAGCCCTTAAGAACCCAGCCCTCAGTCAATGGACAGAGATGACTTTACCATTGATCTGGGCTGGATTCAAAGTCAGGCTCTAGATGGGAAAGGCCAGTGTACCATAGATTCCTAAATACCATTCAACTCACCAATGGTCTATTTTAAATCGCTCCGCCGCTCCCCCCACCCCCCCACCTCCTGCACAATCCCTCAGGGACATTAAAGGTACCACGTAAAGTCAAATGTTGCACAGATTTGTTGATACCTGCCAGTCATATGTCATGGCTGACCATGATTAGTAAGGAGCTCTTTGTGTCGACTGTCTTCTATGTCACCAAATTCTACTTCAGTGACATCCTGTTACCACGTCTCTTTGTTATTGAAGACGGGGGTAAGAGGAGGGAGGTTTATGTGTGAAGTAAGAAACAAAGAACACGTTTTAGAAACATAGGTAATGATTGAAACGGCAGGTTATTCAGATTAACAAGCAGATCCAGGTATACTTCATTACTGTTTGATGGAAAAGGGGAAAGCTGGACAGTTCACACAACAGAGGGGAAACAGGCTGCACCCACATCAACATATTCCTTTGAGGAATATTTTATACAGGATACAGGGTACGTCATTCAGTCTATCGAGCCTGCTCCACCATTAACATTAGCAGCTCTTCATCTTGTTAATTGCAATTTCCTGCCATTTCTTCAGATTCCGTCATACCTTTCCCTTCCCAAGTAATTAACTATCTCCCTTTGTGAAATCTAAATTGATTCTACATCTAAGGCTTTTCAGGCATTCTTGCAACTCTTTTGGTGTGGAGCATTTTTTTGACTGATTATGTTCCCCTTGTTCTAGATATCCCTACTCGAGGGAAGAATCATTTCCAATCTACCCTGTTAATCCCCTTCATTATTTAAACATCTCAATTAGACCATCTCTGAACCTTCCCATCTCTAGAGTATATAGCCCACGTTTATCTAATTTCTTATCATGGTTAAGTGCCTTTATCTTGGTGATTCATTGCTGGACCTTCTCCAAGGCCAGTACATCCTTCCTGAGGTGGGGTGTGCAAAACTGAACACTTTAAAATGAATTCTGAACAGCACACTAATTGCAGTAGTACTTACCTGTATTTATATTATACACTTTTTGTGATGAAGCCCAGCATCCCATTAATCATTTGATAGTTGTTTGCACTGTCAGATGGCCTTTGGTACCTAGACTCCTAAATTCCTTTAGGCACATTTACATTGGCATTTGATTTGTTCGGATCAGAGAAAAGCGATGTCCTTGCATTTCCAATACTAAAAGCTGCTTCCTTATTCTAGTAGCAGAATTTTAGTGTGAACACGGGGAGACGATGCACAGACATTGTTAAACAACCACCAAATGGGAGAGCTCCTTTTGTTCATCTCCAGTGCTTCCCTGTTGAGACAGCGACCCAGTGCCTAAATCAACAGGTATGGAGGGTAAAGCAGCATAGAGCAGCAGAAAAATGGATAGCATTACTTTCTCACCTAAGCTTGTATGGAAGACCGCAGTACTCTAAACCATAACAAGGTAGATTCTGGAAAGTTACGAGCAGAAAGGGGAAGGACAAAATATAATGTGGAGATTGAAACTGAAAAAACAGTTTTGGATTTGGAATTGTCACAGATATCAGAAAGTCAAGTCTGCTGAGACACAATGAGAAGATACCGTTTATGTCAGTGGTAGGAAAGATAATGGAATCTTTACTCAAAGATGTATTAGAAAAACATCTAGAAAACGAAAACATAATAAAGAATAGTCATCACGGATTTCAGATGGGAAAGTCATGCTTGACTAACCTTATTGAATTCTTTGAAGAAGTAACAGAAAGAGAAGACAAGGATAATACAGTCGATGTAATATATTTGGATTTTCAAAAGGCCTTCGATAAGGTACCACATCGTAGACTCATGACTAAGGTCAAAGCATGTGGATTCAGGGGACCCGTAGCAGAATGGATAGCAAGCTGGCTACAAAAGAGAAAACAGAGAGATGGGGTTAAGAATAGCTATTCAGACTGGCAGAAGGTGGGAAGTGGTGTTTCACAGGGAACAGTGCTGGGACCACTGTTGTTCACAATTTATATTAACGATTTGGATTTGGGAATCAGAAGTACAATTTCAAAATTTATGGACGACACCAAATTGGGTGGTGTAGTTAACACAAAGGATGAATGCGTCAAAATGCAAGAGGATATTAATAAACTTGCAGAATGGGCATGCAATTAGCAAATGAATTTCAATATCGATAAGTGTGAGGTGGTGCATTTTGGTAGGAAGAATAAGGAGGCCACATACTGCTTGGATAATAAGAGTCTAAATGGGATAGAGGAGCAAAGGGATCCAGGGGTACAGACACACAGATCACTAAAAGTAACGACACAGGTGAATAGGGCCATAAAAAAGGCAAATCAAGCACTAGGGTTCATTTCTAGAGGGATAGAATTGAAAAGCAGAAGTTATGTTAAACTTGTATAGAACCTTGGTTAGACCACACTGTGCGCAGTTCTGATCTCCATATTAAAGAAAGGATATAGAGGCATTGGCGAGGGTGCAAAAAATATTCACAAGAACTGAGAGGATATACTTATCAGGAAAGGCTGAACAGGCTGGGGCTCTTCACTCTAGAAAAGAGAAGGCCGAGGGGTCATCTAATAGAGGTCTTTAAGATAATGAAAAGGTTTGATAGGGTAAACAGAGAGAAAACGTTTCCACTTGTGGGGAAATCCAAAACTAAAGGTCATAAATATAAAACAGTTGCTAATAAATCCAATAGGGAATTCAGGAGAAACTTCTTTACCCAAAGAGGGGTAAAAATGTGGAACATGCTACCACAAGGAGTAGTTGAGGCAAATAGCACAGATGCATTTAAGGGGAAGCTAGATTAGCATATGAGGGAAAAAAAGAATAGAAGGGAATGCTGATAAGTTTTGATGAAGTAGGGAGGGAGGAGGCTCGTGTGGAGTATAAACGCAGGCATAGTCCAGTTGGGCCGAATGGCCTGTTTTTGTGCTGTAGTTTCGATGTAACTCGATGTTTCCAAAACCACAACAAGTAGTGCACACAAGAACCATCTCCCACAAACCCAGGAAAGTATTTCTTTTGTGGCGTTGACAACACATCCCTGAAGTTTAGGGATTCAGAAAATTTTCTTTCCTTCAATTCTGTTCACCATTCATTGTGGTCAAGTGGACTACATTATATAAACCTATCCATTCTTTTCATGGCACTTTGACAGGAAGTGAGAATGACCTCTCAGGGTCAAAAGTGAAAGCTAATTGTAGTGTCAACAAGCAAATGAATTGCCCAGCACATCAACATTGTCTCTGGCCTTTGACCCTTAAAAGCCGTTCCCATTCCTTTTGTTGGGAACGGAGTAAATAAACTTGAAGCATGTAGCCTATAGAAAGCTGAGGTTAAATATACATCGTCTACATTTTATCTTTCTGTCACTTTAGAGAGATAGTAAGTAGGATTATCTCTATATTGTTATGATTGACGATAAGTAAACCATTGCCACAAGGGTGCAGAGAGAAAGGACGGTTGTTAAAATGGCCCTCTGTGATGTTACCTACATTATTGCTTTAAAAATATTTTTGGTGCGAGTCCATGTGGCTGCAATCCTACAATAAAGAAGGCCCAGTACAATTGCCATGGCAATGGTTGGGACATTTGTGTGTGTGAGCTTGGTCACTGAGGCCTCGAAAATTCCTGGTGCCAGAGAGGGTGGAAAGCCCTATTTCCACTGATGGTGCCAGGGGGCATGGGGGGGAATGAGGGACCAGGAATTTGGGATGACACCTGGTTATGCCTGGATTTTGCCCCACTTGTATAGCTCGTGAAATTCTTCTCCCCACCCCCATCTCAAGAGAAGAATGTACTTTGATGCTTGTGAGGTACATCCATTAAGATCAGCTATTCACTCTATTTTCAAACCCATAAAACACAAAGTGATGAAAAAATGATAGCAATAAATCTAAGGTTGTTTAAACTGAGCAGAACAACCGTGCAGTCATAGGGAGAAAAAAAAGTGTTTATCTTAACCATTAATGGCATTGTTTTAAACAGCATCTGAGTGATCTGAGTATACAGCTGTCTTGCTTATTTTCATGGTAGAATGAGTTTGCAAGTAAGAGAAGCAAATCAATAACTGGAAATGGAAATAAAAACTGATATGATAGACCTGAAATACTGCAAATGGCAATTTGTTTTAGTAAAATGGAAATTTGATATCAGATACTGTTAAATGAGTTTGTTACTACATTTTCATTTGAATGAAATAATGTTATGAAAAGCTTCATTTAATCAAAGGTATAAAGACACCACATTTAAATAATGCTTTTTTCCCTCCGATTGCCTCCTCTTCAACATTTCCTCTCGTGAAGGCGCTAACTCTTGCTGGGTCACAGTTCCACTGACTAGTAGCCCTCTAATGTCGTCATAGGTGAACCTGGACAGCGATTGTCTTCAGGTTATTCTACCATGGACAGCATCACAGCTAGGCTCGATTCTACTCTCTCCCAATTATCGTAACATTTGCACTTTCTATCAGGAGTCACTGGATTTTGATAGAAAGCGGCAAGCCTGGCTGATTATTTCTTCCCCATCTTAGCCCACGGGCATTGAAGCCGATTGCAACACCCCAATTGAAGGTTGTGGGTTCAAGTCCCACTCAAGACTTGAGCACAAAAGCTAGGCCAACACTCCAGTGCAGTACTGAAGGAGTGCTGCACTTTCAGAGGTGCCGTCCTTTGGATGAGCTGTTAAACCGAGGCACTGTCTGCCCCCTCAGGTGGATATAAAAGATTCCATGGCACTATTTCAAAGAAGAGCAAGGGAGTTCTCCCCGGTGTCCTGGCCAATATTTATCCCTCAACCAACATCACTAAAACAGATTATCTAATCATTATCTCATGCTTTTTGTGGGACCATGCTGTGCGCAAATTGGCTGCCATGTTTCCTATGTTATAACTGCGACTACTCTTCAGAAAGTACTTCATTGGCTGTAAAGTACTTTGGGATGTCCTGAGGTTGTGAAAGACGCTGTATAAATGCAGGTTCTTTTTGTGGAACCTTCAATGTTCTATGTATTGGAGAGACTTCAAACCTTGCTGTTCAATGGCACCTAAAAATTAAACTTTAATGATCTACAGTTTTTGGACATCACCTGAAGTGGTCATTGAAACAAAAGACTGATAGCTCTTCCTATATTCTGCTTTATGTGTTATATATTGTGAAGAGTGACTTTACGGACAGATGCCAGGAAGTTTGGCGATGAAAATTCTCTCTGACGTCATGGGCTACTTTTGGAACGGACAAAGGTCCCACCGCAACCATGCCCCGACGGACACTCACAGCCTCGGCAGGAACCCGGAGTATCCAAGTCACACACCATTTCCTTGAGGCTACACTGCACTCCAAGCTGACTTATTCCCAGCCAGGCTGCGCTGCAGACCCCATGGAAATTCTGGGCCAATATCTTTATATAGAGAGCGACCAGCACAGGAACAGGCTGCCAGGATTGGTGTTTGAAGCCAGCACACTGGAGCCCGTGAAGAAACAGCCAGAAGCTGAAGTGAAAAGGCAGAAGGATTGATACTGTGAAAGCATGGGATCAAATGGGCTGACAGGCCTTTTTCATTAAACATATCATGTGTGCTCACAGCCCAGTAGATTCAAATTCTTCCCATTCTGAACTACTCTAGACGTAGATTACACACCTACATTAAATGAAGAATGTACGTCTATCTATTAGGTTCGCTCTGTTATTGGTGAACAGTAAATGTAGGAACTCTTTATTGAACTGCTGCCTCCCAGCTTTGATATGATCTGCCTCCCCTCCATCACCACAAATAATCCTCATTTGAAGCCAATCGAGTTCGTGCTTAAATGAGTGATTTTTATAAAGTGTAAATGATAGTAACAAATGGTAACTCCCCGCTGGCTCATTGGGTTAATACACTGCCCAGTGCAGCACAGAGACATATTGATCGTTTGATCCCGTCTGTACTGAGTTAATTGATCTCAGCTGTAGAAGCATTTGGTTCACTACAATTGACTTCAATGTCCCTGGACTAGTGTGTGTGGGGGGAAGAAAATCAGGCTCCTATTTGCTGTCTGACCGATTCCTGCTAGAAAGTACATATCAGGGGCAGTGGGGGATCAGAGTGGGGTTCAACACTATAATATTCTCCCTGGGCCAATAGCTCGTTGATACTCACTGTCTGGACTCAGAGATGGTGAACGGCCTCTTGTGCATGGTACTGGAATACTGCTGTCACCTGTGAAACCAACCCCCCAACAATAAGTGCCTTCAGGACAAGAGGTGAGAACTTTGAGGGAGAAATCAAACTGTTAAATATCATTACAGTTAACAGCCCGTTTGTTTTTGTTAAATCTTTATGTTGAAACATTTGAGAGCTGGTGACATCGTCAAAGCAACTAGCTTGGAAGAGTTAGCGAAGCAGTTTGTGTGACGGAGTTAAATTGCTACATAGAGTTGGAACGCAGATATTGATGAAGTGCAATGTCTGTACAATGTGCCCATCACACAGCTGGGCTCAGTAACTCCACCATGTCTGTTTCAACAATTGTAAACAATTTTACAACACCAAGTTATAGTCCAGCAATTTTATTTTAAATTCACAAGCTTTCGGAGGCTACCTCCTTCGTCAGGTGAACGATGTGGAAATTTCAACAATTATATTGCAAATAAAGAACAATAAGACAATTGAGGAAACAATGCTCTATAGTTAAAATAAAATTGTTGGACTGTAACCTGGTGTTGTAAGATTCCTTACATTAGTTAAATATTGTAAACAATTTTACAACACCAAGTTATAGTCCAGCAATTTTATTTTAAATTCACAAGCTTTCGGAGATTTTCTCCTTCCTCAGGCAAATGTTTCAGGATCTCCTTGAAGCCTACGCATTTATACATATTGAACAATACATGGTGTTTACAGACTGCCCCTGCAACTGCCCGTTGCCAAGGCAATCACCGTGTTCAGACAGAGAGGTGTCATCTGCAGAACCCCCGAATACACATTCAACAAAAAAACAAACAGGGAAAAAAAAGAGAAAAAAAAAACACAGAGAGAGGCAGAAACATCCGGAAGGCAGAGAGAGCCAGCAAATGACCCATTATATTAAAAACAGATAACATTTGTTCGCTGGTGGGGTAACGTGTAGCGTGACATGAACCCAAGATCCCGGTTGAGGCCGTCCTCATGGGTGCGGAACTTGGCTATCAATTTCTGCTCGACGATTTTGCGTTGTCGTGTGTCTCGAAGGCCGCCTTGGAGTACGCTTACCCGAAGGTCAGTGGATGAATGTCCATGACTGCTGAAGTGTTCCCCGACTGGGAGGGAACCCTCCTGTTTGGCGATTGTTGCGCGGTGTCCGTTCATCCGTTGTCGCAGCGTCTGCATGGTCTCGCCAATGTACCATGCTCTGGGGCATCCTTTCCTGCCCCAGAGCATGGTACATTGGCGAGACCATGCAGACGCTGCGACAACGGATGAACGGACACCGCGCAACAATCGCCAAACAGGAGGGTTCCCTCCCAGTCGGGGAACACTTCAGCAGTCATGGACATTCATCCACCGACCTTCGGGTAAGCGTACTCCAAGGCGGCCTTCGAGACACACGACAACGCAAAATCGTCGAGCAGAAATTGATAGCCAAGTTCCGCACCCATGAGGACGGCCTCAACCGGGATCTTGGGTTCATGTCACGCTACACGTTACCCCACCAGCGAACAAATGTTATCTGTTTTTAATATAATGGGTCATTTGCTGGCTCTCTCTGCCTTCCGGATGTTTCTGCCTCTCTCTGTGTTTTTTTTTCTCTGTTTTTTTTCCCTGTTTGTTTTTTTGTTGAATGTGTATTCGGGGGTTCTGCAGATGACACCTCTCTGTCTGAACACGGTGATTGCCTTGGCAACGGGCAGTTGCAGGGGCAGTCTGTAAACACCATGTATTATTGTTCAATATGTATAAATGCGTAGGCTTCAAGGAGATCCTGAAACATTTGCCTGAGGAAGGAGAAAATCTCCGAAAGCTTGTGAATTTAAAATAAAATTGCTGGACTATAACTTGGTGTTGTAAAATTGTTTACAATTGTCAACCCCAGTCCATCACCGGCATCTCCACATCATAGTTAAATATAGTTCATTAAACTGCTTTTTAATGGTTACAAAATGTTGGGACGAACAGTTTGGATATTTTCTATTTACTCTGTGTATCATATAGAGGAGATGAGCCTCTATAAGGGTTTGGTTAATAACAGGTGAGATAATGGGGATTTAGTTAGATTTGATTTAAATGGTGTCAAGTGATCAGAATTGGAAATATAGAAGGTTAATTCAGTGTTTCGTGTGCGTGTGCGTGTGCGTGTGCGCGTGCGTGTGCGCGCGCGTGCGTGTGTGCGTGTGCGTGCGCGCTGTGAACTAGACACATTGGAATTTGTAATTGTATTTGCCCTCCCCTTGCCATCGATGGGAGGGGGGCCACATGCCTGGCGTCGATGGGAGGGGGGCCGCACACATGCCACAGAATATAATCAATGTGCGTTCCGGTCTTTTTGAAACAGATGAAAAATGCTCTTACGTTGCTGTGCCTGTGTCAGGAGCCTGGTGCTATAACAGCCTCCCTGCACTGCTCCCTCTTCAATTATCTTTCTACCCCATGCAGTTCCCTGTCACGAGCCAGTCAGAAGTAGAACCGGCGACTCTGGCAAGAGCCATAAAATAGTGATTTCTCACAGCAAATTACAGCAAGTTTATGTTTCTAAGTGCAACAGGTAGTGACAGACGCATGCATTTACCATTGGCTGCAGTTTTCAAACTTAAAAGTGCCATAAGTGTGTTGCTAGTTGCTTTAACAGGCAGAGTAAGCCTTTTAACTGTTATCAAATCCACATTAAAGAGTAATGATAGTTCTCAGTGCCTGAGCTAATTGAAAATTAGCAATTACTGGCTGTTTGTAGGTTTGGTTTGCTAATGTTAACTGATTAGAAGACTTGATGAAGATGTTAGTTACACATTGATTAGATTGAAAAGAATGTGGTTTGGGAGCAAAGGCACAGAATTTTAATTTCAATGACGAAACTTAAATGATAGTTTAACAACATTGTCTGTATTCAAGATAACAGGAGGAGCAACACACTTTCTTCTTGTTCTCCTGATCACTAAAAGCTGCTTTAATTGAGTTGAGGTAGGGGCCTAGTAAACAATATTTTCAGCTGCAGGGCCCATGGAGGTAGAATTTTTACAGGGGAGTCTTCCGATTTCCCACCGTAACTTCGGCAGAAACACAGGAAAATTGACCATTTACGTCTTTTCGCCGCGGCTAACGCTGATCTTCCATTTCGCGCTGCCAACTCTGGTTGGACGTATTCCTGGAGGTTTCATCACATGACCTCCTGCCTCCAACGGTACCTGCAGAGTCAAACAGCC
Organism: Heptranchias perlo; assembly: GCF_035084215.1. NCBI lineage: Eukaryota > Metazoa > Chordata > Chondrichthyes > Hexanchiformes > Hexanchidae > Heptranchias > Heptranchias perlo. The sequence goes on along the minus strand of NC_090350.1, from coordinate 36,233,212 downwards.
TTTTTCCCCATTTCCAATATTTCTATAACTAATAAACGGAAGTGCTCAAAAAAATGAAAAAAACATACCAATTTTTTCAGTGCCTCTGTGATTATTCTCCTGCGTTGCTCACAGCAGTGTCCAGGAGATAAATCATCAATTCCTGGATACTCCTGGGCAATTCTGGAAGGTTGGCAGCTCTACTTCCACTGAAGTTATGGTAGGAAATTGGGAAAAACCTCCTTGGAAATTCTACTTCCATGTCTTAATCCTTGCGCCATTTCCATCTCTACTGTTGTCGGAAGAAATGCCACAAGAGGGAAAAACTGACTGAAATGCATGTTCCTTCATCCCCTTTCTTCATAAACATATCTAGTTTCCACTGCAAGAATTGCCCTTGAACAAGTAGATATATTTTAAAATGTGTTTCCCAGTGGTAGTTCAGTTGATGTGCAATGAAAAATGGACATTAAATGTAACAAAAAAAGAATTTTAAATTTGTGGAAAAATAATGGAGATCATATTTTCTTCACTTTATGAATCAAGATTCATTAGAATTATTTACAAGCAGTCAGAAGGGTGAGAGTGGCTGCAGTGTGTCCTATCTTCAAGATGCACTGCAGCAACTCGCCAAGGCTTCTTTGACAGCACCTCCCAAACCTGCAACCTCTACCACCTAGAAGGACAAGGGTAGCAGGCACATGGGAACAACACCACCTGCACGTTCCCCTCCAAGTCACACTCCATCTTGGCTTGGAAATATGTCGCCGTTCCTTCATCGTCGCTGGGTCAAAATCCTGGAACTCCCTTCCTAACAGCACTGTGGGAGAACCTTCACCACACGGACTGCAGCGGTTCAAGAAGGTGGCTCACCACCACCTTCACGAGGGCAATTAGGGATGGGCAATAAATGCCGGCCTTGCCAGCAATGCCCACATCCCATGAATGAGTTTTTAAAAAAGTGCCCTGTGCAGTGTGCATGAAAGAGCACTGACCAGGTTGTTTGAATGGGACAGAGTAGTTGCATTAGGAAAAAGATCCATTTGTTATATTGTGCTTTCAATGCTCCGTTATATAAAAAAGGATCAAAATGAAGGTACATTAAAACTAGAAAGTAGCATCCAATTTATGGTTGGTGGTGGAGGTGAGGTGGGGGAGGGATAAGATTGGTGCACCTATGGCCTTGGAGTAGATGTGTTGGTTCTCCAGTGAGCCTATGATTTAGTCCAATATTTGAATATTTTTTCTCCCCGTTATGTGTGACATTTGCTGCCATACCTTTTCCTTAATTTGTCTTTCGGATGAGACGTTAAACCTTGGCCCCATCTGCTCTCTCAGGTGGACGTAAAAGGTCTCATGGCACTATTTCGAAGATGCGCGGGGGGAGTCCTGGCCAATATTCATCTCTCAATCAACATCATTAATACGATTATCTGGTTGTTATCACATTATTTGTGGGACCTTGCTGTGCGCAAATTAGCTGCTGCATTTCCTACATTGCAACAGTGACTACACTTCAAAAGTACTTCATTGGCTGTAAAGCGTTTTGGGACGTCCTGCGATCATGAAAGGTGCTATATTAATGTAGGTCTGTCTTTCTTCCATCCACCAAATTCACCTTAGTGAGTAACTTTATAGTCCGCCAGATGGAAGGGGGAATGAAGCATCTCCGATGATAGTTGATAAGTTCAGTCAGTGCCCAGTGGCTCAGTTGGAACCAGGAAGGCCCCTGGTTCGATCAGTGGTCTGAGGTGATTTAGGCTCCAACTGGGGCAGGGAAGGCGAAAAAAAAACAGCCTGAGTTTCCTGCCCTAATTGCCAATCACTCGACCTTGCTGGAAAGTAGGCATCGGGACAGGGTCAAGCTACAATGTTGCCCATGGTAAAATAGCTTGGGAAAGCCACTGTCTGGGCTCACGCATGAAGAACAGCCACTTAGACGAGGTTTTGGGTCAGTGGCTGGTGCCCATTGGGTTCATCCCCAGCATGAATCTGTAGGTTCAGGGGAGAAAGGGAGTAAGGTAGAGAAGAAAAAAGATAATTTTGGCAGGTCAGTGTCTGTGTCTCTTCCTAAGTAGGGCCTTACCTAGCATCGTGCAATTGAGAATGAATAAGACCTACCCAGCTGAGGCAAAGGAGTTTGAGTGACACATGGGTCTGAGACTCTGATGCATGTGATTCTGATTGAGGATCAAGTGCATGGCTGTGAGAGTGAGAGACCATCCCAGACAACTGCCTATCATACAGTTTTCAGAGCTTCAACCAGAGTGGGATTCTTGTTCTGAAGACTAAAGTTTTTTTTTCTTTAAATTAAAAATAAAGTGAATTAATGACGTTTTTTCTTCTGTTCTGTTTAGAACCTCCAATCCCGGCTGCCCCGCCTCAGTTGATCCGCGCTGGCTCGACATACCTGATGGTACAGCTAAACACCAACTCAATATTTGGAGATGGCCCGGTTATTCGGAAAGAGATTGAATACAAGATGACCTCAGGATCTTGGTCGGAAGTCCATGCCGTCATCAACCCGAGCTATAAGCTGTGGCACCTAGATCCAGACACTGAATACCAGATCAGTGTCTTACTGACTCGGCCTGGAGAGGGAGGAACGGGAGGCCCAGGACCCCCACTCATCAGCAAGACTAAATGTGCAGGTAGGTTCACTTTCAGTCTTCATAATTTTGTTCGATAAATGCTTCACAAAATATGGATTTTAGTATTTCCTCACCGATGTCACTGAATCTTTAGAGGTCTATCATTTGTTTCTATTGGTTTGTTTTTAATTGAATGTCCTATGATTGAGGCTCATACGTCCTTAGTTGTAATTGCGGATTAATTGATAGATTTTTGTTAGGTGAGGGTATTATGGAACCAAGGTGGGTGGATGGAGTTAAGATCCAGATCAGCCATGATCTAATTGAATGGTGGAACAGGCTTGAGGGGCTGAATGGCTTATTCCTGTTCCCATACTCATTCCTAATTCTTGTTGTCATGATAGCTTTAAAAATGGCTGGCACCAAAATGTGTGAAGTTGATACTGGAGTGGAGATGATCCAGAAGGTTTTGCACCCTGTCAGTTGTTAAGACATTGCAATTCATTTTCTGATGTGCAATTAAAGAACCATGTTAAGCTGGCAAAAGAGGAAAGAATGCATGTGGAAGGTTGACTAAAGACCCAAGGTGGGACTTATAATAAAAGCCAGAATTGGCCTAAAAGGAATATTGCTGAAGACCACTCATGAAATGGCTTGCAAAGCTTGTTAAGTGTCACACTGTTCGTGTTATACGCACAAGCTGATTTTGGTCTTGCTAACACCCCAGATACGCCTGAGGCAATAGCAGGACCAAAATTGCAATAAAAAAAACTACTGACTTAACATTGGAATCTGCCCGTTCTGATTTTAGGGCGGACCTTGATTTAGGAAGAGGCACAAGAACATGCCGGTCGATGGGGCCTGGGTCGATGGGAGCCAAATATGGGGTCCTTTCTGAAGGGTTGTGAAGCAGCTTAACATAGTGTGCAGGCTGAGAGGAAGAAGCAGCAGGTGTGGGCAAGAGGGGGAAGTCGTTTTGAGGGCAGTAGCATGTGTCGAGTGTGTGAGTGCAAGCAGAAGAAAGTGTAATAAAGTCATCCATTGTGATTCGGAAGATTGGCTTCTGAAGGAAGGATTGCTGGAGCTGGGGCTAAAGTCTGGTGTTGCAGGGCTGTGTAGAGAGTAAGACAGATGTGAAGGGGAGTCTTACCTTGGCTGTACTGGTGAGGTCATTAAATTTCTTTCTGTACTGCAGCCGGGTCCTGGGAAAAATGCTGCTCCTACAGACCTGTCCAACCACTTCTCTCTATTGCTGCTGTCTAATTTGCCGGGACAATCATCTGATGGAAAGAGGACCTCCTTCCTGCTTCTTACTTGTTGCATGACAGTATCAGAAAATTGGGGTGTCTTGGCTGTCGTCATTTTGCCTACTGCCTTAGTAATTTGTTGTCCACTCAGCGCAACTGAAAACTCCACCTCCCCTTTCAGAGCTGCAGGTCGGCTTTAAGAAGCAGCACGATTTGCCCCGCTCCACCACCCCCGAACGGCAAGTTGCCAATAAGCAGCACAATAATTGGTGGCATCTCGCCGTGAAAATAGATCGGGCCCTCCTGCCAACATCGTTGGATTAGACACCCCGACCACTGCTTACTGTACAAAACGAAAGAAAGAACATGCATTTATATGATGTCTTTCAGGACCTCCCTAGCACTTTACAGTCAATTAATTATTTTTGAAGTGTAATCACTGATGTAATGTAGGAAACGCAGCAGCCAATTTGCACACAGCAAGGTCCCACAAACAGCAATGAGATAATGACCAGATCATGTGTCTCAGTGGTAATGGTTGAGGGATGAAATATTGGCCAGGACACTGGGGAGAACTCCCCTCTCTTCAAAATAGAGCCAAGGGATCTTTTACGTTCATCTGAGAGGGCAGACAGGGCTTTGGTTTAACATTTCATCCAAAAGAAACCACCTCCGACAGTGCAGCACTCCCTCAGTACTGCCCTGGAGTGTCGGCCTAGATTTTGTGCTCAAGTCTCTGGAGTGGGGACTTGAACCCACAACCTTCTCACTCAAAGCCAAGAGAGCTACCACTGAGCCAAGGCTGACACACATCTATACCGCAAACGAAAATCAACCCCACAGTCTCTATCCTTACTCTTAGCAACAGCTTCAGAAAGAGTTGTAAGTCACCAGAATCATAACTGGCAAAGAGGTATCCAAATTCTACAGGACAGACCACTGGGATACACATACCTCCTCACTGGAGCATACTTTTTGTGGTTCCGGCTGAGGATCCAGGTAAGAATGAGCTGCTGTTCCCCAGGAGTCCTACATACAACAACATTAAACTGCACTTGGTCATGACAAGGAGTGAAGAGAAACCCAGCTTCAGATGCACATGAAAACTAATTAATTCTGTGGGTACTTTAAATCCTCGGGTTCAGGTGTCATGTATAATCGTCACAGTGAAGGACAGACAGATGATATTGTTATGGTAAAAAGCAAAACTATAACTGGAGTAAGAAATAGAAACTGCTGAACATGTACAGCAGGTCAACCCCCATCGGGGGGAGAAAAGGAAATTGAGTTAATGGGTTTGTGCACGACCCTCCATCCAATCCGGACAATGGGTCACACTCGAAATATTATCCTTTCTATTTCAGATCTTGAGTGATCTGTCCGATCCCAGCGTTTTCTGTTGGTTGGTGTGAAGCAGATATCGAGAGGTGTCTGTTAAACGCAGTGGGTTTTAATTTCTCTCTGTACCCTTCAGCATTAGTAAGTGGTTAGGTTGCCAAACAAAATGCACATCCTACTTTTTTCTTAAGTATACATAACAATAAAGCAATCTAATCATTCAAACACTTCCTCCTTCACTGCCTGTTAATGGAGATATTGAGATGTTTTCGGTGCAGGAGGATTTCAGCGGTGCTGGTGTTATAATTAGACTTCTGTCATCTCCTCTCTGTCCTTTGGCTCTGTGATTACCATGATCCAAAAACCAAATGGCAAAGTTGGAAAGTGTAACTGGTTCAAACTGTACATTCCTGCCATTGACCACTGCTGTCAAAATGTCATAGGTGAGTTGTTATGATCTGGAATGCACTACCTGAAAGGGTGGTGGAAGCAGATTTGATGGTCGCTTTCAAGATGGAATTGGATATATACTTGCAAAGGAAAAAAATTGCAGGGCTATGGGGAAAGGGTGGGGACTAATTGGATAATTCTTCCAAAGAGCCAACACATGCATGATGGGCTGAATGACCTCCTTTAGTGCTGTACGGTTCTGAGAGGATGCTGGAGGGGGAGACAGATGTGTTGAGTAAGCTTCTTTAGTTGTGTATTTGTGGGGAGGGAGGAATTGTACTAACAATGGAGCACTGCAGTTCTAGAATGCAGTATTAGCACAGTATTGCACTCTGATCTGCTCACCAGCTTTGCATTGTGATTCATTTCTGTTTTGCAATTCCTACAGAATAACGTTTGTTTTTTTTGTGTGTGGTGGAAAGTGCAGCTTCAGTCTTTAGAAGTGCGCCCCGGAATGGATGGGCCCAGTCCTGGGCCTCGGGATGAGTGAACTGCTTCAGTTTAAAGTGGCGTCTCTCTCGCAAAGCAACCCTTTGAAATCTGGCTTTTGATCCCATTTCCTTTGCGATTTGTTCACCTCCCGTGTAATGCTGCTGCTTTCCAAAAGACAATGGTACAGAAGGAAAATTATCCCACTTTGCAAAAATGGTGCTACTTGGAAGATGAAAAAGAGAATAAGTTCAACAGATACTGCACACGACTTGTTCATCTCTTGAAATAAAACTCAAGCAAATGTATTTGTTTATTATGCTTAGTTATTGTGAATATTTCTCGGTCCCCTGATTAGAGTGGGGTTTTTTTGCTTGTAATTTAGGCCACCTGCTTTATTTTCCAATTCCGTCCTCTCCTCACCCTCAGATAGGCCTCTGGTCCCCCAACCAACTGGTCATTCCTCCCAGCTGAGCTAAAAAAGCAAGTTTCAGCAGGCAGTTCAACTGTGGAGGGCATCACAGTTGAGGCTAAACCTTCCTTTACCCGACGTGTACACATATACGCACGCACGTACACATACACACTTTCCAGCAGGATTACTGGGTAATGATCAGGTTCAGCATTGGGAATTTCCTCGGGGTTTTTCCAGATAAGTCACCAAAGCTTCGGCAGAAACCTCGATAAACGATCTTCCGCTGCAATTACGTCAGCTGATCAGGACAACCCCCAAGGTGCAGGCATAGGCTGATTTTTGTTTCTCATTTCCTCGCCCGGGATAGCTGTTGCCAATCACACCATCCTTTCTGTACCCCACATGAAATCATAGAATCATACAGCACAGAAGGAGGCCATTTGGCCCATTGTGCCTGTGCCGGCTCTTTGAAAGAACTATCCAATTAGTCCCACTCCCCTGCTCTTTCTCCATAACGCTGCAAATTTTTCCTATTCAAGTACATATCCAATTCCTAGCTAACTGAAATAAGCTAACTCTCTGCACTTGCTGGGATCAAACCTTGGTCTTGCTGACCCATGTGGCTCATTGCCACGCTGGGTGATGTATTTACTCTCAGTCCATTAGTGCAGCCATCTGCATATCTATAGCATCATTTGCTTGCAAAGAATTACAGGTGAAGTCCCTGCTCCATATCACTGGTGTTAGTATTTCTACGTTACAATAGCGAGTCCAGTTCAAAGGTTGGTTGTGGAATACTTTGGGTTGTCCAGATGTCGTGAAGGGCTCTATAAAATGTTTTTGTTCTTTTTAAAATGACAATGATTTAATCAGGGCAGCTTTCCACAGGTGCACAAGCTCTCAGTGATAACATTTTAAGTAGGAGAATTATGTGGTGAGAGTGAAGGTGACTTGAATAAGTGATCATAGTATGTTCGGAGAAGAAGAATGAGAAGCATTTGCATTAAATGGAGAGATCAGTGACGTACTATAACGAGAACACGGTGTTTCATCAATTTTCAAAGAAATCACTTAAATCCGAATGGCGCAGGCGACCTACGCTCATTCATATTGGAGATGTTGATACAGTGACTGGTGTGGGTCTGGGATTTACGCCAACTGAGTCCCCACTGCCAAGAATTGAGAGTGACCATCGATGTTCATTTCATGTATCATAGTGGGTACAGCACAGGAGGCCATTCGGCCCACCGCGCCTGTACCGGCTCTTTGAAAGAGCTATCCAATTAGTCCCATTCCCCTGCTCTTTCCCCGTAGCCCTGTAAATTTTTTCCCTTCAAGTATTTATCTAATTCCCTTTTGAAAGTTACTATTGAATCTACTTCCACCGCCCTTTCAGGCAGTGCATTCCAGATCATTACAACTCGCTGCATAAAACAATGTTTCCTCATGTCACCTCTGGCTCTTTTGCCGATCACCTTAATTCTGTGTCCTCTGGTTACTGATCCTTCGGGCAACTGGAAATAGTTTCTCCTTATTTACTCTATCAAAACCTGTCATGATTTTGAACACCTCTATCAAATCTCCTCTCAACCTTCTCTGCTCGAAGGTGAACAACCCCAGCTTCTCCAGTCTCTCCACATAACTGAAGTCCCTCATCCCTAATCACTTTAAATAGATTTCTGTTTTGCCTCGCACTTAACCTGCTGCCTTCCTGCCACCATCCCACAATCCCCCCACCCATCCTTCACTCTCTGATTGAGATGTCTGGATGGTCCCACTCTGGACATCTCCATGGCTGCACTGGATGCCATTCTTTAGCTGACTTCCAGAATCCATGCTTGGGTGGTGTGGGAAGAGGGAATTCTTTATCAACATCTCTGTCCTTCCCACAGTCGCTCAATTCAGACAGTGCAGCTCAGCACCCAGGAGAGGTTGAAGTATTGAATGTTCCTTCATGTCTGGATTGGTGCTCAGAGGGCTCTTGTTTCGGAGTCTCTGATGACACTGAGCTGCTTTTTTTCCCTCAGTCTTTCAAGTGATGATATCCTTCTCCTTTTGGCCAGTGCAATTCCAAAACGATGTCTCAATTTCTCAGAGCTTGCAATAAACTGGGCCTGAATATTGTAGTGTCCAACTTGAAAAAAGAAAGTCTCTCAGCAATCCTTTAAAAACAGAATTAAAAAATTGTAATAGAATAATCATTCAGAGAAGTTGTAGCTGCAGCAGCAAGACCAGATACATGTTTGGCAATGTTGCTTAATGTTGGTTATTAATTTTTCTTTCATACTGGATGTAAAAAAATTTAAATCCTATTGCCATCAATTTTGGTACCACAAAATCAACACAGATTCACATCTTTTTTACATATTTATAAATAGTTTATCAACAGTATATAAATTTTGTTTTAAACAAATTGTATTCTGACAATAATATAGTGGACCCTTAAAAGGAAGAGTTTCCCTTTTGCAACGATGCAAAGGCACTGGGACATTAATAACCGTACAGAGCACATAGCACAACAACTTCCATTTAAATAGAGCCTTTAGCGTAGTAAAACATCCCAACACACTTCACAGGAGCGATTATAAAACAAAATTTGACACCAAGCCACATAAGGAGATATTAGGACAGGTGACCAAAAGCTTGGTCAAAGAGGTAGGTTTTAAGGAGTGTCTCAAAGGAGGAGAGAGAGGTTTAGGGAGGGAATTCCAGAGCTTAGGGCCTAGGCAGCTGAAGGCACAGCCACCAATGGTGGAGCGATGAATTACTTAGTGTTCATTGGTTTTTGGAATAATCTAAATGAGAATCCGAGATAGCTCAGCATGAAGAGAGAAACTTTTCATAATGGAACCTGTTTCTCATCTACATGCCACCCCTCGCCGACATCATCCGAAAATGCAACGTCAGATTCCACGAGTACGCTGGCAACACCTAGCTCGACCTCGCCACCACCTCCCTCAACTCCCTCCACTGCCTCTGATTTGTCACACTCCTTGCCCGATATCCAGGATGAACAAAAATTGACTCCAGCTAAATATTGGGAAGACCGAAGCCATTGTCTTCGGTCCGCGCCACAAACTCCGTTCCCTAGCCATCGGCTCCATCCCCCTCCCTGGCCTCCGTCTGAGGCAGAACCAGACCATTCGCAGCCTTGGGCGTCCTATTTGACTCTTGAGATGATCTTCCAACCACATATCCACTCCATCACCAGGATCGCCTACTTTCACCTCCATAACATCGCCCATCTCCGCCTCTGCCTCAGCTCATCTGCTGCTGAAACCCTCATCCATGCCTTTGTTCCCTCTAGGCTTGACTATTCCAATGCTCTCCTGACTGGCCTCCCATCTTCCACCCGCCCCCCCCCCCCCCCCCCCAATTAACTTGAGCTCATCCAAAACTCTGCTGCCCATCTCCTAACTCGCACCAAGTCCCGTTCACCCATCACCCCTGTGCTCGATGACCTACATTGGCTCCTGGTCCGGGAACGCCTCGATTTTAGAATTTTCATCTTTGTTTTCAAATTCCTCCATGGCCTCGCCCCTCCCTATCTCTGTAACCTCCTCCAGCTCTACAACCCTCCGAGATCTCTGCGCTCCTCCAATTCTTGCTTCCTGCACATCCCCGATTTCAACCACTCCACCATTGGCGGCTGTGCCTTCAACTGCCTGGGCCCTAAGCTCTGGAATTCCCTCCCTAAACCTCTCCGCCTCTCAACCTCTCTCTCCTCCTTTAAGATGCTCCTTAAAACCTACCTCTGTAACCACCAGTCCTAATATCTCTTTAAGTGGCTCAGTGTCAAATTTTGTTTGATAATCGCTCCTGAGAAGAGTTTTGGGACATTTTGCTGTATTAAAGACGCTATATTAATGCAAGTTGTTGATGTTGAACCAAACTTAATAGCACTGCTTAAATGTCTGAGGGGGCAGTATTTATTACAAATTAATAAATCATGTTACATGATCTTATCAAACATTTATAAGTCTCCGTATTCACAGATTTACTGAACTTTGTTACTAATTATTTATTGTACTGTTATCACAGCTCTTTTTATATTAAAGATGCCTTCATTATTTATAGGCTTGTCATTACAGTGTTAAATGCCCATTTTTTTATAGTCAGACTATTGCAGACTAGTTAAATATTAAGGGTTTGCTTCAACAGGCACTTAAAGTAAAGTGTTATCAATATAATTGCTAGATGGATCAAATGATTGGAATTCATTAGGGATAAATGAAATGTTCTTTGAAGGGGCCAGGCCTTCGATGTGAAGCTTTGATGTTTTGTTTTTGTTTTCAATTGGACAGGATGTTGGTTTCATTAATGTGACCAGTTTGCATCAGGATCTTCCTTTTATTCTCATGAGAGTAACTTATTTTAAAGACTGTGGAAGTCTCTGAGACAGCAAATTGCAGCAATAATGGCTGTGGCTGAGTGGGAGTCCCTTTTGAGCCACTGTGTGCACACTCCTGGTCATTGTTTTAATGAGAATCTTCAATTGCATGCTGTGACCTTAATGAAGATTTCCAAGGTCGGTGTTCATGTCGGTTTATCTCCTGGTTTTCGATCAGATCTGTGGCCAATGCTCAACACTGAAAATCTCTTTCCAGCTCCCCTGAGGGTGGGGAAAGACACCATCCAGTGCAGTGCTAAATCAGCTTGACCAGAAGATCCCAGCTTTGATTCTGAATCTGCGCTGACCTGATTTCAGCCATAGAATCATAGAATGATACAGCACAGAAGGAGGCCATTCGACCCATCAATCCTGTGCCAGCTCTTTGAAAGAACTAATCCAATTAGTCCCATTCTCCTGCTCTTTCCCCATAGCCCTGAAAATGTTTCCCCTTCAAGTATTTCTCCAGTTCCCTTTTGAAAGTTACTATTGAATCTGCTTCCACCACCCTTTCAGGCAGTGCATTCCAGATCAAAAAAAATTCTCCTCATGTCACCTCTAGTTCTTTTGCCAATTACCTTAAATCTGTGTCCTCTGGTTACCGACCCTTCTGCCACTAGAAATAGTTTCTCCTTATTGACTCTAACAAAATGGCAGCACTTGGGTGCTAATATTGGCCTCACTAAATTGAGAGTGGGATTTGAATCCACAAACGGTTCTGAGGCGAGAGTGCTACCAACTGAACTATGGCTAACACCCACTGTGTCTGGCAAAAACCAGCCTGCCACAAGCACTTAGACTTGTCGACAAGTCTAAGTGCATGGTGAAAGCTTCATAGGAAATGAAGTACTCGTAGAGTTAATGCCTGGTGATGTTACAGATGCTGAGATTAGAAAGACTCGATTCATGATGTAACCTCATTGAGGCATACATAAGAAAAAGCTCATCAGCCCATTGAAGCCCAACTCCTCTGGTACATTAACTCTCCCATTATAACATTCAGCTGCATTCTGAACATCCCTAAAGTTTATTGTTTTCTACTATCCTGCCAAGTAGATTATTCCAAACGCTTGTTACTTTCTTTGAGTGAAAAAGTTCTTCCTAATACCTGTTTTAAATTTTCTTCTCACTAATTTAAATTGATGCCCTCTGACCCTACTTTCCTGGCTTAGTTTGAATTAATATTCTGGGTTTACCTCATCTGCATAAATTAATATTTTAAATGCTGTGATGAGGTTTTCCCTTAATTGCCTTCTGTGCAGGCTTGTAGAACTTGAACTTTTCTAATCTGTCCTCATAGCCATTTACACTGGAGTGAGTAGCGTTGCCAACCCTCCTGGATTGTCCTGGAGTCTCCAGGAATTAAAGATTAATCTCTGCTGTGACCAACCTGGGAGAAAAAATCATAGGGGCATGAAATAAAAATCTGTCTGTTTCTTTATTTTCTTTGACCACTTGAATTTATTAGTTCTAAAAATATTGGAGATGAGAGGGGGGAAGGCTGTTTGACTGGGCGGGGCAGTTGGAGGTGGGACGTCATGTGATGCAACCTCCAGGAACACGTCTAACCAGAGTTGGCAACCCTAGGGATGAGTCATATTCTTCTCTGAATCCACCCCAATCCTTGTTTTTTTTTTGTGTGTGTAACATGGCAATGAGAATTTTAACACTGTGCTTCAAATGTGGCCTGACCAGTGCATTGTGATGCCTGAGCATAACCTCCGGGGACTTGTGCTCTACTGCTGCAGCTATATACTCCAACGTTCTATTAGCTTTTTATAAAATCGCCTTGCCACATTGTCTTGTCATTGAAAGTAATGCATCTACCATTAATCTCAGGGCCCTTTCTAAGTCTCCTTTTTTGCCAATTCAATTTTTATCATTGAATATTTATGTACAATATTTTGACAAATTTGCAATCGTTTATCGCTGTTAAATTTAATTTCCACTTGTCTACCCAATTACTTAGCCGTTGTTGATCTTCTTGCAGATCTTTTACCGCATCCTCTGCCTCTAATGCTTTCCCTGTTTCACATAGGAACAGAGGTTGGCAAATTCCTAGGGTTCTGACGAAAGGTCATTGACCTGAAACCTGAACTCTGTTTCTTTCTCCACAGATGCTGCCTGACTTGCTGAGTATTTCCAGCATTTTCTGTTTTTATTTCAGATTTCCAGCATCCGCTGTATTTTGCTTTTGATTTAGCAAATTCCTGTAATCTTTCAGAGTTTTTCCCCTCCTTTTTCCTTGTACTCTTGGTAAAGTTTGTTTTTCTTATTATTTTAATTGCTCTATTAATCCACCTTCTGCTTTTTTGGTTTAAATTTACTTTTCTTGGGTATATATTTGGGTATTAATTGCTCAATTTGAATCCTTCAGTGATATTTCCCAGTTGATTTCTTTCATTCCATCCCTCATTCCTTTTTTAAAGCCTTATGGTCTGGCCCTAATCCCCTCTGGTGCTGGTTTTAAATGTAATCACATTGTGGTGACCAGTCTCCAAAGGCTTCTCTGCTTCTATATTATGATGAGGAGCTCAACATATTGGGGTAGATTCATGTCCTCGTTTAAGTCTTAAATAGTTAAGAACTGGCACCAATCTCACCAGACTAGTAATATGCCAATAGCATTCAATATTTATGGGCCAGCTCACTTGTATCATTATTTGCAGCACAGATTTGGACAGTTGCAGGGAGTGCTAATGCACAAGCAGAAAATTGTGTGTTGGTGAAACTTACAGGGATGCAGACAATTAAAGGCAAGTGGCAGAATAGAATTCTTACAGGCTTTGGAAAGGCTCAAAGGGCTTCCCAACACTCCCCCCACCCCCCACCCCAGGCCCAGTGGGAATGCGTGAGATGTGTAAAGAGGAGTGGTGGCCCATTGTTATGGGTTTCCTGCCCCTTTTCCCAGTCCACCATACCCCATCAGTTGGTGCACATGGGATACCACTGACATGAAAATCTGCCTATTGGGTCAAAGAGTGATTAAATACCAGATTAATTTGTTCTAGTTCTGTTGCTTCACTTCCACCTGGCCCTTCCCAGTTTATATTACTCATTATTACAGCGTTATTGCCTTATCTCATTTCATGTTATCAATATCCTCCTGCCCAGTTTCATTCCCAACCTCTCTAGTAATGAAACAGCATGTGTCCGCCTACAACAGGACCTGGATAACATCCAGACTTGGGCTGATTAATGGCAGGTAGCATTTGTGCCACGAGTGCCAGGTAATGACCATTTCAAACAAGAGAAAGCCTATCCACCTCTCCTTCAATTGCACCACCATTGCTGAGTCTCCCACCATCAATATCCTGAGGGTCACTATTGACCAGTAGCTGCGCAGGACCAGACATATCAACACCATGGCTACAAAAGCAGGACGGAGGCTGGGTATTCACCTCCTGACCCCCTCAAATTCTATTTACCATCAATAAGGCTCAAGTCAGGAGTGTGATGGACTATTCACCACTTGCCTGGATGGGTGCAGCTGCAATAATGTTCAAGAAGCTCGACACCATCCAGGAGAGAGAAGTTTGCTTGATTGGTTCCCTTACCATTGGACTGAACATCCATTTCCTCCACCACCGGCACATTTTAGCTGCAGTCTATAGGAGCTACAGGATGCACTGTAGCAACTCACCAAGTTTACTTCAACAGCATTACCCTCCCTTGAGACCTCCACCACCAAGAAGAACAAGAGCAGTAACGTTGTGGGAGCACTATCTCCTCTAAGCCCCCCTCCAAGTCACACACCACCCCGACTTGGACGTATATCATCGTTTCCTCATTGTCATTGGGTCAGAATCCTGGAATTCTGTACCTGACATCATTGTGGGAGCACATTCACCACAAGAGTTAATTGTATCCATGTGATTTATATCAGTTAGTGTTAATTGTATTCAGGTGGTGCATATCAATTGGGAACTCTCTTGTATCCATTTACAAGAGAGTTGATTCAGGGTGTGATGTGGGTGTAATGTGGAGCTCTTTGAATAAAGACTTGGAAGCAACTGAAGACCAGGCTCCAGTATTCCATCCTTCACCACCAGGCTATCCAGTTACAACATGGTAGCAGAAGTTGGTTGCCTAAAGGTGGAGGTTGGAAACTATGATTCTTTTTTTTTGGCCATAAAGAAGAAAAACTTGAAAGCCTTGTGGCCGTTGTGGAAAATGGAAGAAAGCAAGTTTAAATCGTCGAGGTACGATTTCCCTCCAATCTTCTCGGAGTTTGAACCGTACGACCAGTGGAAGAATGAGGTTGATATGTGGACACGGGTTACTACTCTACCAAAGAGAAAACAAGGCATGGCCTTGGCGTTGTCGCTTCCTGAACGAAGTAAAATCAGAAGTAATGCATTTTCTGAGATGGATGCAGATGTTTTGGATAATGATGAAGGTTTTACTTTTCGAATAGAATTTCTGGATCAAATCTACAGGAAAGATGACCTGTTAAGTGCCTATGAGGCCTGGTCAGCATTTGATAGATTTTGGAAAAACGGATGGTCATTCGACGAAAGAGTATATCGTGGACTTTAACAAATTGTATAAAAGGTTGACAAAGTTCTAATTGGGAATCCCTGAATTGATACTAGCGTTTAAATTACTAGATTGTGCAAAGATGTCTCATATGGACAGGCAACTGGTCCTAACTGGCATCCAGTTCTCGGAAAGTAGGCTCTGTTGGATCAAATGTCTGCTGCCTTAAAAAAATTCCTGAGGAAACAGTCATTCCCTTCAGCCTTCATGGAACAAATTGGGTCTTCCGCTGTGACACAAAAAATGGAAGATTCGATGGTTACCAGGTTTTGAAGTGTTTCAGATACTAAACGCAGGTGCCAGCCCAGGTTTCAAAATTTTAAAGAGACCAGACGCAGATGTCAATATGACGGAAGGATTAAAGTCAGCCAGATTGGTGATGAAAGTAGGTACAGCAAATCCAGTTCTATCAGCAGAAGACAAAATTGGGACAGTAATAACAGATTAATCCCAGGAATGCCCAAGGGAAAAAAATCAGTAGATGCTTTAGATGTGACTCTAAGTATCATTCTGAGGCGAATTGCCCAGAGCAAAGAAGCAGGGTCTTTGAAATGATACATGAAGAAAGTAGTTCTGAGGAAGAGGATAAAGGTAATGAGGAAGAGATTGAAGATAACAGATTATATTGGTCACAGTGAATTTTAATCCTGTGATGAATGTATTAGTTGTGGATTCCTATAATTGTGCAGTGTTAGTACGTGTACTTCAACTGTATGCGGGGTACATTGGTTAAAATGTTATCCTGATTCACTAAGTTGTGAGGATCGATGCAAGGTTAAGGACTGTAAAAGTTCTACATGTTTTAGGTTTGGAGATGACAACACCTTGAAGTCATTCGAGAGAGTGGTAATTCCATGCAAGATAGCTGGAGTAAGCCATTTTATAAGTATGGATGTGGTCTCTTATGAGCTACCTATGCTTTTGGGTAAACCTTCCATTTAAAAAAAGGTAAAAATGAAACTTGACATGGAGCACGATGAAGCAATCATTTTTGGGATGATTTGCAGTTTATCCAGTTAGGGCATTATTGTATCCCATTAATAAAACCTGATGTTTCTCATCAGCATGTTAGGCAAGTATTAATGGCATCAGGTGATAAGGACACGAGAGAGAGAAAAAAAAATTGTCTTAAAGTTACATAGACAATTTGCCCACCCTACTTGTCAATGTTTAAAAATTCTGCTAAAAGATGCAGGTGTAGTTGATAAGTATTCGAGGCTAATAGAAGAGATTAGTGAGAATTGTGAAATCTGTAAGACGTATAGACGGATGCCCCCACGTCCTATTGCAAGTATTCCATTAGCACGTGACTTTAACTAGGTAGTTGCTGTGGATCTAAAGGTAAGGCAGAAATGTTTTCATCTTACATTTATTGATCTGGCTTTGAGATTTAGTATTTCTACACCAATATATAGTAAGGAGAAGAAGGTTATTCTGGATAAAATTATGGAAAAATGGATAGGGACTGAACTTGGGACATCAGCAAAGTTTTTGATCGATAATGGAGGTGAATTTGCTAACGCGGAGTTCAGAGATATGTGTGAGAATATGAATATAATTGTCATGATTACAGCAGCTGAGAGCCCTTTGAGCAATGATCTTTGTGAAAGGAATCATGCTGTGATTGATAGCATGGTGCATAAAATTTTGGCTGATCGAGCAGAATGTAAATTGTCAACTGCCCTAGCATGGGCAGTTCATGCAAAGAATTCTCTTCAGATGGTTGAAGGATAGAGTCCTTACCAACTAGTCCAAGGCACAATCCCAAATTACCTTCCGTTCTTTGGGATAATCCTCCTGCTCTAGAAGGTAGTACAATTAGTGTCATTTTTTCTGAGCATTTAAATGCTATGCAGGCAGGGAAACAGGCTTTTATCAAAACTGAGGTATCATAGAGCAATGAGGCATCGTATTAGACCATCTGAGACAGAGTTCAATTCAGGAGATTTGGTATACTATAAAAGAGAGGGTCATAGGGAATGGAAAGGCCCTGGTAAGGTAATAGGGTGTGATGGTAAGACAGTACTTGTCCAACGTTGCAATCAAACTGTCAAGTCAATTGGAATTAATTATAAAATCTTGGACTCTGAGCAATTGATTGAAGTAAACGAGGCACCTTGTGCTTCAGAAGTTTCATGATTTTTTTGATGAAGTTCCTGAGGTACAGACTGAGATAGATCAAGGGCTGGACAGTGGTAATATCAGTGATCAAGAAACACATGACAGAGCTGTCACATCCACAGAACAATTACCTAAAGTGGGTACATGGGTGACATATGTTCCAGAAGGAACTAACGAATGGAGGGATGCAACAATTTTGGGATGTGCAGGCAAAGCTACTGGTAGGTTTAAATTTTGGTTGAATGTTCAGGATGATGGCCATGAAGTGAGGTCCATGGACTGGGAGAATGGGGTAAAAGAGTGGAGAGTATGAAAATGGTGTACAAGTAGTGAATCTGGAAGTGAATCTCACGTCAGAAAACAATAGTGAACTAGAGATAAAAGGGGGATCTCGCAGTAGTAGACCCTACAGACATAGAAGTGGAAGTAGAAGACATAGCTTGACTAGGCCAGACAATGAAACAAAGACCATAGCACAGTCACGTAACAGAACTAGAAGCAGGAGTCCTCATGATCGTGAAGTTTTGGTGGCTGCCAATAAACTTGGGGTAAATGAGTAAAAGAGGTAAAACAAAGGGAGTTAGATAGTTGGAAAGATTTTTGAGTTTATTCTGAGGTAACAGATAAGAGTCAACCATAGATGGGTTTGTACTGAAAAAGTCCTTGCAGGTGGGACTTATAAGGCCAAAGCAAGGTTGGTAGCTAGGGGTTTTGAAGAGATACTGGGTGATATATTTTTGATTTTTGAAATTTTTTGTTTGTATTGTGTATATATAAAGCTTAATTTTTTTTATTTAGAGAAGGGAATCTGTTAATTGTATCCATGTGATGTATATTGGTTAGTGTTAATGGTATTCAAGTGGTGCGTATCAATTGGGAACTCTCTTGTATTCATTTATGAGAGACCTGATCTTGGGTGTAATGTGGAGCTCTGTGAATAAAGGCTTGGAAGCAACTGAAGACCAGGCTCCAGGATTCTATCCTTCACCACCGGGCTATCCAGTTATAACAACAAGGACTGCAGCAGTTCAAGGAGAAATCCCCAAACTACCTTTTCAGGGAAACTAGGAACAGGCAATAATTGGCAGCCTTGCCTACATCACAAGAACAAAGTTTTAAAAAGACCGCTGTTCATGACCTGCCTGTTTGAAAAATTAAACCAGACTCTCTAATATGTTTTCCCTAGGATTTCCATTCAGCATCCTTAATTTCCAAATTATCCTGAACATAAAGGATCATCCCTCCTACTCTACTATCTTTTCTAACCTTTCTGAACATCCTGTACCGCGTGTACTGAATTAATTCCCTTCTCCTGGAGTCAGTCAAGTTACTGATATCCTTATAACATCATAATTTCCAGCTGCTATTTATATCTCTGTATCAAGCATTTTATTCCTAATCCTTCTCACGTTCAGAAAACGCCACTTAATTGTTGCCTACTTTTTTTCTCTTACTTTCTATGCCTTTTTTTTTAAATCTTGACTGCATTTGCTTTCTGCTCTATATTGTTCTTCCCTCCCCCGCCAATGACCATCCTCCCGGCTCATTTTGAAATGTTTTCAGACAGTTGGTTCCCCATTTCCCAGCAATTCTGAATTTCTGAGATATGAATGTTGCATCTCACAGAGCTAGAAAGAGGCAGCATCTTCGTCCCCAGCAGTTAGCAGAGGTCTGGTTTATGCTACGCCTCTCTGACTGGACTGAACATCATTTATTTTTAGTGCCTACTGATTCATATTAGATAAATATGAGCCAGGCAGCTACCTTAGAACGAAGGGCTACATAGGCCTGCAGGTATGTTAACTGAAAGGAAGTATCTCCAAATTGATTGTGCAAAAGATGCAATCAGGAAAAAAACAGCTTGACTCTTTTAAGAGTCAAAATAGTTTCTGTGGAACTGTGCATACTGTGATCATTTTCTATTTTTTAAATTAAATGTTTGTTGCTCTCCATTTATGATGCAATCACCCTGATTACTGTTGGTGAATGCAGAATATAGTTATACAAATGGTACACTGTAACTCGCTTTCCAGGCTCACACGTGAAGAATAGCCACTTGAGTGAGTTGTCAGAGGGCCGCTGTTGCCATGGTACCACAGCTCAGCATGAGTCCTTTGGGAGAGGATGGAAGGAAATTGATTTCAAGAGGTGTGGTAGTGTCCATGGGCTAACATCCTAGCATTATATCATCGCCTTGAGAAAAGGAGTTTGGAAAATTGGTAAAGAAACCCAATGTGTGTATGGAAAATTTATGAAAAACATATTCTCTATCAGGTAATATGATGTATGCAAAAAATGATGGTGTAGATTGTTCTGGGCAATATTGTTTGCGTACAAATTTTGGAAACACGTTAGCGCCCATTTGAATCTCCATTCCAGTGCTACTTGTCCCACTCGACCTCAGCTTGGGCTTGTTACGAGCGATGTATGATGTAGAGAAGTGACTCTCGGGCAAAGAAAGCAGAAAAGTGCCGAGATCGATCAGCAGAATCACAAGCCCACTGATTCAGTGGAAATTGACTTGGCTAAATATGATAGTGCTGCACTGTCAGACGTGTCGTCTTTCAGATGAGACATTAAACCGAGGCCTCCTCTGCCCTGTCAGCTGGCTATAATAGATCCCTTGGCACCATTTCGAAGAAGAACAGGGGAGTTCTCCCTGGTGTCCTGGCCAATATTTATCCCTCAACCAACATCATTAAAACAGATTATCTGGTCATTATCACATTGCTGTTTGTGGGATCTTGCTATGCGCAAATTGGCTGCTGCGTTTCCTACATTACAACCGTGATTACGCTTCAAAATGTATTTCATTGGCTGTAAAGCGCTTTGGGACATCCTGAGGTCGTAAAAGGTGCTATATAAATGCAAATCTATCCATCTTTCTATAAGCGGTGTTTGATCTCTGCCTTTAAGTAGCTCCCACTGTGTCTGAAGGTTACATGGGATAAAGAACTCATCAGACTGCCTATGGTTTTCTTTCAATTATATACTGTTCAAATAAGGACCATGAGTGCACCCTGCACTGCAGAGGGCAGTCAACGCTATTGAATATATTCAGAAGCACACACAGAGAAAATTATAAATAAATCCTGCAAAATGAGGCTATTTAAACCTTTGAATAGAGGTAAAGCTCCCTATGGCTTGCCATTTCTCTCTATAATTGCATGGCCTTTTTAGAATTCCAGATAAATGCAATAGAAACTTTCAGAAAACCCAAAGTGACTCATATCATTAACAAGGTTGGAGTGAGTTTTTTCAACCAGTAAATCCAGATAATGATGAATAATGGCCTTTGTTTTGAAAGGTGTTTGTTTCAATGTAAGAGCCCTGGATTATACGTATAAGATTGTATTAGAGGATAAATGAACTAAAAGCCTTATTTATTAACAAACTGGAAAGAAACTTCTTATTCCTGAACTAAAGTAAATATCCTAGAAAAACACAACTCCAATACCAGATGTATTAGAGGTTATGCAATCAGTCTCTTGTACCTAGCAACAGGAGCAGAAATTTTACCTGCTTCAATTATTTGTTTCCCTGTTGCCAGGCAATCAACAAATTTCAGCTGCTGCTTATTGAGCAACTCTACTCAGACAGTCTTCACGGGCTTCCATGCCTTTGAATTAAATCAAAGAAATGTTATTTGGAATAAATACAAAGCGTTCGTTTCCAGATAGGCTTATTGATGCAGCAGAGCCGCGACATCATAAGTCGTGTTGTTATAAACTCTCCTCAGAGCAAATGGGATGAATTTTCACTTTTACCGCTGGGTGGAAAATGGGAGGATCGTCCGCCCGTTCTACACACCGCCCGATTCTCATGTCCAATGGAAATTCAAGTGAGGATTTACCCCAATCTTTTCACCAAAGCTTCTCTCAGACCAGCAGCACAGTTCGGTCCTTTGCAAGGTAAACCTCAGTGAAGAACCTCCTCATTTTTATCCCCGATTTTCAATTCCCAATTAGAAGTGCTGCTGTGTCCCCAGTGGATCAAATTCGATGAATCGGAATTTGCTTCAGCACGGTGACTTTAAGCACTTGTAGCTTGGGAGAGAAGCCTGTCTTTGGCAGCACATTGCTCTACTAAAGAAACAACAGATGCAAGACAGCTGAGACTGAAGGCTGCACAGGAGGGATGAGTGATGCTGGGCTACGATGAGGTCTTGATGGTAGTGGCCTTAGTCTAAAGTTGGATGAGCTGATGATGAGATGGTCTGGTTTGAATTTAGCTTTTCAATAATGCAAGGAAGTAGCTCTCACTTTATTTCACAGGGGGTCTAATATCCTGGGAATCTGGAGTTTAATAGTGTAAGGAATTAACTTATTAGGTTGGAAAAGCCGAGTGACAGCTACTAATGATCGCACAAACAGAAACCTCATTTAATGCTCGAAATATATCTAATTGTACATTAGAGACACTATCAGGGGTCACGTTAAGTTGACAGATTACTTGTGTTTGACAGGTAAAATTGAACGTGTAACAGGGAACAAAAACAATCAAAGCCACACACTCCTATAGACTAGATAATACAAAAACAAACATTTAGCCTGAAGCTGTGTGTGATTCTCAGCCACACTGCATCTCATTCTCAAATGGCATTTACCCTTTACATTTCAAAGCTACCCGATAATGATGATGCTTTCATTTGGTGCCAATCAATAAATGAAATGTTAAGCCCGAACAAGAAAGGAAATTAAGAGGTTTAGATCATACTGGCTAGACCATATTCATGTATTCATTCCTGAGGACAAGAGGCGGACAAGTGTTGTACTTTGAGGATGACCTTGGAATTTCCCCCCCGCCCCCGTATCCCAGACACTCATCCAGACTGCACCCCAAGGAGGTGAGAATGGGGCCAACTCGGGGAGTGGCCACGAGTTAGCAAGGATGTCTTTCGCACGATCAGGTTCTTAAAGCCACACTTGGGCAACAACCCAACGCTGTTAGAGTCATCTTCATGTAGGCAGAATCCTTAATATCCCAGCAAACCTAACAGAGGGTGTCAAATCATCCTGATGCACCCCCAACCCCTCCCCCCCCCCCCATCCCAAGATCGCTCTTCCCATTGTTTTCTCGTGCCAATGTATTCTCTGTATGTACTTTATGATAAAACTGTTACTCCACAAAATATCTGTATATTTTCTCTAATTGAGACTTTTTTTTAAATTGAAGTGGTTTAAAGCGTAGGGCAGATTCCCACAGCCCTTAGCAGAAACATAAAGCAGTCACACACGCACAAACTTATGCCGCTCCATTATATGAGAAATTTGCAATCGTGTCTTTAATTTCTGGTCTCTGGACCTTGTCTGATGACCGGAGAAGACCAGGACAGGGAAGCCCTGTGAAAACCACTTCACAGGCTCAGGCAGGGGCTCAAAGCTCAGCCTCAGGCTCTCCGTGCTGTGGAATTCGCCAGGTTTACGCTGAGATGGATTGCAACAGAATTAAAAAGCCAGCAGTTCTTCTGCGTGTAGTGTTGCTTGCAAGTTGCAATCTGGATTTACATTTCTGGCCTGCAGACATTTTTTGATGGCCAGCTGAAGGTCCACACAGGCCAGTTATGGTGACCTGTGCACTCCAATTAGGCATTCATGTTGACTGTGACCAGAAAATAAGACTCTGTGTCTACATTGCCATTAGGAATGCTGATGCTGACTTCAAAGGTGCTTCCTACACTGTTGGTGAGTGTTGTTGCTTCAATCTAGAGGAAGTAGTATCAATAACAGCAGGCAGTGTATGTTTTCAGCGCTGTTAGTGCTGCACGCTGGGTGGGAATTTCTGGAAAACTGTTTCCCATGGGACAGAGCTCCAGCCTAATACTTCATAACCCTATCCCACACATACTTGGGCTCCGTCCAAAGCAATTGGTTGAATTGTCTGTACAATAATAGATCACATGATGTCAGTAAGTGGTTTAATTGGCTGATTGGCTGTAGATAAATTAATTACCCTAATCCCGAATATTCATTAACATGCAGTGATTGATGATTATTTACATAATGAATTCAATAAAGGAGCAGGTGCATTTCTGAGGGACGAGAGGGATTATGTTTCATAAATCTAAAACGGCATGAATTTCCACAAGGTGATAGTATTGTAAATTATCTTACTGGCATTGTGGTGACAGCAATTGGAGGTGGGGGGTGTGTTCATCTGTCAGTCCTCCCTTTGCTTCCACCCTCCCCATTTACTAGTTTGTCAACAGTCCATGTGTAACATTCAACTGTAATCGGCCACAGTGAAAAAAATAATTGGGACTTTGTATTTTTAACAAAAGCCAAAGTACATTAGATGAAGCCAAATTAAAAGGTACCTGTTAAATTAGATATTTTAATTGCCAGTGATGGTGCAGGGAATGAGAATTTCCGTTGGCACCAAGTGGCAAACTGTGCCTGAAAACGCCTAATCTTAACACATGGGCCCAGAATTTCCTTGGAATTTTACCCTCGTAAACGGGATTTCTGCCATACTTCTGATCAAGCTACAGCAGCGCAGCAGCAGAAAGTCCGAGGAATTTCAGGGCCATGGTGTGAGGCGCTATCATTTATTGATGAACTTCCAAGGCTTCCTGCTATGGTGGAGGCCATCAGCAAAGATCTTGGAGAAAGAGGAAAAATTAAAGGGAGAGTCTTCCCAGGCTGGTCTTGGACTTCATCAGACCATAAGAGAGGTAAAAGTTCTGCCCCCCCCCTCTCCCCCAGACCAGTGGCCGTGCCTAGTGTAGCAAGTCATAAGACTAGAAGGTCCTAGGTTTGATCCCTAATCAAAATAGGTTAGCTGATGTTAGTTAAGGCTGCAGTTGGGCTCTGTGCCTCTGGACCAGAGAGAGGGAAAATTAGTCAGCTTTCCTGCTCCTGATTGCTGAGGAGAGGAGGGAAGAAATCTGGGGTGCGGATTAATTTTAAGAGAGAAAAAGATTGGCAGATGACTAAGAGCAGGCTGACTATTTGACCGAGTGTGGCACCAAGGAGCCCTAGTAAAATTGAAGTCAATGGGGATCAGGGGGAAAACTCTCCAGTGGTTGGAGTCATACCTAGCACAAAGGAAGATGGTAGTGGTTGTTGGAGGCCAATCATCTCAGCCCCAGGACAATGCTGCAGGAGTTCCTCAGTGCAGTGTCCCAGGCCCAACCATCTTCAGCTGCTTCATCAATGACCTTCCCTCCATCATAAGGTCAGAAATGGGGATGTTCGCTGATGATTGCACAGTATTCAGTTGCATTCGCAACCCCTCAGATAATGAAGCAGTCCGTGCCCGCAAATAGCAAGACCTGGACAACATCCAGGCTTGGGCTCATAGTGGCAAGTAATATTCGCACCAGACAAGTGCCAGGCAATGACCATCTCCAACAAGAGAGAGTCTAACCACCTCTCCTTGACATTCAATGGCATTACCATCGCCGAATCCCCCACCATCAACATTCTGGGGGTCACCATTGACCAGAAACTTAACTGGACCAGCCACATAAATACTGTGGCTACAAAAGCAGGTCAGAGGCTGGGTATTCTGCGGCAAGTGACTCATCTCCTGACTCCCCAAAGCCTTTCCACCATCTACAAGGCACGAGTCAGGAGTGTGATGGAATACTCTCAACTTGCCTGGATGAGTGCAGCTCCAACAACACTCGAGAAGCTCGACACCATCCAGGACAAAGCAGCCCACTTGAATGGCACCCCATCCACCACCCTAAACATTCACTTCCTTCACCACCGGCGCACTGTGGCTGCAGTGTGTACCATCCACAGGATGCACTGCAGCAACTCGCCAAGGCTTCTTCGACAGCACCTCCCAAACCCGCGACCTCTACCACCTAGAAGGACAAGAGCAGCAGATCCATGGGAACAACACCACCTGTACGTTCCCCTCCAAGTCACACACCATCCCGACTTGGAAATATATCGTCGTTCCTTCATCGTCACTGGGTCAAAATCCTGGAACTCCCTTCCTAACAGCACTGTGGGAGAACCTTCACCACACGGACTGCAGCGGTTCAAGAAGGTGGCTCACCACCACCTTCTCAAGGGCAATTAGGGATGGGCAATAAATGCTGGCCTCACCAGCGATGCCCACATCCCATGAACAAATAAAAAAAATCTATACACCCTCTTGGCTGGAGAATAGTAGGGACTAAAGAACAGGATAGGAAATGTGGGGGGAGGAGGAATAAGTTTTTTTAATTAAATGAGAATTTTCAAGTTGGAATGGATTAGAATTTAACACTTGATTTATACTGTCATACTCTTCATAAGGTGTATAAAGTTTGTAGGTTGTTGACTTTGTACCTGCTGCAAATCAGATATCGGATCAACTCAACGTTTTAAGCTCTGTAACATATTTGCTGGATTAATCATCGAGCCACATTTGGAGTGTGACATAATCTGTTACTGCAGTGGCAGGTGATATGTTGCACTCTTGTCACTGTGATAGAAGTGCCAGGAGTCTGACACACATTATCACTCTCACTGCACAGTACATTGCAGTGTGACACATATTGTCACTGACCTGTGAGGGTTGTAGTCATAAAATCCTTGCCACTTCCCTAAAGCCGTGAACTCGGGTCTCCACTTCTCCTGGAAACAATCAGCCCTATTTAGAAGTTTGGGGGAGAACAAGAAGATGGGAGCAGGATAAAGATGATCGAGTTGCATCTTTGGACAAGAAAAATGACTAATGAACGAGTCCCGGAGCAGGTACAAGAAAAGAGAGAAGTGACGAGTTATGATGAGAAAGGTGACAGAATATGTCGCAAGTTGTTACTAAGTGAAAAAGTTTATGTGCTACATCAAGAGGAAGGTAAAGAAGAATTATGGCTTGAGGATGTGATGGACAGGGCAGGTGTAACATTAAGGGTTGATACACTCTGGAGGCTGGAATCTATGGAGGACACTGGTCCAGAGAAGAAAGAACGCTTCTAGTAAGAGAAAGCTATGGAGTGAAACCATGTACTATTCATCTGGCCGTTATCAAATAACTCGAATTGTTGAATGCACAGAGTAACGGACCATGAAAATGAAATACATGTGCATCACTGAAAGATAAAAACTGCCAAAGGCTTTAGCCACAGGGATTAACCAGATAAAGACTTCACGCTATGTTTACAAACTGTTACAAATAGACTTTACTTGTTTGAACACACGCCCAACAAAATGATGACTGAAACTGATCTGGAACAAGATTAAACAGAAATGAAATGCCCCAAGGAGTGAGCGGTAACAAGGTTAACAAGCTGGAGGAGTTGCACACAAAAAATAGAAAATGTAATGTGATCATATTGTCTCCGTTGATTTAGGAGATTTACACATTAGGAAATCTCCTCTGATTCTGTATAAGTGGCTTTCTCTAATTCCACGTTATATAACATCACTGAAGCTGTTTTGTTCTATGTTTGTGAACAGTATCTTTAAAAGCTTCAGTGTTCAAAAAACACTTCAGTGTTCAAAAAAAAATCTCTCCTACCCTCCAATTTCCTCACCTTTTCTCCTCTGCTGAGGTGAAGGTGGTAACCAATGCTGCAGTACAGTTCCATGGGTACTAAGAGCCATCTGATACCATATTCAAATATCCATTCTTCATGTGTGAGCCGAGCACACGGTCTGACTGGGGTATAGAGAGGCAGCTAGTGACAAGGGAGGTATTGGAGATAGGGCTCCAACACTCTAGGCTTGATCTTCCGATCTGCGCTTGCTGCGAGCAAGGCTTCGCACCAGAAGTGCAACCTCTCAAAGTGGCCGCTATAAGGTTTAGATCCATCTGCCCACTAACTATTATATCTGTCTCAAGTCGTTGATGCTAACTGATCTTGGTGTTCTGGTTTAGGATTTATCCAAGGCAACACTAAGAACAGCCCTTTCCAAATCTCCAGGGTCGCACATTTTCAAGCAGGACAAACTATGAAATATAAGCACAGATAGAAACATAGAAAATAGGAGCAGGAGTGGGCCATTCAGCTCTTCGAACCTGCTTCGCCATTCAATATGATCATGGCTGATCCTCTATCTCAATACCATATTCTCGCTCTCTCCTCACACCCCTTGATGCCTTCTCTGTCTAGAAATCTATCTATCTCCTTAAATATATTCAGTGACTTGGCCTCCACAGCCTTCTGTGGTAGAGAATTCCACAGGTTCACCACCCTCTGAGTGAAAAAATTTCTCCTCATCTCAGTCCTAAATGTCCTACCCCGTATCCTGAGACTGTGACCCCTCGTTCTGGACCCCCCCCCCCGCCCAGCCAGGGGAAACATCCTCCCTGCATCTAGTCTGTCTAGCCCTGTCAGAATTTTATATGTTTCAATGAGATCCCCTCTCATTCTTCTAAACTCTCGTGAACACAGGCCTAGTCGACCCAATCTCTCCTCATACGACAGCCCTGCCATCCCAGGAATCAGTCTGGTGAACCTTTGCTGCACTCCCTCTATGGCAAGTATATCCTTTCTTGGGTAAGGAGACCAAAACTGCACACAATACTCCAGTTGTGGCCTCACCAAGGCCCTGTATAACTGCAGTAAGACATCCTTGCTCCTGTACTCAAATCCTCTTGCAATGAAGGCCAACATACCATTTTCCTTCCTAACTGCTTGCTGCACCTGCAGGTTTGCTTTCAGTGACTGGTGTACAAGGACACCCAGGTCCCTTTGTACATCAAAATTACCCAATCTATCACCATTTAAATAATACTCTGCCTTTCTGTTTTTCCTTCCAAAGTGGATAAGACCAAAAGAAATAGGAGCAGGAGCGGGAGTAGGCCATTCAGCCCCTCGAGCCTGCTCCGCCATTTAATGAGATCATGGCTGATCTGATTTTTACCTCAACTCCACTTTCCCGCCCTTTCCCCATATTCTTCCCCATAACTTCACATTTATCCACGTTATTCTGCATCTGCCATGTATTTGCCCACTCACTCAACTTGTCTAAATCGCCTTGAAGCCTCTTTGCATCCTTCTCGCAACTCACAATCCCACCTAGTTTTGCGCCATCTGCAAACTTGGAAATATTACATTTGGTTCCCTCATCCAAATCATTGATATATATTGTGAATAGCTGGGGCCCAAACACTTATCCCTGCGGTACCCCACTAGTCACTGCCTGACACCCCGAAAAAGACCCATTTATTCCTACTCTCTGTTTCCTGTCTGTTAACCAATTTTCAATCCATGCCAGTATATTACCACCAATCCCATGTGCTTTAATTTTGCTCACTAACCTCTTATGTGGGACTTTATTAAAGGCCTTCTGAAAATCCAGATACACCACATCCACTGGTTCTCCCTTGTCTATTCTACCAGTTACATCCTTTCACGATTTCCCTTTCATAAATCCATGTTGATTTTGTCTAATCCCATTGATATTTTCTAAGTGTCCTGTTATCACATCCTTTATAATAGACTCTAGCATTTTCCCTACTACTGTTTTCTGTTTTCTCTGGTGTTGCCTGGGCTTTAAAGGCTTTGGGGCCATGTGGGCTGGAGTTTGACAATCTTTCAGCTAAGCAGTAATGGATTGCTGCACCCTGACAGCAGCATTGCTGGTATCCATGTTGGAAAATTCCACTGGTACCCAATTCAGTTCCGCTCCTGGCCGTATCCATATGATTTGTTTTACATTTTTTAATCAGTAGGTTTAACTCTTGTATTGCTTGCACTGTGCACTCTTTACCTGGTAGGAGGGAGGTGGTCATTTTCCAACTGAGCACTGGCGACAGGAATCTCGGGCATACTGGAAAACTGCAATCAGCGCACCCATGGTTTTTCGATATACGCTGACGACGGGATATATTCCCACCATAGAACCACAGATGCTTATAGCACAGGAGAAGGTCATTCAGCCCATTGTATCCGTGCTGGCTCAATATGAGAGCAATCCAGAAACTAATCCCACTGCCTCTCTTTCTCCCCATAGCTCCTGCCTTCCTCTGCTTCAAACATTCATTCAAGTTTCCTTTGGAAGATGCAATGATCTCTGCTCCAACAATCCCCTGAGCAAAGAAACTTATCCTGAAATCCCTCCTCTTCTTAGTTATGCTTGCTTGGAAAATCCCAATATGGAGCAATAAACCACAATTGACTTACCAGAAGTTTACAGCAGTTTAGGAGTCAGTGGTAGCAGAAGAAATTGACGTGTTCTCTGTTGCATTCTAAAGATAGAATAGGAAGGGCTTCCCCCAATATGAGATGTCCACTTATTGGTTTATAGAGATAATCTTTCCTATTGCATCTGTGCACAGAATAACACAAAGGCCTGTCATGAAAGAAAGACCTGCATTTATATAGCGCCTGTCACGACTTCAGGATGTCCCAAAGCGCTTCATAGCCAACTAATTACTTTCGAAGTGTTGTCACTGTCGTACTGTAGGGAACGCGGCCAGACAATTTGAGCACAGCAAGCTCCCACAAAAGGTCTCCTCAGGCAGCTCGCCCAACTGGAAAAAAAACAATTATGGGCTGTCTGCCTTGCCGGCAGCGACTTTCAGGTAAATCCTGGGAGGGCCGTTGGAGCAGGTTATTTAGGGGGTTGGCGATCATGATGTCTGTGGAGTCGAGGGAGCACTCATGCTCCTCCGGGCTCCTCAGGAAGGATATTCTTTTTTAATTCACAACTTGCATGTCGTTGGCGGTCGCCCGGCCCTTGCCCCACTCATTGATAACTAATTTTATAAAGAGTTCCTTCAACAGGCATTAGGCCCCCCCCGCATTAACATATTCAAGGGGTCTAATGCCTGTTTTAGGCATCCGCCTGGGATGCCTTAAAAAAATCGCATTGCTAAATTCGTGGGTCCAACATCTGCGTAGAATGGGCTCAAACTGTTCTACTGCTAAATTGGTATGCTTTGCGCCCATTTTATGCCCGAAAACATTTGCAATGCATCCAATTTGTACCCCAGTATGTTTTTCATGGATTGTATTTTTTTTTTACAGTTAGTGAAGTTCCGCAAAGCCCCGGGGAAACCTCTGCAAAGTTTCCTAAAATTGATCAAATTCTTCAATGAGCTTCGTGATGCCCCTTCCCCCACTAGACCTCTACGGACTCTGAGAAACCTCTCGCACTAGCTCGAATATAAAGCAGAGGAACTCTGTGCCTCCAACTGCGCCAAAGACCCGTCTTTTCATGGGTCCTGGGAGCGGCCTCCGGCAACATGGCAAACAATCGCCTCTTTCCTACTGGTGCTCCCAACTGGAGCTAGAGGCACATCATAAGGAGGAGAGGGGTGAACAGGGGAGGGGGGTCACATGTCTCCCATCGAATGTTGCTGCCTCAGTGTCAGATGACTAATATAGAATTGCCATCAGTTTATTCTGATTACAGGCCACACTTCCTATGGGTAGAGACTCTGTCTGATTACAGCTTGCGTGAGAGTGGCACAGTTAAATTGAAGATAATGACAGAGGTGTTGGTCCACTGAGATCTCTGCAGTAATTATGTTTTAATAGTGTGATCATTTGAAGAAAAAGCTGTTATATCAAGATAGCCCATCTAAGAACATTCCAAAAGCATAATCACTGCAAAGATAGTCACATGCTTGCATTTCCACTTCCTTAAAGGGGAACCGTCGTCATTTTGAAGCAGAATAGATGCAGGCTGTCCATCATTACTGTCACAACTACGTGATTGACATGGAATCTGCTCATGCTTTCTTGATGCAGGGGCATCTTTAAATGGGAATTATGTCCCTCTATTGTAAGAACACTGAGACCTGATGAGAATATCCATCAATGCTGCCAAACAAATCCTTAACCCTTTCACCTTAACTCCTCAGCAAGGAGCTGTTTGAGTTTTACCACCCAGTCTAAATCTAGGAGTTAATGATGCCTAATTTTGGCCTGCCGAACCATTTTACATAAACCAGTTTGGATTATATTAGCATTTACACTACGCCCTCCCATTAGGATACTGAGTGAATTAATTAACCCACAGCCAGACCATAAAGTCATGAACTAACATTTCTTTATTAACCTCAGCATCATAATTAGCAGCATTTAAACTTAAGCCTTGAGTATGCAAATTATTTAGCGGAGAGGGTTAACTGACAGAATGAATAATGGAGGTTACAAAGGCAATGCAATTATGTCATGTTAATTCAGCAGTAACTGGTTTACCGAGTATAATTTGACAGTTGAGAACAGTGTGTCTGCGATTGATATAAATTGGTGAGATTAATTTTGGATTAGACTCTTTAGCTATCTGACAAGTTAACAGCATTAGACAGCCAGTCTATTGAATAGATGAAAGTCTACATGCTCGTGGTTAGCACTTTCCAGAATTTATATGACCTGATCCAGATTAAATCTAGGTCCATGCTGCTCTGTGTGGATGTAACAAGGTCCATTTGATCTCCTGGACTGGTTTTGATCGCTTGAGGGGTTTGGAGAGGAAATTTACAAAATATTCTTTTCCTCATTGGCCCTAGGTTTTTCCTTTGTTTTCTTGCCTCTCCCAGGAGATTAGATGGCTGGGGGTGGGTGGGGGGGGTAAGGAAGGAAGTGTTTAGCCACAAAGCTCCAGCCATCATGAGTGTGGGGCAGGCTTGATGGACCAGATGGTCTTTTCCTGCCCATCAATTTTGTATGTTCATAATGCATTTACCCTCTGAGATATCAGAATCGCCATCAAAATGACATTTTAAAATATTTGCAATTCTTTTGCACAACTAGTGACTTTGTGACTATGGTGTCAGCTTGGTTCAGTTGGCAGCATGCTTACCCTTGAGTTAGAAGGTCAAGGCCAACTCCAGGACTTCAGCATCTAAATCTAAGCTGACACTTTAGTGCAATACTGAGGGTGTGCTGCACTGTCGGAGGTGCCATCTTTTGGATGAGATGTTAAATTGAGGCCCTGTCTGCCCCCTCAGGTGGATGGAAAAGATTCCATGGCACTATTTGAAGAAAAGCATGGGAGTTCTTCCAGTGTCCTGGCCAACATTTAACCTTCAACCAGTACCACCAAAAATAGTGTTGCCAGGTCATTCATCTGTGTGTAAATTGGCTGCTGCGTTCGCCTGCAAAACCATAATGACTACCTTTAAAAGTAACTCATTGGCTGTGAAGGACTTTACGACATCCTGAGGACATGAAAGGCATAATAAAAATGCAAGTTCTTTCTTTATTGGAAGCTCCTTGACATTTCAAGTTGCACAGACCCGGAAACCAGATCCTGAATTACTTTGCTAGTTAAACACTTAAGAAAAATGAACTCACTGCCATCTAATCAACTTCATAAAATGGTAGCTGTGTTCTGTGATTAATAACATCACTTCCTTCATGTTGACAGATTGACATAAAAATGTATTTTCTGCATCCAGGATCTCAAGGAACCCTAACCGTGTGGAAAGTCGCAACAATAGCGAATAATTAATATTTATTGCCTCACAAAAGAGTCAAACGGTGTCTTGGCAGAGCCAGCTAAATGACAGCATGCTGTCAGAAGCAGTGTTCAAATATTAATCTTGCTTATTTTTCCCCCTTCTTAATGACAGTTTTACACAGACTGCGCTTAATGTCTCCAGGCTTCATGAAGTGTAAAAGATGCTGCTATCAGCAGCTGCACCATCAGGACACACTTGAAGAACGGAGTGCTGGGAGTAATAAATATGTCTTACTATCCATTTAATAAGCATTGACACCTTCATACATCACGATTCAACCCCTAATGCAGACATTGCTGGCTGCCAAACCTCTTCCGTTTCATGTTCCAGCATACAATTATTTTTCCATTTTGTTTGCGTTTAAAAGGTGAGGATTTCAGCCACTGGGTGCCAATGATTTTGCCAGGATTTCGATACAGGGCAATCATCTTTTGCCCATTCCAAATTGGGGTGGGGGGGCTCTCTATGGTCCTGTTGGCCCAGGCACGGAGTTGAAGGCAGACGCATTCGCCTTTGCACCGTGCGTTTTCTTTTAAATACAGGGACAGAAAACCAGACTTTTTAGTTTCCAGCTGTTCCAGTGTCTGCCCCCAAATCCAGATGGTCCAGTTGAAAAGCTGTGTGGGTGGCCATGTGTTTTGATGCAATCCGTCGACAGTGTTAGAAACTTGTCGGAGCAGCTCTCCTGTGTGAAGTAGTGATGTGCCATTATACAAATACCAACTGGCATCACCATTACCTTTAGGGGACTGAGAGCTGAATAAAGCACCAAGTGCAACTCTGCTTTAATGAGCTTGAGGTCCCAGTCGTTCTAGCATAAAACCTGCTGGAATATTCACTCCAACTACTAGAAGATG
Source organism: Heptranchias perlo (assembly GCF_035084215.1). NCBI lineage: Eukaryota > Metazoa > Chordata > Chondrichthyes > Hexanchiformes > Hexanchidae > Heptranchias > Heptranchias perlo. The sequence continues at coordinate 36,199,496 of NC_090350.1, read as the reverse complement.
GCAATTATTCTATAAATGTGGCTTGGGGCCTGTGTTAATGCATTGGCCTTTTTGATTGCCCAGTATCTTCACTCAGTGTTAAACTAGCAGCCCAGGTGGTTGCAAAAGTCAATATAAATGGGTAGAAACGTCTAAAGTCAAGGATAATGGTCACATTTAGATCATTTGTGCAGCCCGAAGCAACATTTTCCCGCTTGTCATCCTTTATTATATATCCTTTGTCTACAATTTGTCAACCACATCTATTAGTTGAGTACGTTGATGGCTTCAGATTACACAGTGATTTTAGAAACTAGCTGACCGATTTCCCCAAATAAAGCTCCCACAAAACAAGCGTCCCCAATTTAGCAAAAGAGTTTTTTTGTTGAACTTTATGCACAAAGCAAAATGTAGTCCTGGGAGAGAGAGAGGGCTCCCTCAGTACTACTGAGATTTCATGCTCAAGTCTCGAGTGGGAGTTGAACCCACAACTCAGAGGCGAGAGTGCTACCCACTGAGCCACAGCTATACTGTACCAGTCTTCCGCTGTATGTAGCGGATATGTAAGATAGGGCAGGGATGGACAGAACTAGCAATAGCCGTGTCATCATTAAGCGAACTGTACCCGTGCTGTTGCTGGTTCTCCACTTCCCAACATGCAGCTGATGGGCCTGTCAGTCAAACTGGTTCTGCCTGGATTCACCCTGTTAACACAACCAGACAATCCAAAGTAAATCCTGGTTTTTGACTGTGGTCAGAGCTGCATCAGGAGGTGAGAGGGGTTTTTTTTTAAAATTTAGATGCAGTTGGATCTCTTCTGATCTGCATTGTTTCCATGTGTTAAATCCGGGATGAAATCTGAAGTAAAAGGTACAGTTGAGAGCCCCATTCTGCTCTGTGTTACGTTACCATGCAATATATTCCCCTAACAATTTTCCCTAAACTGAGCACTGCTCAATGAGGCTACATCAAATTTATCGGGCAGACACAATTGTTTTATGGTCACTGAGGGCAGTATTAAGTGAGAATTATAAGAAACAATAAGGTGTATTAGTGTGTAATCTATCTGACAGTCAGGACATATCCCTTGTGCACTTTATTGCTCATTCCACTCAAGTAAAAATGAATTGAATCATTATACCTGGAAATGATGTTTGCGCTGTCTGTTTCTGCACAGAGTCTGTAACCTTTTCATGCCCATGTGTACAATCATGGATAGTTGGGGATTCGTACAGACATCTGTGCCAACTCTGGCTGGATGTATTCCTGGAGGTTTCATCACATGACCTCCTCCCTCCGACTGCCCCGCCCCCGTGCCCCACGACCCCCACCCCCCCCAAGTCTATTGTGCGACACCTTCCCAAGGTCAATTGGAAAGCGAATGGACTCTTCATTTCTTCATTACCCGATTGGATGGTTCTTTACTGTCAGTCAAACATCCTTTTCTTTCCCAACCCCAACATTTTTATAACATCATCATCAAAAGTGTTGAAAGAAAATTATTCTTTTTAATGCCCCCAGTGTGGTGTGGACTAGCTTGTGGGCGAGTGATGCCTATGGCACAAAAATGAAGTGTTTTATCTCCCCTCCAGTCCTGAATGAGCTGAACTTATGTTTCTGGCTTTGCTTCATGACCTCATCTAAGTGTTGTGAGCCTCCAGAGTGCAAGTCAGAAGGCTATTTGACCACATGGGGCTTCATAACAAAGCTCAATCTTGTTCTCGTTAATTGTGCATACACAGCATGCCTGCATACACAAGGCAGGGATCACTGGATGATTGTATCCTCCCTAACCAAAGTGCGCCACGGTCAATTCATTTACCCTGCCACTGTCTGACTGGGATAAGCTAACTCAGCACCAGGCTGGGGATCAAACTTGGACCTTCCTGGTCTGTACAGCGCCATTATACACAACCAAGTGTTCTTTCCTCAAGTTAGAAAATAACTATTGGAGGGTGGAGCTCCGTACATGCATGTAAGCACGTACACCCACAGAACACCGAGTGCTATAACGCAGCCGACAGTATAACACTGGTCTTGCTGCACACTCCGTAGCAAGTGGTTTCAGACTGGTAATGCTGCAAGACTGCAGCCTTAATGACACTTGACAATGGATTTTATTTGTGGAGAAACTGTTTAAAAATCTGTAAATAATATAGCACGGAATAGTCCAAGCTCATAATCGCACTGTCCTTCAAAGCAGCTGCAGCAAGCTATTGTGGGCACTAGTTTGACTGACCTTTCTAACCCATTATATATCAAAAATGAGCTGCATTTATTTTGAAGTTTGGATTTTTTTGTGTTAAGGAAAGAAACAGCAACCCGTTATGTAGCAGCTCCACTCTGCATACTGGATTGGAGGGGAGTGCAAAGTTTAAATTTAAGATGCTTAATGGCATCGAGAAAGTAAACCTAGAATAATATGCCCGAGCTAATCAATGCAAGGGCACACGTACAAGGTTGTGAAGAGCAGGTTTAGGACAGACATCAAGAAGTGCTCATAAGATGATCAGCAGCTGGAATAGGTCTTCAGGGAGGGTGACTGAGGCCACTCGGCCCAATTAAGGAATGGCTGGATGCTATATGGATAGGGGTTAGGGTTGCCAACCCTCCAGGATTGCCCTGGAGTCTCCAGGAATTGAAGATTAATCTCGCAGGACACTGCTAAGAGCAACCCGGGAGAAAAATCATAGAGGCATTTTAAAAAAGAAATTGTAATTTTTTTTCATTTTTTTTTGAACACTTCTGTTTATTAGTTTAAAAAAATATTGGCGATTGGGGAGAAAACGTTGTTTGACTGACGGTCAAGTATCATTCAATTGGGTAATGAAGTCTTTTTGTTTTCCAATTGGTGAGAAGGCAGAGCGCTGTGAGAATGGACATGTCGGGTAATTAATGGCCGGGGGGGTGGGAGTGGGGCAGTTGGAGGCAGGAGGTCATGTGATGAAACCTCCAGGAATATGTCCAACCCGAGTAGGGGTGGTATTTTGGAGGGGTGAGATCAAATTGGACATGGGGCCACCTTTGTCGAATCCATCTTGTGAAACCAAATACTGAGCTGCACACCTGCTAACCATTTCAGTTACCTAGAATGGAACAAGTGCTCTACGTCTCTCTTGTTCAGTAGCCTCTTCAGACCAGTCAGTGCTCAGGGAATATCACTTTGTAACAGCTGCTAACTAAACATACTTGTACCACCTGCACAGAGAGGGAGGGAGGGAGGGAGAGAAGGATCAGAGAAAATATGAACAGACGCCTTGATTTCCCAATTGTGGGGACTGTAACGCAGCCCAGTTCATAGTGTCACATCTTCCCACCACCTATTGCTGCACACAGTGAATAACATTCTCACCAGAAAAAAACAAACTGAGCCACTCTAGGCAAATTCAGATCAATCCACATTGGTCCCCTTTAGATCAAGAAGTGCTTTTGGAGCTGAACCTAATGTTTCGATACAGATTATTCAGATGATTTTAAGTTTTTAGTTCCTTGATGTTAGCGGTTATTGAGCTGCACTGAGCTCACTGGGTATCTTTGGAACTGAAAGAGCAGTTCTATAGTGTCATTAAGTGAACTTCATTTTGATTGGTATGTATGTTTATCAAAAGTACTCAAATCAAAGCCAAATCCTACAGACTATCAAAAAAAATGTTGACTAAACCAGTTATCATAAAAAGTCCGATGATTGAAATTTATCCTTGAAATACAGATCAACTTGGAAGAAATAAGTGGAGTAAATTGTTCCCTCTGGCTGAGAAATCTTTTGTAAACAATTTTACAACACCAAGTTATAGTCCAGCAATTTTATTTTAAATTCACAAGCTTTCGGAGGCTTCCTCCTTCCTCAGGTGAACGATGAGGAAGGAGGTAGCCTCCGAAAGCTTGTGAATTTAAAATAAAATTGCTGGACTATAACTTGGTGTTGTAAAATTGTTTACAATTGTCAACCCCAGTCCATCACCGGCATCTCCACATCGTGAGAAATCTTTGACATCGAGGCACATCATGACCTGGGTTCAATCAGAAACTTGCCCCTTTCCCCCCCCACCCCGTTACCTCCCTTCTTCGTTCCTCCGTCCCTGAGTGCAGCGACTCATGCCAGAATTGTTTCTAGCGGGCATTAGCAGCCTTTCAGTATCTTTCCCATGTACGGTGAGTGAGTATTGTCAGACTATTTGACTTCAGGGGGCATCACAGTCGAGCTTTATCTGGTCCTGAGCCAATGGCACTTCCACCAGGGGCGCCTCTAGATTGTGATCAGGTTCAGGAGCCAACGTCAAAGTTTTTTTTTATCTCTCTCATCACTCCATAGACTCAGATACTTTGGGACCAACTGAGATTGCTTCAGTCCATGACTAAGCCATAGATCCTGAAGTGAACGTGGGAACCCTCTTTATAATCACTTATTCCGCAACCGCGAGCCACTTAGCCAGCTGATCATGTGGTAGGTGTTTTGATTTGGCTTTAGTGCTGTACTGGGGAGGGTAGTGGAGCAGGTCTGTAGCAGATTGTGGGCTTTATTAAACATTCACTGGCCTGTTGCTAATATTGGCTTTGTCATTTGGTACAGTGGTGGTTGCTCATTGAACAACTAATTACTGTAATACCCAGTAGTCCCACTGGTGAAAAAGCCATGCCTGCAAACTGGCAAAATCTGAAGGTCACATCACTCAGCTTTCATCCTTAAATTGCAGGGCCATAAAACCCACATAAAGGGGCCAAGTGTAACATTGTTTTTTTTTTACAAGCACCGGGAGAATAATAGGTAGTCAACTTTTAAAAAGGCATGTAGTTGCTAATCAGCTCAGACACTGCTTTGTCTCCCATCCCTCTTCTTTGAAATCCAACACTTCATAGATCTTGCCTAAAACGATTTAATAACTACCTACACATTTCATCCCTTGCCCTTGTCATTGCCCTTGCCCGAGCCATCTGGTTTCTTCTCTTTCCCTCGCACCCCCCTGCCCGCCCCCCCACTTTTCTCCTGTCCTAAACAGCTCACTGGATATTGTTCTCTGGGCCAAGTAGTCATTCTTCATGTGGGAGCATGCTTGGTGAGTGCGAGCACTCTAGTAATCTTGGGCCATCACAGCCAAGCTCGATCCTGTCTTGCCTGATGTCACGCACACTTTCTAGGCAGTCTCACCGAATAACTATCAAGAGCGGGAACCCCAGCTGATATTTCCTCTCCCTAACTATAGATATGGAGGCCAACTTTAGTGGGTTTTTTTGTTTCAAAAATATATTTTATTCATAAAATTTGTAAAGGTACACACAGTACAATTCAAATGTCACACTTCAAACACTACAATACAGGTCCATACAATTTGCACTGGTACATGCAGTGCAATTCAAAAATCACAATACAAACAATACATGGTACATTACAGTGCATGACACTATGGGGTGTCTTATTGCTAACCCTGTCTGAGATCAGCCAACTCAGCACAGACCACAAAATGAACCTGAGACCTTCCTGGCTGATATGAGTCGGTACCATATTAATCAGTGCTACCAATCTTGATCTGTTCCCATAGCAGCACATGGTAAAGTGGTCAATGGTAGGGACTTACTGTGGGGTGTCTGCAAGGACAGCCAGGGACAACTGTATTAAGATGAACTAAATAACAGAACAGGCAATTATTATGAACCAAAAAAACAGAAAGTTAATTGAATGAAATATATAGCCTCTGTGAGAGCTGGTGAATTTTTTGTGTTATTATAAAGGAAGCGCTTTTAAAATGTGTGAGAAGGTTAATCATTTTTGCAGTACAGATATATATATATATACACACCAGATACGCACTACGGTGGATCACAAATATAGTTAGCGGCTGAAATGATTTTGCTTTAATCTTTGAAAAAAAGTGAAGTGCCATTTAGAAGCACTTGATAATACTATAAATGCGAATATGAAAATCATAAATCTTCAAGGAACGGAAACTTATTTTGTATGAAGTAATTTAATCTTGTCGGCTGACCCACAAGACAATTCACTGTGATTGCATTTTCTGTACAAAAAGTCTTGCTTTTTACCACCTGCTTCAGGGAGAAATTATTCTACATTTCTCATTAAGCCAAGCTTTTTGTTTTTTATAAGTTCATTAATCAATTTAAACCTGAAATTCAGTCTTTTTTTTAGTGGATTAAAGGATTACATTAGAGTCAAGGTCAATCATATATTATAATGTAATTGTTCAGTCAGTTTAATATTTGAATATTAACGTGACAATATTTTAATTTGAAATAGAGTTTCTCTGTTAAGTAATTAACATGAGCATTTATTGTCCTATATTTTCACTTTTGCTTTCAAAGTTCAATTTATTTTATTGCTTTATTTTTTTTGCCCTCCCTTCTCCCAGCTGCAAAATGGTTACAAGGGGTGTCCACAACTGCCACTCCCTCATCCTGAATCATTTGGCAGAAGCAAAGGGGGCGATTTTAACCTTACTTGCCCATGGGGCAAACTGGGCAGGTGGGCAGTTAAAATCACCCAGGTTGCTTACCCACCCTGAAGCCGCCTGAAACCTACAGGTTGCGATTATATTTTTTTACCTGCTCCACTGAGCAGCCCATAATCGTAATGGAACTGGGCAAAACAAAGCTCTGAGCCCAGCCAGCAACCAATGCACAATCTGGTGATCCTGCTACAATCTGTTCAGACTTTGACTTCCAATTGTCTTGTTTAAGAGTTATGGTAATAAATGAACCAGCTGTTTCAGTTTGATTTGTTTCTTTAAAGAGAAAGAATTTTTGATGGATTTTTTTTTTAAAAATCTGCTCTCTGCTTTGATTAATTTTCAGAATCAGCCTCATTATGATCATTTTAGCTGGTTTCCGGGCTGGATTCCAGCCTGTTCTGGAAAGCCTGTCACAAGACAGGGAAAGAAAGTAGCGACTGGAGGCCGAAGGCCTTTTAAATTTCAAATCCCCACGGCGACGCTGGAAGCCAGTAACATACTGGCATTCATGGCATCAGCGTTACTGTGGTGGTAAGTAGAGGCATGTGATGTCACTGCATCATTACCCCACGATTTGAATGTGCCTGCTCGTATTTGGGTGGCCATATTGAATGGCTGCATTACATCTGGTAGAAATTTCCAGAAGTGGCGGTAATCAGCGGGGGAAACCAATCATGCAAGGATCCTGCCCGGCTGGGATCCACCTGAAATCAGGCAAAAAGGAAATAGAAAATTTTGCTTTGTAACTTCAGTTACCACCTACTGCCACACTCCATCCATCAGCTAAAAAGGTGGGACAGCCTCCTCTTCAGATTTTTTCCCTTTCCCATGTTCCACTTGCACCATGACTGGTCCAAGGAAGGGACTCCCCTGAAGAGATAGGACCAGTCTTAACAACCGTTGTCTCCTCTCTGGCACTGTCGGTAAGTGCACATCACGACACAACACGTCAGGGAGCTAAGTGACCTTGCCTATGGAAGGAAATTGAGTTTGAATGTCAATGGAACTGGACTGCAGAGCCCCTGAATGGGAATTTTAACCCTCTAAAACTAGGCAAGAACTGGACTGCCCTCTGAAATCCATCCATTTGTTTCTTCAAAAAGAACTGAGGCGATGTAACTCTTGAAATAATACATCAGGAACAATCCAACAAGAATTGTGCTGCTTACATTAAATAAATGAAAAAATATCTTCCTCAGAAAATCTAATAATCCTACCCAGTAATATGTTAAACAGTGAAATATTTTCCTGGGAAAACGGTAGTTTTATGCAAAAACGATTTGAAAGAAAACAAAGAAAATTGTTTTCAGTGCTCATCAATAACCCATTTTGCTCTGGTTTGCTTTGCTCTCTTGCACAGTTGGGTTCAACAACCCTTCTAGGCAAGGTCTACTGATGGTGTCATCGACGCTCTATTTTTTAAATTGAATGTCTTTTTGATTACACTTTGAAAAAGGAACAGGGAAAATATTTAAAGCAAGTGGCGAAGTAACATAGTTAAAGAAAATGACTTGGGAGTTAAATTGTCTGTGGGTCAGACTGTCCCCATGAAGCAATATTGAGAAAGTGCTCATTTGAATACATTGTGAATCAAATGGTGCCTGGAAAATAAAATCTCTTTTAAAGGAATGGCTCCTTCAATATCCATGTTCTGATTGACTGATGCCAGCCACATAAGGTTACAATGGGGGCCGTGAAGAGGAATTCTTGTCTTAGTAAATTGCCATGAAAAAAATATGACAAGACATGTGAAGATTAGTATATGCAACAAAACTATCATTTCACATGCATCACTATATTTAAAAAAAAATTGAAATAAGTAACATTTTTATTTTTAAGTCATATTTTCAAGAGTTTACATTCACATCCATATTTTTTAAAGCCGTCGTACATTTTGATTGCACGATGTTCGTGAGAGGGGCACGTGGATACGGTATGGTTTCTTGGTGTGCTGTGCTTGCACTGGGAGCATTGTCAATTTATGGATTGAAGCAGTTTATCTGTTCTTGGTCTCGCAGGGTTCGGGGTAGGGGGCTGGAAACGAGTGAGACCTGACTGCTAGTGGTCCTGTTGGTTGGGGGTTGCCGTACTTGCCAATGTAGAAGGGGCCTTTGTGGCGGTTGTACTTTCTCCTCCTATTTAAAGGGGAAGTGACGTCTAGAGTGGTGAACACTTCCCGTTCAAATTATCCCCCCAAAGTCCATATGAAAAGCTGATCATTAAACACTGACCAAAGTTGCTGCACAGGGAGGTCCTGCCATTTGGCATTTACTTTCTTCCAGAGGCGCTCCAGTGATCAGGAGAAGCCACTCCTTTCCTGGAGCAGCTCCGTTCACTTTAATGGGAGTCCGTAATTTTAGACCAGCCTGCCAGCCAACCCGGAGTCATCCAACTCTGGGAGAACACTCTTGAGTAAGGGATGAAAGGAAAACAAATGTAAACAACAGAAATCTGGAAATATTTAGTGTGCCCATCAGCACCCAAAAGGGAAATGGTAGGCCAATGTTTCGGGTTGAAACTCTTCATCAAAACTGACACGGGGCTTGGGGGGGTTACTTAAACCCTACCTGCTCACCGTATAGCTGACAGGATCCCATTGTCCATTGAACAGGCAGCAAGGACACCCGCCTGAAGCCAGCGGGATCCTTCTTTACATAGGCATGTCTGGTCCCAATGACATCTGTGGCTTTCCCTCAGGTCAGATGAGGATCAGCTCCAGAAGAGGCCAAAAAAGCTAAATATTTAGAAAAGGAAAGTGTTTCTCTTTCCTTTATGGGGTAGTCCTCCTTTGCCCCGGTCTTCTCCCCGCCTGCCCCCCCCCCACTTCCCCAAACGGGACGCCCCCGAAACCCGATCCCATCACCTACCTTGTGTCGGTGGGCGGCCTCCAGGCAGCCCGATTTTCTACCTTTTTCCATCTACTTCCCGCCCAGTGGGATTGGAATGTGGTTCGCAGTTAAAATTGCCCGGGCCTCATTTCTGCAGCAGCAACGGGTGAGTTTCCACTTGCCTCACCAACCACCCGACAAAAACCCACCCGGAGTTAAAACCTGGGTCAGAGTCTCTGACTGAAACTTTAACAGGTCTTTCCTTTTTCAGATGTTGATGGTGCTGTTGGCTGGGCACTAAGTTTCCTAAATTAATTCTAATCTGTATAACAACTTAACCTTTAAAAGCGGTACTAATGTTTGCTAATTTACTATGTTAAGTTCAGTAGATCTTTCCTTATCCATTAGACACAGTTTTATGGTTCCTTCACTAATGAAGGGCCATTATAAACACAAGCATCCTCATAAAGGGAGAATCTACTATATCCCAGTTACATCAGAGATTGAATTCCATTCACAGTGTATAAATACTCAGGAAATTGAATTCCCCTAATCATTTTATAGCGGTGGCTTACAATCATTTTAGGCTATGGTGCAGTACTGTGAATAGAATCATAGAATGGTTACAGAATGGAAGGAGGCCATTCAGCCCATCAAGTCCATGCTGGCTCTCTGCAAGAGCAATCTAGTTAGTCCCACTCCCCCACCCTTTCCATGTAGCCCTGAAAATTTTTTCCTTTCAAGTACTTATCCAATTCCCTTTCGAAAGACATGATTGAATCTGCCGCCTCCACCACCCCCTCAGGCAGTGCATTCCAGATCATAACCACTCGCTGTGTTTAAAAAAAAAAGTTTTTCCTCATACCGCCCTTGGTTCTTTTGCCAATCATATATTAAATCTATGTCCTCTGCTTCTTGACCCTTCTGCCAATGGGAACAGTTTCCCTCTATCTACTCTGTCTAGACCCTTCATGATTTTGAACACCTCTATCAAATCTCCTCAATCTTCTCTGCTCTAAGGAGAACAACCCCAGCTTCTCCAGTCTCTCCAGACCAAATCAAAGGTGGCCAAAAGCTAGTTGGGAAGTGTGCACCATTGGGCAGGGAAGGGGTGGGGAAAGGATGGGATGGGGCAGAAGTTGGAAGAAGTGTCTCCAATTTTAAATCCTGCACCACAGAAGGAAGTGAGTGAGGCACAAGCCAAGGTATTTACAGTCGTCTGACTCCGATCAATTTGCTTCACAGCTGCTTTAACACCAGCATCAGGAACTGGGGAACATCTGAGTAAACAAATTAGTAATATGTACACCATGCATGCTGATTCAGAGCACCTGTTATAACCAAAGCAATTCCCAGTCTGAGCTGACGTGTGAACGAAACATCAGTTCTCAGTCTGCACTTTTCCCCAATTTTCTCCCGTCGGCGGTGACTCCTTCTGGGATGTGGTCCCAAGGGCACTGGTCACCCTCCGACACTTCGCCCAAATGGCCGTTCTTCAATACATGACTCCAGGCGCTCGAGGGGAGGTTTTCCAGGGTCTGCATCCAGGGGCACGGATCGCCTGGGCTCGGCGCGTATCGGAAAATCCGGCAGGTCAGAGTGTTTTAAAAAAAAAAGAACCCGCCCGATTGCCTCCGTTCAAATTAATGGAAAAAAAAATTGGGTTGGTCCCTTTCCAGGCATGCCCTTCGACCTGCCTGTTTTCCGATATTCGTTGCACCCAGATGATCTAGTGTACCTGGGTTCAGACACAGGACAATCTCCCCTTGTGTGTCTTTTGGACTATGGTGCCAGATCTTAGTCCTAGCTAGGATCTGCACGTCGGTCTTTCCAGTCAAGGTAACTGGATAGCAGTCAGGAGTGGGTACCATGGCTGATTTTGTTAACCCCCGCCCCCCCCCCCCCGACTTCAGGGACACTCAGATCAATGTTGCATCCCGATGACTATCGCCAATGCATTCAGCTGACTCAACACTTTGGGCATCAATGAGAATGTTCTTTCACAAATTGTTCTCTTTTTGCTCCCAGCTCTCTGCTGTTCTGTAATCAGAAAGCAGGGCCTACCTAAGAGCTGCTCAGGGGAACTCCCCATCTATTTGTTCCCTTCCCTTCCTCCTATTCCGAAGCCTCTACTCTATGCCTGTCTTTGATGACCGATTGAGAAGCAACCTGCGGAAAATTGCGGGGATGAACTTGCACCCAATCATTTTTCTGACTCTCTCTGTTAGTACATGAGAGCTCTGGCCTTCCACACCACCTCACTTGTGATTCGGATAATTAAGGAAGCTAATGGCTCCTCCAGAAGAGATAAGTAAAATCTAATTAGTTACCATTGAGTGATTTTGTGATTTCTTGGTCTCGTGTTTCAGTGACCAGCCCACATGAGTATGAATCGTGGGAACAAGAAGGAGAGAGAATAAGACACTTAATTTGGTGCTTCATTTCAAAGTGAATAGAAAGTGGAAGGAATTAGGCGGTCTGAAATTGTCTATTTTGAGCTGCTTTGGACAAAACAAAATGGTGACAAAACATCACTATGCATCAATGTGACATTTCCTCCACTCCAGATGTTGAGTGCTGGAAGAAGGGCCGTTCTTCCCACTCCAGATGTTGGGTGCTGGAGCAAGGGCCGTTCTTCCCACTCCAGATGTTGGGTGCTGGAGCAAGGGCCGTTCTTCCCACTCCAGATGTTGGGTGCTGGAGCAAGGGCCAATCCGCTGCTGTGTACCAAGATCTCTCACATGGTAAGCTTCTGATCTGAGCTGGATCATCTAAGGATAACAGTGAGTGAGGAAAGACAATTTTGTGGAGGTAATTCAGGAGATTGAGCCAATCTGTGCCCTGTTGCACAGCACCTTTGGGAGAGGACTTGCAGCAAGTTACTAGTCTGTTCTGAGTATGGGAAAAGGATGCTTTTTTTTTAAATGGAGAGGTGGAGAAAAGCAATGTTGGATTGTACAGCCAAGAGAAGTGAAAGGATGCCTTAATTATATATGAGATTTCCAGTAATCCGCACACAGATTCCACAAGGCCAGTAACAGGAGGTCATCAGGGAAAGTCTTGGACTTTATTAAAAGGATTACTAATCATTCACAGAGTGTGTGTGTATGGTTTGTCTGTGGGTGTGTCCCCGTGGGTGTGTGTGGGTTGGTGCAGTTCAGATGAGTACAGTATCAGGCTCACTGGTAATATCCTGCAGGCTGCTGAAACTCACTTATTGTCTGTGCTCACTCATAAGGAATGGGTAAATGGACAAGACACCAGAGGGCTACTGATACATGTAGAGCACCACCCAGCGGACTCTGCATTTAAAGAATAGGGATGGAGAAAACTGGGGCTGGGGGGGCGGGGAGTGATGGGGCATGGTATCTGACAGCTGTTGAGAAATGCCATGTCATCTTGCCCGTATATTAAGAACAATGCAAGTTTCCTACACTAATTAAAATGGACCAGTCTCATTTTTATAACATGTTTCTCATTTCATTAGCAATGTACTGGAAATTTTTTGCAGAGCTTGGTTGGTTTTCACTTCATGATGAGCATATTTAATTGGAGCTAGCTTACTTGTTTGTGCGGCCTGTGGCCATCCGATCTTGAATCAGGCCCCAGCAGCTGCCTTGTTGCAGATGTTTGAATCTGGTAGCTGGGACTGGAGCTAAATAAATGTGTGTGGGTGACATTTCAGAAATGAGTCATTGTATGTCCAATTCCATCTTGAAATGTTTAGATATGTAGGTGTAACATGAGATAAAAGTGTTTGGTAACAGCATCTATAAGGGTAATATGCAGTCTAACAAGATCATAGAATCATAGAAGTTTACAACATGGAAACAGGCCCTTCGGCCCAACATGTCCATGTCGCCCAGTTTATACCATTTTATATGTAGTTCCCAATTCCCTATTAAACAGATTCTTCCTGCTGATTTGTGTTGCCCAATGAACTAGGATTTTCAAAAACGATGTTCTTTGTAAAGAATGAGATCATTTAAACATATAGTATTCTCACCTCTCGGTCCTTCCCTTATTGCGCAGGAGGTTAACGTGGTGTGAAAGATGAGGTGAAGAGAAAAAGTTAGATTTAATTGTTGGTGGTATGAAGGATCAGGGCAGTAGTAAAGTAACAAGAGCAGCTATACTGGAGCCACAATCACTTAGGAACTATTGATATTGAAAATTCTTCACCTCAGTCACACAAAGAGAAATCAGGAGATTTGCGTTGTCTTGATGGTTTGGCAATTAAATACAGGGCTTGGGTCTGGTACCGAGCGAACAAACCCTTACTGGAACAAGCCTGTGCCTGAACATCAGCCGAGGGCACAATTAGGCTTGGCTGTGACGTCCTTCCCTGCCTCAACTTACACCTGGAGAATGGATACCTGTGTGAAGGAGCAGATGGTTGACAGTGCTGTGGAACCATACCCAAGCACGAGTCACTGCCTGCAGGAGAGGAGGGGTGAAAATTGGGTGGGGCGGGCCGTGTGAGAAATGGCAGATAAAAGGAGAAAGATCATGCAGTAAAAATCAGGGTACAGAAAGAGAGCTTAACTGCCTGGACTACGTCTAGGTTTCATCATCTGAAAGAATATTTCATCTGATGAGGATGCTGAGCGCTCAGTCAAAAGCATAACCACCAGAAATCGAGTAATATGTTCCCGAATAGTTTATAAATTGGCAAACTGCTGTCAAAAAGGGAAAAAAAGCCTTGGAGTACTTCAGTGTATGACCTCTGATACCATAATGCTTCAGGTTGTACATTACTGCCTCGACCTACTTTACAATATCTCGTCTCTGAAGTACTCAGAGGTGTGTTGACCGGAAGTCACCGGTTAACGGTTTTGGCTTAGTACACAGAGGAAGAGTCAATTCTCTCTTAATTCTCAATTCGCTTTATTAACGTTATTAGATCATGTACATACCGCTTATACGTCTGGTTAGATATAGGCATGTAGTTTACAGCAGGTTATACAGGTTTATACTCAAACTAGGATTTAAACGCACACCCACTAGGTTTTCCTGACAACACTCCCAGAGTGGTCCCAGAATAGAAAGGATATTATATTACCCGGAAAGGAGAGACGCTGCTGGCCAGGCAATTCTCCCTCTTACTCCCGACGTCGTCTCCACGTCCCCGACGCAGTCTTTACGTCCCTGACGTAAGGTATTCACTTCCACGAGGGTTAGTCTCCAGAGTCTCCCAGAGTCTCCTTCACAAACAAAGACACACCAACAAAAACACACACACACACTCTCTCTCTCTCTTGCTCACAAACAAACAAAGACACACACTGGGATCAAACCAGCAATTCCTCAGTTTTTATTCCCCAAGTCTGTCTTTTCGAACGATGCTGTCTTCTCCGGTTGGCTCAAAGTTGCTGGAGTGACCGATGTCATCCCCTGATTGGCTCTGTTCCAAGGGCCCAGGTAGCATCACCGTCCCTTTGCCTCTCTAAGAAGCGGAACGAATTCAAACCGGTTCTGGCCAGTTCAGACCAGTGACTGAACTCCAGGTCACCTCAGTTCAAAAGGTCAGTGTCTTTGTTAGCACTTCGAATTCAGCTCAGCAGTCTTCTGCAGCCTCTGGCCAACAGGTGTTAAAGTACACACAGGATTGTTGCTATGTGCATTAATCTGTTATTAATGTTTGACGACATGCTTTTATTACGCTCTCTGCCTGTAAATTTACTTAAATGTATGTAAATAAAATTATATTTGAGTTTCCCTTACCCCCAAAACCCAGATGCGCATCACAAACTCTTTCCCCAGAAAATTATGATACACTTTTTTGCTGTATTTTGTATTCCACGTCATTTTGCATCTTGACACTCTGCTGCCGCTAAGTGACGTTTAAATATATTTAGAACACTCCCTGGAGTTGGAAGTTGCTCTGTGGGACTGATTTAGGCACCGAAAAGGAGACCTACTCATGGAGGCAGAGGACAAGGCTGAGGTACTAAATGAGTACTTTGCATCTGTCTTTACCAAGAAAGAATATGCTGCCAAAGTCACAGTAAAAGAAGAGGTAGTTGAGATACTGGATAGAGTAAAAATTGATAGTGGGGGAACTGGAAAGGCTGGCTGTACTTACAGTAGATAAGTCAGCCGGTCTGGATAGGATAGGAACATAGAAAATAGTTGCAGGAGTGGGCCATTCGGCCCTTCGAGCCTGCTCCGCCATTCAATATAATCATGGCTGATCCTCTATCTCAATACCATAACCCCCTCTCTCCCCATACACCTTGATGCCTTTTGTGTCTGGAAATCGATCTAGCTCCTTCTTAAATATATTCAGTGACTCCACAGCCTTCTGTGGTAGAGAATTCCACAGGTTCGCCACGCTCTGAGTGAAGAAATTTCTCCTCATCTCAGTCCTAAATGTCCTACCCCATATCCTGAGACTGTGACCCCTCGTTCTGGACCCCCGTAGCCAGGGGAAACATCCTCCCTGCATCCAGTCTGTCTAGCCCTGTCAGAATTTTATACGTTTCAATGAGATCCCCTCTCATTCTTCTAAACTCGAGTGAATGCAGGCCAAGTCGACCCAATCTCTCCTTATACGACAGTCCTGCCATCCCAGGAATCAGTCTGGTGAACCTACGATTGCTGTGGAACGTAAGGGTGGAAATTGAGGAGGTACTGGCCATAATCTTCCAATCATCCTTAGATATGGGGGTGGTGCCAGAGGACTGGAGAATTGCAAATATTATACCCTTGTTCAAAAAAGGGTGTAAGGATAAACCCAGCAACTACAGGCCACTCAGTTTAACCTCGGTGGTGGGGAAACTTTTAGAAATGATAATCCGGGACAGAATTAACAGTCACTTGGACAAGTGTGGATTAATTAAGGAAAGCCAGCACAGATTTGTTAAAGGCAAATCGTGTTTAACTAACTTGATAGAGTTTTTTGATGAGATAACAGAAAGGGTCGATGAGGGCAATGCAGTTGATGTAGTGTATATGGACTTCCAAAAGGCGTTTAATAAAGTGCCGTATAATAGGCTTGTCAGCAAAGTTGAAGCCCATGCAATAAAAGGGGCAGTAGCAGCATGGATACGAAATTGGCTAAGTGACAGGAAACAGGGAGTAGTGGTGAACGGTTGTTTTTCGGACTGGTGGGAGGTGTACAGTGGTGTTCCCCAGGGGTCGATACTAGGACCAGTATTTTCTTGATATATATTAATGACTTGGACTTGGGTGTACAGGGCACAATTTCAAAATTTGCAGATGAAACAAAACTTGGAAATGTAGTAAACAGTGAGGAGGATAGTGATAGATTTCAAGAGGATATGGACAGGCTGGTGGAATGGGCGGACATGTGGCAGATGAAATTTAACACAGAAGTGCGAGGTGATACATTTTGGTAGGAAGAACGAGAAGAGGCAATATAAATTAAAGGGTCCAATTCTAAAAGGGGTACAGGATCAGAGAGATCTGGGGCTATATGTGCACAAATCTTTGAAGGTGGCAGGGCAGAAAGTGGTTAAAAAAAGCACACGGGATCCTGGGCTTTATAAATAGAGACATGGAGTACAAAAGCAACGAAGCTATGATGAACCTTTATAAAACGCTGGTTCGACCACAACTGGAGTATTGTGTCCAGTTCTGGGCACCGCATTTTAGGAAGGATGTGAAGGCCTTGGAGAGGATACAGAAGAGATTTATTGGAATGGTTCCAGGGATGAAGGACTTTAGTTACATGGATTGACAGGAGAAGCTGAGATTGTTCTCCTGAAAGCAGAGAAGGTTGAGAGGAGATTTGATAGAAGCGTTCAAAATCATGAAGGGTCTTGACAGAGTAGATGGAGAGACGCTGTTCCGATTGGCGGAAGGGTCAAGAACCAGAGGACATAGATTTAAGGTGATTGGCAAAAGAATCAAAGGCGATATGAGGAAAAGCTTTTTTACGCAGCGAGTGGTTATGATCTGGAATGCACTGCCTGAGGGGGTGGTGGATGCAGATTCAGTCGTGGCTTTCAAAAGGGAATTGGATAAATACTTGAAGAGAAAAAAATTGCAGGGCTACGGGGAAAGGACAGGGGAGTGGGACTAGCTGGATTGCTCTTCCAGAGTGCCAGCACGGACTCGATAGGCCGAATGGCCTTCCGTGCTGTAACCATTCTATGATTTATGATTCTGTTTGTGTATTTTGGGGGCACCGGTTCAGATGTTTTCACCAAGTTCCTCATCCTTCTCAAAATAAGCGGAATTAAGATTTTGTTAAAACAACACGCAGGAATTCGATCTGAACGCATTAACAAGGATGTCAAACATTTCAATCCCCTAGTGTGTTCTCAATGTATTTTCTTGTAATGTTGTAAAATCAGCCACTGCTCCTGTCAGATTAAACATTACTGTTTAGAGCCTCAGTGCTCTACAGGAATGAAAGATGTTTAAAAGTACATGCATTACCATATATTGACAAACATTGTTTTCCTTTGCATCATTTCCAAGCAATTTAAAAAAAGAATTGAGTTATTTGGCACAACATAATGTGCTTTTGCTTTGCAATGTCCTCACGAGGTTAATTGAATGCAGTGTAATGGTGGATGTGCTAAGCCCACTTGAACACAACACAATTGTAGATTCTTTTTCCGTTCCAACCTTGGGTTTTGTCTGGAGAGAGTATCTTGAGCTCTCTATCTCTGTAACCTCCTTCATTCCTGCGGCCCTCCAAGAACTCTGCGTTCCTCCAACTCTCGCCATTTGTGCATCCCCGCTTCCTTTGCCCCACCATTGGCCGCCATGCCTTCAGCCATCTAGGCTTTAACCTCTTGAATTCCTTCCCTCCACCTCTCTCTCCTATTTTAAGATGCTGCTTAAAACCTGTCTCATTGACCAAGTTTCTGGTCACCTGTCCTAATGTTTGCTTCTTTGACTCGATGTCAATTTTTGTCTGATTTCACTCCTGTGAAGCACCGTGGAACATTTTACTATCTTAAAGGTGCTATATAAATGCTCGTTGTTGTTGTATAACACGAGGATGAAGTACCAGTGGTTACAGGTTGGTCACTGGTGGTACTAGTGTGAGAGTAATTAAAAATGATGAATTTAGAGGATGATACAACAAGCGTCCTGGCACAAGATTAAAGCATGCAGCTTAATTGCAATTTTTCTTATAGTCATTGGTACGAAAGTGCCAAACAAGCCTGGTGACAACACTTCTTTTGTTCCAATTCCAGCTCCAGGATTTCCTGGCTGCAGATTTATTAACTCATTGCCATGTTTCTCTCGAATCTATTTGACCAATCATCTCTCTGTTTACTTACGTTGAAAGACCTGGAGCTCGATTTTCGCGTCTGTTTACCTGCGGGTTTCCAGCGGGGGGGGGCGCCGAAAATCCCGATATCTGGTCACGTGACCGGATCGCGCCGAAATCCCGCCCACTTTCGGGTACCGCGCTGACGTGCGGGGCTGCGCGCGCAAGCCCCGCTGGTGGGAATCCCGCAGGCAATTAAAGCCAGCGGGGTTCCACTTGAGAGTACTTACCTTGCTTGTTGAGGTCAGTTAATGAGCTGAATCAGCTGTCAAAAGAGGAAGTGTGGGATTTTAGGTTCAAGGCAGTGAGTTTCCCACACTGGGGGAAACAGTCTCTCTCCAACCAGGCGTGTTGCAGCCAGCAGCCTGTGGCAGGTGCCAAGGTGCACTCCACGGGGGAGAGCCCTCACCCACGCAGGAGGCCACCGCGTCACATAGGGCAACCCCTGCCCTCCACCACCCCCCGCCAAGCCAGAGGACAGACCGACACGAAACCGCAGCCCTAGTGCGAGGAACCACCCACCTACCCTGCACAACCCCTCAGACCAACACCTGCCAGTTGGGTGGTGCGTGGACACCCTCGGAGGACGAACAGCATGACCAGCCCCAGCAGCCTCGCAGTCCACGCCGTCCGCCGCAGAGACGTGGAGCCCCCCAACACGGTGTTGTGGCACGCCCACCTGCACAGCAGGAGGGAGGGCTACCGCAGGGAGAGACGCATCGCAGAGGGCACTACCCTCGCCACAGGGTCCACAGACCGAGGCGCAGCTCCCCGGACCTCTCCGAGCAGCAGTGCACACGGAGGCGCAGATTCGCTCGACATGTAGTCGTGGAGATCTGCAGGCTCTTTCATGCCGAGCTGCTCCTGGCTGGCCCCAGCACCAACTGCTTACCTGTCACTGTCAAAGTCACCACTGCCCTCCACAACTTCTCCTCCGCATCCTTCCAGGGTGCAGCCGGCTACACCGCCGATGTCTCTCAGTCGTCTGCGCGGAAGAGCCCTGCAAATACACCTGCACCTACTCTGCAGTAACACGATGGGTGGCATCAGTGGTGGGTCCTCATAGTGATACCCAGGAGCGGGCATTATTGGACACAACGGACAGGATTCGCGGAGACATGGCAGTGGTGGTGTCAATATAATGTGTGCTGTTTGTTGCTCTGAAATTCAATATAGGTAACACCCATGGCAAACCCTCTGACACCCTTGTGCACCCCCTTCATGCTCACGACACGTTTGCCTTACGCTGCCTACTGCACATATGTGATGCATGCCCTGTGGCTGCAGCACAGGTGGTGGCAGGTTGAGTGAGGCTGGCCGTGAGGGAGATGCACGAGAGGGTGAGTATGGGATGGAGCAATGAGATTGTATGAGGATTGGGTTGCGCGTTAGTGGCAGGATGAGTACTGGCGAGGTGAGTAGGTGGAGGTAGGATGAGGATGGGGTTTGAGTGGGTATGAAAGGTGATGTGACAGAGTAGTGTTGGCGGTGCCGAAGGAGATGTGGGGTGGGGGCAGTGTTGTGGCAGACGGAGTGTAGGGGAAAGACTTCGTGTTCTCACTGTGGCTGACCTACTGCAGTCATTGCAGCGCCTCCTGCACTGTATGCAGGTGGGCCATATGTTGGTGGCGCAGGTGACCCCCTCTGCCACCTCGAGCCAGGCCTTCTTGGTGGCAGAGGCAGGCCGCTTCCTCCCGCCCGCTGTGGGGAAGATCTGTGTCCTCCCCCTCCTCACCCCATCTGATGATACCTGGGGTGAGGCATCATTAAACTGGGAGCAGCCTTCCCCCTGGGCTGCTCCATGCTGCAATTTGTTCCATTGGTTGCAGCATCTGTCAGTGGAGGACTGCCCCTTTAACTAGAGAGCCTCCAGCTGACAGATCATACTGCGCATGCGCAGCCCGCCCGACGCGCAGACCAGCAGCGTGGACCCCGGAGGAGCAGGTGATTGATTCCTATTAGTGTGTTGCCTGCTACGATCGCGCGGGCAACCCACTAATTTCGCCGAGCGTGTTGACCACGCTCCCGGAGGACCACCCGCTGGGAACCCGCAGGCCTGCTAAATTCGAGCCCCTGGTGTCTCATGTATTGGTCACACCACAAAGTGTCACCACATGCAAGGTGTATGTCCTGATTGCACCTGATTGGCTCAAATAACCTTTTTGGAAAAACAATACCAAATCACAGATGAACAGATAGGGAACCTACCAATGAACAATATCGTGAAAAGACAATCTTAAAAACAAAAAGAAGCCAGTCATTTTCTGATTGTTTTGCCTGACCTTGATAACTTGGCTTGAGGTGGGTAGTCAGGGATTTACAAGCACCCGCCAATCTAGAGCCAAATTTCCTTAAGCAGCAATTAACCTCTAATTGACCTTAGGGTGCACCTATTTATGCCAGTTAGGTTCTGTGGCCTTAAAGGTACAGGCGACATTAGACACAGATTCAACTTAGTGGATAGCATTCGTCGTGCAGCCCCTTTACACTCCCCTTGTTATGTGATATGTTATGCATTACATGATATACCATTCCTGCCATTATAAAGCAGCATATCCTCCAATTTACTGTGAGCAATGTCACAGGAGATTTTGGAGATAAATGGATGGATCATTATTTGGCAGGATCCCAGAAACTGGCAATGGCAGCCTCATTTAGAAATTAGGTAACAAAGAATTTTATGTAGCGACGGTGCTGAAAAATGACACTTTACATGTTGAAACTAATCATTTGCCGAGCTCTTGTGTTTTTTTTGGTTACAATAAAAACAACATCTGAGCACTAGCCAGCGCCTTCGGGTGAGGTGGGGAGGAAAGTGAAGGGAAAAGAAAAAGATACAGGCCAAAAATAAACAGTCAGCTTGATCCAACGAGCTGCACATCTGAACAAAGTGCAGTGCAGCGCACAAAGGTTTTCAGTGTGGTGAGAGGATTCCTTCCACGTAGCAGAAAAAGAGAGTTGGTGGCTTTGACATATTTGTCATCTCTGATCAAAAATTTGTGCTTTTTTTTTTAAGACTTTGATGTGCTTGATTTTGCATGAGGAGGGTAATCCTGTCACACACTGCTACTAAAAATGAACATTTCCTGCAGTCAATCATCAACAAATGGATCAATTTTCCTCACCCTGTTGCAGCTGGGGGGGGGAGGGGAGGGGGGAATGGCCGTGAATGTAATTCAGCAGAAGTGTGTTGTCTGCTGTCAGGAATAATAATGTTGAATTATAACCTCAGGCAATAACGTTTGGTGCTGACAGGAAAGTGTCAGCTGCAAAGCAGAAGATGTTCGACGTTGGCCAGACGCTCCCCCCCCCTCTCCCTCCACCCCCCCCCTCCCGCCCCCAAAGTGATGTTTTATATTGTAAACATCAGTTTGATTTCATGACCTAGTCTGTTCCGTCTCCTACGTGCCACAGACACCAGCAATGTTTCCCAGTCATAGTGTTGAATTCTCAGTCGGCCTTGGGAATGGCAGTGGTTTGAGGGGAGGAGCAAAGGGCAGCACTTTCCATTCAGCATGTTACCAGGACGGAGCGTGATGTCGCGACAGGGGAGGTTTTTTTGCCCTGATCCTCGTCGAGCTTTTTTTTTTGCTGTCTCCAAAGGGCCTTGACTCTCACTGGAGTAGAATTTCCCAGGCTCCGGCATCTCACCCAACTGGGTATTCTACATGTGCAAGGTTGGGCAGTGTGGGTCAGCGGGCAGTTTGGCAATGGAAGGCATCACACCTGAGCTTGATCTCGTGCTTAACATCCTGACGTGTGCTTTCCAGCGGGGACAGGGGTGCTGGGGGAGTTACGGAGCACCAATCTGGAGTGGAAACAATGGCTGATTTTTCTGCTCGTTAACCGGGAGGACTGAGATCAGTAACTCAGCACAGCCCAGACAGAGAGCCTGAGAACTTCTGTACATAGCTCAGTGTAGCAGCGCTGTTAAATTTGAATTCAGTTTGGAGGATAAGGTAGCCTTGGGCATCACTTTGCAGTCGGCATGTCACTGGAGTGGAGAATCATGATGTGACAACAGGGACTTGTGCACAAATCTCCATTCCCAGGTCAACCACAGGAGCAGTTTTAAAGCAAAGAATATGTTAACGAGAGTTGACTGAGAGACAGCTAGGTGTGCAGGTATTGTTCAGCTCTGTTCTTGGTAATAAATCTTTAAAAATTGCTCCTTTTAATCATCTTGTTCTCAACGCACTTTGCAGTAAAAATGATCTTTTAATTGAACACTACCCGTGAATTACATAGAATGTGCAGCACAGAAACAGATCATTCTGCCCAACTGTGTTTATGCTCCACACGAGCCTCCTCCCACCCCTCTTCATCTCACCCTATCAGCATTTCCTTCAATTCCTTTCTCCCTCATGTGTTAGTTTATCCAGCATCAGAGTATTTAATCTCTGAGGGCTGGAGAATGGAGGGTATTCGGATTGTTAGAGCCAGTTAGAGCTGCCTGTCCCGCTAATGGTGATGAATCACTGTCTGAATTCTGCATCTCAGACTATTCCAGTCTTGTAGCTGAAAGAGAAGTTTTTTTTCAACTGTGGGCAGAAAATGTTTTATTTAGTTTTCTTTTGGATGGATTTTGTGGTCACAAGCTGAAGGATGTCAGTGCTGGGGGATGGACCATTTTTGCCACTCCGTACCATCATCAAACACTGGCAGAACAGGCATAGCCTGGTCAGATGAAGAGCAGAGCTCCCTCTACTCTTAGTGTGCCTTAACCTCCACTTCTGAATCGAATTCCACTCCTACACCAACCAATTCCGACCGAATTGACCAACTTTTGTACTGTGGCCCGCCTCTGCCAAGTTGAGACAGCCCAAACTCACATAGACCTTTACCCTGATAGTCTGGGCTGGATTTGAACCCAAGATTCAAAGGTGAAAGGTCAGTGTCTAACCCACTTCCTGTTACCAGACAAGGGGCTTCTTACAAAATTGCTCTGTGCTGGAGAACGATCTCGAGTTGATCCATACATCAAACTCGACAGGTTTAAAGAAAACTTTGTGTCATTTTTTTTTCAGACTGGTTAAGCAGATTCCTCTCATTAGCCTTTTGGTTTATTGAAACTAGGTGAGAGGTGAATTGTCAGCCCATTCAGCCATGCGGTTGCGTGCACTCTGTCTTCGCTGCCATGTGTTATTGGATTCTCGATGAGTTACTTCCCTCTACGAAGAATGGGCTTTAATAGGCTCTGTTGAAACTTTTAGAATGTGCTTCGCTCCGAGTCAGGTTACTGGATTTTTCTCTTTTTTTTGCCTCTCCCAGGAGATTACGTGACCGTGGGTGGGGGGAGGTCAGGAGGTCACGGTGATCTGGCCATCATGAGTGTGGGGCAGGCTCGATGGACGAGCTGGTCTTTCCCTGCCCATCATTCTCGTATGTTTGTGTAATCTGGAAACCAAAGGTGCATTGATCTAGCTATCCATAAATACTAAAATGTCTTTGACTTTATTGAACTCACTTCAAGCCATACTAATGAGGCAATCTCTCAATACTAGTATACCATTTTTTTTAAAATGCTGTTACTATTTATAGAGTTACACACAGCCTTACAACAAATCCACATCAATTTTATCTCCCTTGATGGTTCGGGGCTGTAATGTAACACTGAGCCATACAGACCAGGAAGTTTTCGGGTTTTGTCCCTGGCTGGTGTTGAGATCGCTGCCCCCAGTGAATTGGTAGCATGAGGGCTACCATTGGCCTCACTTTCTCCAAACTAGGGAGGGGGAAGGGGGACAAATCAGCCAGAGAACCAGCTCCCGAGCACGGGGAGTAATGCAGATGTGAAGTGGGGACAGGATTGGACTGGGTTGTGTTGCCTCCCCGCCCTTACTGCCAACATTCAATGTCTAGTTTGGCATGTGAAGAACAGTCACTAGTGTGAGGTACCTTGGGGCCTAGCAACTTCAATATAATTCAGTGGGGATTTACAACCTCAGACTTTACTCAAGTACCTTCACTAATTCCCCTGTGCGGCACATAGCTTGTCACAATAAGCAATACATAATGCAAAAATGAAAAATATCACCAATATCATAAACACTTCCAACTTTAAATCGTGTTTTGAGAAACAAGGCAGAGGAAAGAAGCAGACCATACATCAAATTGCCAGCAACTGTTCGAGCAGTGGGGTAAATAACTGCTTCAATATCTCTAAGTTATGGCTCACTTCAGCCACTAACAAAATCATTTGCGCAAGAGGCCTTGCATCTCTATACAGGGAAACGTTGAGAGAGATTGGTGTGTCTGATGTTTGTTGTAAAAGAAGCCCGGGAAGATAATTTTTTAATGCCTTTTTCTGAACTGATTCAGTTTTAACTGACTTCTCAGTTGACAGATTAGTAATTCAAGCTCTGCGTGCAAACGTAACTACAGCCATGTAAACATGCAATGAGCTTCCTTCGGAGAGTCATCCAGTCTTCGGCACAGACAGACCGCGTGGTCACCTGTTTGCCTTGTTATGTGTAAAGGTGGCGTCTGGATCCCATTTGACATCTTTTGAAACAAATTACTCCCCATCAATTTCATCAAATCAATCTGTTTAATAACAGTGCCACCGATTACTAATCTATCAGGGTCCAGCAGCTTTTGTTTTTAATGATCTCAAATTTGCTTGTGTTTTATGGGGTTGACATCTCCTGTCATTCAGGCTCGAGTGCTCAATAATTCATCCAACGTGTAGTGCAGCCTAATGGATGCTGTGTGAACACTTGAGCTAATGGCAGTTAAATCACCTGATAGTTGGGTAATCTGACTGTAGGATTCGGGAAGGCCAAGTGGCCCTCGTTTGGTTCTCTGTGGAGTGCACCATTTATAGTGTCAAGAGTTTTATGAAATGTTGCTTTCACTCTGAGCTGTGTTTGTCATGGATTAACCTGTCCGGGTTAGTGAAGGGTTCAAGTACCAGAGGACACAAGTTAAAATGAAGGAAGTTAGCATTAAAAAGGGAAGTGGAAACGTTTCACCAGAGGATGATAGCCCGTGAATGTTACGGGGAGGGCCATTGTAGCGGGTAGTATAGATGGGTTCAAGAGTGGGAAGTGTGACAATCTGGGGGATTGAGAGACACGGTAAGAAGGTGTGTAGCTGGGGTTGGTCTCTTTCTTAAAAAAGGAGAGATGGGCTTGTTGGGCCTAATAGTCTACTCCTTCTGAAATAAAAACAGAAAATGCTGGAGAAGCTCAGCAAGTGAGGCAGCATCTGTGGAGAAATAGATGACGTTTTGGGTCGAAGACCTTTTGGAAGATGTTAAAGAGTTACAGTTTTTAAGCAAATACAGAGTCAGAGAAAGAGAGGGAGGGGAGGAAAGAACAAAAGGAAAGGTCTGTGATAGGGTAGAGGGCAAAAGTGATTAAATGACAAAAGAGATGATGGTGTAAGGCAAGGAGGGTGGTAATGGGACAGGTTCAGAAACAAAAGATCAGTCTAGAGGAGCTGTGAATGGCAACAGCAGAACCATTACCAGCACTTGCCGTCTGAAAAAATGGGAGCAGTGGTTATGATCTGAAGTTATTGAAATCAATGTTGAATCCGGAAGGTTGTAAAGTGCCTAACGAAGGATGAGGTGCTGTTCCTCAAGCTTATGTTGACCTTCATTGGAACAGTGTAAGAGGACGAGGACAGAGAGGTCAGAATGGGAGTGGGGCGGGGAATTAAAATGGTACGCAACCGGCAGGCCAGAGTCATGCTTGCGGACAATGCGGAGGTGTTCAGCAAAGTGATCACAATCTGTCTTCCTAATGCAGAGGAGACCTCATTGTGAGCAGTGCATACAGTATAATAAATTGAAAGAAGTACAAGAAAACCACTGTTTCACCTGGAAGGAGTGTTTGGGGCCCTGGACCGTGGGAAGGGAGGTGGTGAAAGGGCAGATGTTGCATCTCCTGCGCTCACACGGGAAGGTGCTTTCGGGTGTTGGGGGTGATGGAAGAATGGACCAGGGTGTCGCGGAGGGAGCGGCCCCTTTGGAATGCTGAAAGGGGAGGGGAGGCGAAGACGTGAAGACGTGTTTGGTGGTGGGATCTCGCTGGAGGTGGCGGAAATGGCAAAGGATGATACGTTGAATGTGGAGACTGGTGGAGTGGAAGATGAGGACAAGGGGGAAACCTTATCATGGTTCTGGGAGAGGAGCGAGGGGGTGAGGGCAGAAGAGCGAGAAATAGGACGGACACAGTCGCGGGCCCTGTCAACTACAGTGGAGGGGAATCCTTGATTGAGGAAAAAGGAAAACATATCAGAAGCACTGGTGTGGAAGGTGGCATCATCAGAACAGATGCGACGGAGACGGAGAAACTGGGAGAAGGGAATAGAGTCCCTTACAGAAGCGGGGTGGGTGGAAGTATAATCAAGGTAGCTGTGGGAGTCGATGGCCTTATAATAGATATTGGTTGACAGCCTATCCCCAGAAATGGAGATAGAGAAGTTGAAGAAGGGAACAGTCGGAGATGGACCATGTGAAGGTGAGGGAAGGGTGGAAATTGGAAGTTGATGAAATTTTCCAGTTCGGAGTGATAACAGGAAGCAGCACTGATACAGTCATCAATGTACCAGAAAATGAGGTGAGGGAGGGGACTTGAGTCGGACTGGAACAAGGAATGTTCCACGTATCCCACAAAAAGGAAGACATAGCTGGGACCCATATGGGTTCCCATAGCAACACCTTTTAATTTGGAGGAAGTGAGTGGAGTCAAAGGAGAAGTTGTTCAACGTAAAAACAAGTTCAGCCAGGCGGAGGAGGAGGGTGGTGGTGGATGGGGACTGGTTGGGCCTCCGTTCAAGGAAGAAGTGGAGGGGCTCGCAAGCTGTCCTGGTTGAGGTATCAAGGTGCAGAGGGACTGGACTTCCATGGTGAAAAGGCGACAGCTAGGGCCGGGGAACTAGAAACTGTTCAAGTGGCGGAGGGTTGCAGATGTAGGCCAGAAAAAACTGGACAAGGGGAGAAAAAATAGAGTTGAGATAGGGGGAAGTAAGTTCCGTGGGGCGAGAACAGGCTGAAACGATGGGTCTCCTAGGGCAGTCCTGTCTATGGATCTTGGGAAGGAGGTAGAAGCGGGCTGCGTGGGGTTGGGGGACTATGAGGTTGGAGGCTGTGGGGGGAAGATCTCCAGAGGAGATGAGGTCACTGACGGCCTGGGAAACTATGGCTTGATGTTCGGGAGGTAGGAGGAGGTGTCGGAGAGTTAGCGTTCAGCCTCCGCAAGATAGTGATCTGTTCGCCACATAACAACAGCGCCACCCTTGCCAATAGGTTTAATGACAATGTCAGGATTGGACCTGAGAGAACGGAGTGCTGCATTTCAGAGGGAGGGAGGTTAGAGTGAGTGAGGGGAGCAGAGAAATTGAGACGGCCGAAGTCACGCCAGCAGTTCGCAATGAAAAGATCAAGAGGGTAGGAGGCCAGAGGGAGGGGTCCCTTCTGTTGGTGGATTAACCAATAAAGAAGCACAGTGAGGCAACAGCATCAGAAGGCCAGCCTTACCATCGAGATAGAGTAAATCAACCCAGAATAGAGTAGAGTCATCAGTGTAAACACATCCAGAAATATTACCCAATGCTAGAATCAGGCATCCAATAATAACAATGTAGTTCTGGTATCGTTCCTGGTAGCACTTTGCAGGCAACAGAGACGCAGATATTTATTCAGCCCCTCCGCAGCTGATCTTTACCACACATGGATGCCTTTACCACACCTCTTTTGTTTTGCTGAGCTGCCCTTTTTGATGAACTTTTTGTCGAGGGCCCCGTCCCTGAGCACAGTTGTCTGTGAAGGCCATTCTGCAGAATGTTCCAACACCCTGCGCTACAGAGACACGGCCCCTAGACCTGGAGTTACGTTTCCCCACACACTGTGCACCTGAGCTCAAACGTGCAACACCGGTAGGTGTCAGGCACCACGTCACAGAAATGGGGAAAATAAATTTACAGGGCTGGCTGTTCTTTGGAAATGTAAGTATATGAGGAGGAAACTGTATTGCACATCAGCTCTGGTAACCACATCCAAACGGGTCATGATTAGAGGCCCAGAAATGTACAGAGCAACAGGATCTACAAAGACCCACAGCTTCAGGGGAAGTGGACACATTATGAGTAACACTGGAAGAAATGGAGGAACCCAGATGTTTACCCTGCTCTTAGCCATACTGTAGTGAAGTTGTTCCAATCTACCAGTGAAAATGGGATAACATTTCTCAATCAATGAACCTCTTTCTAGCTGCAAATGTGAGACAGCAGGGTGTCTTTAATACAGAAAAATTAAAAGCACAAGAAGGCAAGGTACATTTTTAATTATTCCATCATCAACTTGCCATTCTGTCTCTGCTTACACTTATCCCCAGCTTTGGATTTTCTTGAATGATTTTCAAAAAACAAATTTGTCAGCAATCGCTTTGAACATGGGATAATGCGCGTGTCCCTGTGCGTGATTCTCTGTAACTCACTTTCCTTGCCTTTTTTAAAAAAAATCTTTTCCATTGTAAGATTTCCCCTTCTGCAAATCCTTTTCTCTTCATCCACCTTGCCATAAGTAGGCTTTTACAGCACTAAGCCACCTAGTCGGCTCCCACTCCCCTGCTTGATTCTAGTACCTTTTTAATATTCTTTTTTTTTGTCAAGTGACTGTCTAATTCCGCTTCAAAGAATTTACAGGTACTGCTTCAACTCTCTCTGCACGGCCAAGGGTGGGCGCATAGGTCTGCTCCCGAGTCGTCACTGATGCCCTTCGAATCGGCTGTGAGAAAGTGTTGGTGCTACCCCAGGCGTGGCTCTCCCCCTCTGAGCTTTCATCCACTTTGTGGGAAGAGATGACAGCCTCCGCCCTCAAACTGTGTCACTTCCCACCCTGCGGGAGTGAACATTAAATATCTAACACCCTGTGCCAGGCTTTTCTTTTTTTCAGTAATTATGTGTGGCTGCCGAGATGAGAAGATTGCGATGAAAAACATGTTTTTCACTCCATCACACTCTCCCAGGTCATGTAGGCAAAGCTGTCAGTTAATTACAATATGCTTCAACCTCAAAATAGCACCTATTGCAACACGCTGTCTGTATATCCTCCCGTAGCAGAAATACCACATTAGATCCAATTAGTGCTGAATTCAGGGCCGCTTTCATTGATACCTACTAACCCTCCCTTATTCTGCAGGAGTCTTTTGAGCATTTAAGTCTCATGTCCATTTTGCTAGAATTTAAAACACAAGTACTAGGATTTCTGTGTTTGTGCCACTTGTCAGAAGGTAGAAAGAAAAGATCTATTTGGTATTGCCTGACCTTTCCTCCAATCTGCCTTTCTCTGCGTCGTCGTGCAAATTGTAAATTTGCAGCATAATGAGTCAGATAAAGGCCCCTCGAGAAGGTAGCAGAGTATTTTGTCAGGAGGAAGGAAGTACAGAAAGACATTATCCTGCTCTCCAGTAGCTCAACACTCCCAGTCAATTTTAGAGTGATATTAATGGAGGCTACACAAAAATCCATGACTGTGTTTTCCATTTAGCTGAGTGAAGAAGGGTTGTCAATGAGAGTGGATGAAGAGGGTGAGATAAATAGAAAGGGCCCCAATGAGGACAATTCTGCTCACTCAAAGGACAACCTCAATCAAACCATCTGAACAAAAGCGGATGCTGGAAATCTGAAGTAAACACAGAAAATGTTGGAAGCACTCAGCAGGTCAGGCAGCATCTGTGGAGAGAGAAATGGAGTTAACGTTTCAGGTCGATGACCTTTCATCAGAACTAACATTGGAAAAGCACCCACCTAGCCTCTTTCCTACCTCCTCGGGCTTTAACGTATGGTGCCTTGGTCCAGATCTCATTCTGCCTTCGCTCACTCTGAATTAGTAAAAAAATAAATGGAGAAAGATAAAAAATTTTTATCAGCATTTAGAATAATCTATCAGGTAAAGTTGTGGCATCAAAAGACATACGGGGTATTCGAAATGATCAGGCAGGCGTGTTGGAGTACTGGAGTGCGAAGGGACCTCAGTCCTGACGTCGAGCATTGGCCCGCACTGCAGCTGCTTCCCATAGTTTGGGTATTTTTCCCTCTTTCACGACAATGTCTCATTTCCTGTAAGCTTATCTCAACATTATCTGGTTGAATTTGTGTTAATGTAACCACCGAGCGGTTAGTTCAGTCTCCACTGGAAAACTCTTTCTCATGTACCTCAGCTGGAGTATTGTGTCCCAATTCTGGGCACCGCACTTCAGAAAGGACGTCAAGGCCTTGGAGAAGGTGCAGAGGAGATTTACTAGAATGGTACCAGAGATAAGGGTTTGCAGTTATCCGAAGAGACTAGAGAAGCTGAGATTGTTCTCCTTAGAACAGAGAAGGTTAAGGGAAGATTTAATTGAGGTGTTCAAAATTGAGGGGTTTTGATGGAGTAGATAGAGAGAAACTGTTTCCATTGGCGGGAGGGTCAGTAACCAAAGGACACAGATTTAAAATAATTGGCGTAAAATCCAGGAGGGAGATAAGGAGAAACTTTTTTACTCATAGAATCGTTACAGCACAGAAGGAGGCCATTCGGCCCATCGAGCCTGTGTCGGCTCTTTGTAAGAGCAATCCAGCTAGTCCCATTCCCCTGCTCTGTCCCCCTCGCCCTGAAAATTTTTTCTCTTCAAATATTTATCCAATTCCTTTTTGAAAGCCACGATTGAATCTGCATTCAACAACCTTTCAGGCAGCGCATTCCAGATCATAACTACTCACTGCGTAAAAAAGTTTTTCCTCACGTCACCTTTGGTTCTTTTGCCAATCACCTTAAATCTGTGTCCTCTGGTTCTTGACCCTTTCACCAATGGGAATAGTTTCTCTTTATTTACTTTATCTAAACCGGTCATGATTTTGAACGCTTCTATCAAATCCCATCTCAACCTTCTCTGCTCTAAGGAGAACAACCCCAGCTTCTCCAGTCTATCCAAATAACTGAAGTCCCTCATCCCTGGAACCATTCTAATTAATCTTTTCTGCACCCTCTCCAAGGCCTTCACATCCTTTCTAAAGTGCAGTGCCCAGAATTGGACACAATACTCCAGTTGTGGTCGAACCAGTGTTTTATAAAAGTTCAACATAACTTCCTTGCTTTTGTACGCTTTGCCTCTATTTATAAAGCCCAGGATCTTGTATGCTTTTTTAACCGCTATCTCAACCTGTCCTGCCACCTTCAAAGATTTGTGCACATATACCCCCAGGTCTCTCTGATCCTGCACCCTCTTTAGAATTGTACCATTTAATTTATATTGCCTCTCCTCGTTCTTCCTGCCAAAATGTATCACTTCGCACTTCTCTGCGTTAAATTTAATTTGCCATGTGTCCACCCATTCCACCAGCCTGTCTATGTTCTCTTGAAATCTATTACTATCCTCACTGTTTACTACACTTCCAAGTTTTGTGTCGTCTGCAAATCTTGCGAGTTGTTATGATCTGGAATGCACTGCCTGAAAGGGTGGTGGAAGCAGAATCAATAGTAACTTTCAAAAGGGGAATTGGATCTCTACTTAAAAAGGAAAAATCTGCAGGGCTGTGGGGAAAGAGCGGGGGAGTGGGACTAATTGGATGGACCTTTCAAAGAGCCGGCACAGGCACGATGGGTTGAATGGCCTCCTTCTGTGCTCTATGATATATACATATATACATACTGGTACCTAGCATGCACAGCACAGGACTTATACAGATTAAGAATTAAATTGAAAGTTCCTCAACTTTTTTTTTTCCCCCTGATGTCTTCATAAAAGCTTTGGAGAGCCTTTTATTCCATCTGTCTAGGCTGGAGTGATACCAGGTCACATAAATTAATCTGTTGCACTGTACTGTCCACTCCCCTACCTACCATATATTTTATTGTATTGTGCAAGTTTGGTATAACCTTTCCAGCTGTGGTACAAAGCTGCAGAAATGAACAGATTGTTTTTGGAAACTGTAATGATAAAAATTTGCATTGCGCGCCCCACATCGTATGTTAACTTCCTCACAAGTGCATTGTACTTTTGTTAAGAAATTTGATTACATTGAGATAGCGATTTTCTTGGTCTGTGGGGGTGGGAAGACGCCTGCTAAGCACTGCAGTATTTTTGAAAGCTGCCATCATCCGCAGATGTTTAAATGTTAAGCGGTCAGCTTGGGGTTTTGTATTGAAATTGAGATGAGATTAAAGGAGGAATTGTGTAATAAGATTTTAATGGTTTATAAAATCGACTTACTTAGGCAAATTAAAGGAGTCTGGTGTTGATATGTGTAGAGTCAGAAGCTTCCAGTACTGAATCCTATAACATTTCATCAATATTATTTTTATACCGTGGGATTTTTTTTTTAAATGTTCATCTTTTTATAAAGAAATCCTGTTTATCATTGCACATGGTATCTTTCGTGGCTCAGTTGGTAGCACCCTCGCCTCTGAGTCAGAAGATTCTGGGTTCAAATCCCACTCCAGAAACTTGAGCATGTAATCCAGGCTGCACTATTAGACTGTGCCCATCATTCAGATGGGGCGTTAAACCGAGGTCCCCTTTGCCCTCTCAGGTGGATGTAAAAGATCCTATGGTGCTATTTTGAAGAAGAGCAGGGGAGTTCTCCCCAGTGTCCTGGCCAATATTTATCCCTTATCCAACACCTAAAACCACTTATGCGGTCATTATCACATTGTTGATGTGAGGCCTTGCTGTGCGCAAATTGGCTGCCACGTTTCCTACATTACAACAGTGACTACATTTCAAAAAATACTTTGTTGGCTGTAAAAAGCTATGGGACATCCAGAGGTCATGAAAGGTGTTATATAAATGCAAGTCTATCTTTCTTTCTATTTCAGCATATATGAAGCCAACTGACTAAGTTTGATGTGATCTATCTATATCTATACAACATATTAAAAATCTTACATCTACTCATACTTCCTGTCTACAAAACCTTACTCCCTGTTGCCATGTTGTTGTCATGCTTTTATGTCAACTTCTTCCCATTCATAAATTCCTATGTCCACATTTATAATGGAAACTGCCTATGTAAACTTGTCACACTGTAATTACACCTTCCCGCCAGTAGTGGCACTGTAGTGCCTCCACTTTGTATGTCCTAGGTCCTCAATCTATACTGCAAGAAAACTCCTATGCCCCAACCAAATCTACCTCTCTGCTTTCCAACTTCTGTTAAGTTTTGTTTTTTAACTATATGTATAAAAATCAAAGTATTATCTAACAGTAAGGTCAGAATATATGACTTTAAAATTGGGACTGAATTACGTCTGCACACCCTGATCCAATTATCTTCCGCCTTCTAACCTTGCTTCACCTGAAGACTCCAATTGAGCTCCTACTCGTTATGTACAACGCCATGGGGGATCGACTAGTATATTATTAAAGATCTTGCATAGGGTGCACATTTTTTGTCCACAAATCTTACTTCCTGTTGTCATGATTTTTGGTCAAATTTTTCTGTCAACCGCTACCATTATAAATTGCTTTGTCAACATTTCCCATTTAATTTTGCTATGTCAACTGTCACGATGTAGTTGCCTGCTCTGGCCATTAGGTGACCTGATAAAATGGGTTTCTGACTTGCCTCTTCCAACTCCATAGCCATTTTTATTTGGAAAAAAACTTATATTCATGTCCAACCTCAGGGTGAATTTACTATTATAAAAGAAAAACTCATTACAGCCTTGAAACTGACTGCACACTCGTGATAACCCATAGGGCACATTTTCGCCAAACTTGTGATCTTGAGACTGGTTCCTCACCTTGAGATGTTACGCTATTGAACTTAATACATTTTCAAAGGGAGAAGAGTGTGAATGTTGAATGTCAAAACTCCAAGATGAAATCAAAAGGGTCCCTCGATGGCTCATGGAATTAACCCAGTGATGAGATGAACAATACACAGCTGGAAGGTCCCAGGTTTAATCCTTGACCTGTGCTGAGCTAGCTGATCTCAGATGTGGCAGCGATGGAGAATTCTACAATTGGCCTCAGTGTCACTAGGTTAAGGAAGGGAAAATCAGCCTGTGTTTCCTCTCCTGATTGCTACCCAGTGAGTCCTACTGGATGAGCGTGTGTACAGATCTCAGGTAAATTGCAAGATTGGGTTTAACTGTGATGTCATCCATGGTAAGATAGCGTCAGTATCAAAATGTACACAAGAGTGGTGGCCATTTGGGAAGATGTCTGTGTCCCATGGAACTACACCTTATATAGAGAAAAAGAGAACAGAGGAAAAAAATTGACCAGAAAGGAAAACATAATGAAAAACACCTAGAAAATATTGGAAGTTCTTGGCATGTCAGTCAGCTTCGGAGTGATAAGCTGGCATTTTGGGAATAACCTTGCATCAGCATCTGTTCTTTTCGGATACGAATTGATCTGTTGTGCATCTCCAGCATGTTTTCATTTTTATACACTGACCACTACGTTAGATTGTGAAGCTGACCACATATTTCACCAAGAACATTTTAACACTGAGGGTCTGAGCCCAGTAGCTGTCATTTGAATTCCAGCCCAGCAGAATCCTATTCACATTGCCTGGCTGAACTGTAACACTCTTGCCCAGGAGAGAGCAGTACCCACGCCTGGATACAAGTGTAGGCATAGCTCTGTACCAACAGTTAAGGATTTAAATGTTTGGAGAGCGGGCAGGATAGAATGTGGGCAGGATAGAATACCTGCTCTCTCAACACTTAAGTTGAGGTTAGGTAGGTTTACAAAGTATGCAGGCCTGAGCACTGTTAGGCATGTTTTGACACTGCATTAGATTTATACTCCGTGTGGTTATCAAAGCGCTGCTACCTTCTTCATGGAATCTCACTCCTCTTTGCTCTGGAGTCAGGTCAGGCCCTGATGCTGGATTAACAATGTGAGGTTAGCATTGGTGCGAAACTGAAATCACTTTACATCAACACCAAACATGCAGTGCAAATGTGAAATGCACAAATTGTACAATTTTTGGCTCATTTTCAAGTAGCCAAATTAGGCCCAATTTAGACCACTTTGTGCACCTCTTTCAAACCCACCTCTTTGACCAAACTCCTCCAAATATCTCCTCTTTTTGCTTCACGTCCATTTTATGTGATTGCATCTCCGTGAAGCACCTTGGGATGTTTTCCTCCATTAAAAGCGTTACTTAAATGCAAGTTGTTGTTGGATGTACCAGTCTCAAAATAACAAAATCTCAGTGCAGATGTGCGAGGGAGTAGAATATCCCTTTGCGTGTCCTACCTGTCGAGGCACAAGTACAGAAGATAAAGTGTTTCTTTGGACAATAGTGGTCAGTATCCCCCAATGTACATTTAATCCCGTGACTGGTTGTTTGGTGATGATAGAGACATTCGGGGCTGAGTTTTCAGGCCTCCTGTCTGGTGGAAACAGGATCGTAGCGCCCTGAAAATGGTGGGCAATGACCTACCGCACCATTGCTGCCATCACTGTGGCCGTGGCAATGTTCCCCCGGGACTTCCATTGGGCAGCCCCCTGAGTCAGGCGGGAGGCCCATTTAAGCGAGTTCCTACGAGGTACATCTTTAGAGAGAACTGGGTGGAGGATCCGCTGTGCAGGCTCCGACCAGTATCAGTTGGTGGCCTGGCCAAAGAGGATCCCAAAGATAACATGCTCTTTATTTTTGTGGGGCCCGCTAGGAATAGGCGTTCTCCTCCAGGATTCACAGGCTGCTGTCATCCTGCTCCACCTCCACCCCACACCCCCTTGCGGCCTGGAAGCCGACGAGGCTGCCCAATATTGGGTCAGCGCAAAGCTGGCGGGCTGCCCCAGGGCGTTTGATCTCCTGCGGCAGCCTGCGTCTCAATGCCAATGAGACCCGACCCTCAAAATGGACTGAGCATCCTGCCAGGACTATTGGCCGGCCAGCCGACGCAGTCCACTCGTTGTGGAGGGGTGGGTAGTGGGGACAGAATTGAGCCCGCTGTGTGCAGGACTAAGCTCCTGGTGTTGTGCTATCTCTGAATGTTGCTTTTTCAGTTAAATTCTGCTAATTCTTGATTCGTTTTAAATCCCTGGATTATGTGGTTTTAATTAACACAAGATCACACAGGAGAAAAGTGATGGTTTTCAAAGCAAAAAAAAATGAACATTCCTCAAAAAGCAGGATCACAGGTTAATTACATTTGGATCGAAATCTAAATGGGCTTAGGTCAGCAAAGGGAGCTTTGCCCAATCCAACAAAGAGTAAGGATTACTTTGAGTTTCTTCAATTTTTCCCACACAAAGTAAATTCACATCACGTTCTTATATTTATTACACAAACGGAGATGAGTTTTTACCATTTCTTCCTCTGCGTTTTCTCTTTGTTCTCCTCTCGGGTTCCATTTCAGGAAATACAAATGAAGAGCTTCAGAGTTGCTCTCCTGGCCGGCCTCCCATCTTCCACCCTCCATAAATTTGAGCTTATCCAAAACTCTGCTGCCCGTATCCTAACTCACCCCAAGTCCTGTTCACCCATCACCCCTGTGCTCCCTCACGTGCATTGGCTCCCAATCAGGGAATGACTCAATTTTAAAATTCTCATCCTTGTTTTCAAATCCATCCATGGCCTCACCCCCTCCCTATCTCTGTAACCTCCTCCAGCCCTACAACCCTCCGAGATCTCTGCGCTCCTCCATTTCTGGCCTCTTGCGTATCCCCGATTTTAATTGCTCCAGCATTGATGGCCGTGCCTTCAGCTGCCTAGGCCCTAAGCTCTGGAATTCCCTCCCTAATCCTTTCCGCCTCGCTACCTCTCTCTCCTCCTTTAAAATGCTCTTTGAAACCTGCGGCTGTCCTAATATCTCCTTATGTGGCTTGGTGTCAAATTTTTTTTTTATTCGTTCATGGGATGTGGGCGTCACTGGCGAGGCCAGCATTTATTGCCTATCCCTAATTACCCTTGAGAAGGTGGTGGTGAGCCACTTTCTTGAACCGCTGCAGTCCGTGTGGTGAAGGTTCTCCCACAGTGCTGTTAGGAAGGGAGTTCCAGGATTTTGACCCAGCGATGATGAAGGAATGGCCATATATTTCCAAGTCGGGATGGTGTGTGACTTGGAGGGGAACGTGCAGGTGGTGTTGTTCACATGTGCCTGCTGCCCTTGTCCTTCTAGGTGGTAGAGGTCGTGGGTTTGGGAGGTGCTGTCAAAGAAGCCTTGGCGAGTTGCTGCAGTGCATCCTGTGAATGGTACACACTGCAGCCACTGTGCGCCGGTGGTGAAGGGAGTGAATGTTTAGGGTGGTGGATGGGGTGCCAATCAAGCGGGCTGCTTTGTCCTGGACGGTGTCGAGCTTCTTGAGTGTTGTTGGAGCCGCACTCATCCAGGCAAGTGGAGAGTATTCCATCACACTCCTGACTTGTGCCTTGTAGATGGTGGAAAGGCTTTGGGGAGTCAGGAGGTGAGTCACTCGCCGCAGGATACCCAGCCTCTGACCTGCTCTTGTAGCCACAGTATTTATGTGGCTGGTCCAGTTAAGTTTCTGGTCAATGGTGACTCCCAGGATGTTGATTGTGGGGGATTCTGCGATGGTAATGTTGTTGAATGTCAAGGGGAGGTGGTTAGACTCTCTCTTGTTGTAGATGGTCATTGCCTGGCACTTACTAGCCCAAGCCTGGATGTTGTTCAGGTCTTGCTGCATGCGGGCACAGACTGCTTCATTATCTGAGGGGTTGCAAATGGAACTGAACACTGTGCAATCATCAGCGAGCATCCCCATTTCTGACCTTATGATGGAGGGAAGATCATTGATGAAGCAGCTGAAGATGGTTGTGCCTAGGACACTGCCCTGAGGAACTTCTGCAGCAATGTGCTGGGGCTGAGATGATTGGCCTCCAACAATCACTACCATCTTCCTTTGTGCTAAGTATGACTCCAGCCACTGAAGAGTTTTCCCCCTGATTCCCATTGACTTCAATTTTACTAGGGCTCCTTGGTGCCTCACTCATTCAAATGCTGCCTTGATGTCAAGGGCTGTCACTCACACCTCACCTCTAGAATTCAGCTCTTTTGTCCATGTTTGGACCAAGGCTGTAATGAGGACTGGAGCCGGATGGTCCTGGCGGAACTCAAACTGAGCATCGGTGAGCAGGTTATTGGTGAGTAAGTGCCGCTTGATAGCACTGTCGACGACACCTTCCATCACTTTGCTGATGATTGAGAGTAGGCTGATGGGGCGGTAATTGGCCAGATTGAATTTGTCCTGCTTTTTGTTGTCAGGACATACCTGGGCAATTTTTCACATTGTCAGGTAGATGCTAGTGTTGTAGCTGTACTGGAACAGTTTGGCTAGAGGTGCGGCTAGTTCTGGAGCACAAGTCTTCAGCACTATAGCCGGGATGTTGTCGGGGCCCATAGCCTTTGCTGTATCCAGTGAACTCAGCCATTTCTTGATATCACAAGGAGTGAATTGAATTGGCTGAAGACTGGCTGTTGTGATGGTGGGGATATCGGGAGGAGGCCGAGATGGCTCATCCACTCGGCACTTCTGGCTGAAGATGGTTGCAAACGCTTCAGCCTTGTCTTTTGCACTTACGTGCTGGACTCCACCATCATTGAGGATGGGGATGTTTACAGAGCCTCCTCCTCCCGTTAGTTGTTTAATTGTCCACCACCATTCACTGGATGTGGCAGGACTGCAGAGCTTTGATCTGATCTGTTGGTTGTGGAATCGCTTAGCTCTGGCTATAGCAAGTTGCTTCCGCTGTTTAGCATGCATGTAGTCCTGAGTTGTAGCTTCACCGGGTTGGCACCTCATTTTTAGGTACGCCTGGTGCTGCTCCTGGCATGCTCTTCTACACTCCTCATTGAACCAGGGTTGATCCCCTGGCTTGTTGGTAATGGTAGAGTGAGGAATATGCCGGGCCATGAGGTTACAGATTGTGCTGGAATACAGTTCTGCTGCTGCTGATGGTCCACTGCGCCTCATGGATGCCCAGTTTTGAGCTGCTAGATCTGTTCTGAATCTATCCCATTTAGCACGGTGATAGTGCCGCACAACACGTTGGATGGTGTCCTCAGTGCGAAGACGAGACTTCGTCTTCACGAGGAGTGTGCAGTGGTCACTCCTACCAATACTGTCATGGACAGATGCATCTGCGACAGGTAGATTGGTGAGGACGAGGTCAAGTAGGTTTTTCCCTCGTGTTGGTTCGCTCACCACCTGTTGCAGGCCCAGTCTGGCAGCTATGTCCTTCAGGACTCGGCCAGCTCAGTCAGTAATGGTGCTACCGAGCCACTCTTGGTGATGGACATTGAAGTCCCCCACCCAGAGTACATTCTGTGCCCTTGCTACCCTCAGTGCTTCCTCCAAGTGGTGCTCAACGTGGAGGAGGACTGATTCATCAGCCGAGGGAGGACGGTAGGTGGTAATCAGCAGAAGGTTTCCTTGTCCATGTTTAACCTGATGCCATGAGATTTCATGGGGTCCGGAGTCAATGTTGAGGACTCCCAGGGCCACTCCCTCCTGACTGTATATCACTGTACCGCCACCTCTGGTGGGTCTGTCCTGCCGGTGGGACAGGACATACCCAGAGATGGTAATGCAAGAGTCTGGGACGTTGGCTGCAAGGTATGATTCTGTGAGTATGGCTATGTCAGGCTGTTGCTAGACCTGTCTGTGAGACAGCTCTCCCAATTTTGGCACAAGTCCCCAGATTTTAGCGAGGAAGACTTTGGAGGGTCGACTGGGCTTGGTTTGCCTTTGTCGTGTCCGATGCCAGGTGGACCGTCCGATTTTATTCTTATTCTGACTTTTTTTTAGCAAGATTGTACAACTGAGTGGCTTGCTAGGCTATTTCAGAGGGCAATTTTGTTTCATAATGCTCCTGTGAAGCGCCTTGTGATGTTTTACTGCGTTAAAGGCGCTATATAAATGCAAGTTGGTTGTTGCTTTTAAGCTGAGTTGCACTGATTCACATTGTCCTTCGTATTGACAGAGCGCCTTCAAGTTTACCGGGGTTCTTTAAGAAAATTTTCCATTTGAATGGTATCTGATTTCAGATGCTGTCTCTCTCTGCGCCCACCATGGGAACCTAGTTGCAGAGCTTAGAATATTTTTGTCAAACTTCAAACATATAGAAAGTTACAGCACAGAAACTGGCTATTCGGCCCATCAAGTCTGTACTCGCATTTTTCTCCATATGAACCACTTGGCCTAATCTCACTCTCCTGAAGTCATATTTGTAAACTGGTCTCGGTGTGAAGAAATTTGAGTTTTGGATTGGTTGATTCCGAAAGGGAATTTCACTTTCAGATTTGCATTTAAGTTCATGCAGCAATGTTCAGAAATACTTTTCCCTTAAGCGGAATGTCATGAAATAGAATGAATGGTTTGTCAGAACTTAAAGATTGTTTTCGGAGTGTAACCTTTCCCCCATGTACCAACCATGGTTGTGAAGGTGAATGGGCAGCTCTCAGACACCTGCTCTAACTGGGGCCACTATGAAGTATGCCAGACTGGCTTGTGGATGTTCTCCCACCCCCAACCCTAGCCCAAGTGGCGATGAGTTTGCCTTACATCATGCGCCTTCCCTCAGCAAGTTAGGGAATCAAGCTGGGGGCCTACTGCTCAAGAGAAATGGATGAACACTTCAATGTGTGTCCTGTGCTACCATTTTACCTCTCTGTTTCTTTGAATTTAATGTGGAGATGGTGTAGGCCGTTCGTCAAATTAAGTCTTTATTTACAATGAAAGCATTGCTGGCCCACTCACTGCTCTCTAGTTCCTTACAATAAGATGGCAGCATATATGACATTGGACAGGCAATTGCTTAGTCTGTGCTCCAGAAGGCGTTGTACAAGAGTGATGATGTGACCAAGCTCCTTCAGCTCAGCAGTTCACCCAGCGACCTGCCCCAACAAAGAATATTTCTTAAAGGAGTGATATTCTTGAAACAAATCGCAAAACTATGTAACTGTAGTAAATCAAAAATCGGATAGTCTGTAGAAGGACAATAGTGTTGAGCTGAGTCGTTGAGGGACACAGATGTCTCCATTGAGTTCATGACCTTGACTGTGCTACCAGTGGGATGTTCCTACAACAGTGACTACATTTCAAAAAGACCTTAATTGGCTGTTAAGCACTTTGGGACATCCTGAGGTCATGAAAGGCGCTATATAAATGCAAGCCTTTTTTTTGTTTCCCATTGAAAGCTAAGGGAATAGTAGATGACGAACCTCTATAAGATCACCCTCCGTGTATCTTCTGGTGGGTAGCACAAAAAAGACATCGTCAGTGGCCAGGAGCAGGCAGTCCTCAGGTGCAATACGTCTGAGATGGTCAACGCACAGGGGTGGGGGGATGATGAGAAACAAATGAGCGTGCAGGACGGTATACACTGTCAAAAAAGCTATATTTTATACTTGATTTCCGAGTTAGAACCATAGTACTCATGGGTTTTGTGGGATCATTGCCTGCCACTACAATCAAATCAGACACCATTAAAACTTTATTACTTATCCCAGAGGATCTGTGGCATTAGTTAATTACCCTTACTAAAAGAAAAATTGCAGATTTGTGGAACAGAAGGCTTAATTTGCATATCTTAATTTGCCCAACAGATACATGGCAAGCGAATCACAGATGCACACGAATATCATCCCTACCTGTTTGGCTCCCTGCCATGTTCTGGTGCCCTTTTTATAATCCTGTGCTTCAAACAGCTGTAATGGTTCCAAATACAATCCATTAATTTCTCATTGATTTAATTCCATTCCTTATGGAATAGTATTTTTATTTCCTTTCTTGACATTTCTTTCTGATTTTCTCTCATCAAGAGGAATAGAATTCAAAAGCGGAGAGGTTATGTTAAACTTGTGTCGAACCTTGGTTTGACCACACTTGGAGTAATGCTCACAGTTCCGGTCTCCATATTACAAAAAGGAAATGGAAGCACTGGAGAAGGTGCAAAAAGATTTACAAGGATAATACCAGATCTGAGAGGGTATAACTATCAGGAAAGACTGAACACGCTCGTTTCTCTAGAAAAGAGAAGACTGAGGGGTGAACTGATAGAGGTCTTTAATATTATTTGTAGGGGTTTGATAGGGTAGACATAGAGGAGATGTTTCCACTTGTGGGGGAGTCCAAAACTAGTGCCATAAATATAAGATCTAATAAATCCAATAAGGAATTCAGGAGTACTTTCTTTACCCAGAGAGTGGTGAGAATGTGGAACTCGCTACCACATGGAGTGGTTGAGGCGAATAGCATAGATACATTTAAGGGAAAGCTAAATAAGTACATGAGGGAGAAAGGAATAGAAGGGTATTTTGATAGGGTGACATGAATTACAGAGGGAGGAGGCTCGTGTGGAGCATAGACCTGTTGGGCCAAATGGCCTTTTTCTGTGCTGCAGATTCTACGTAATCCTATGTAGTGTGATTCCTTGCGACCAGTGGTAGCCCTCAAGCACTTTGCCCAAGTATCCATTGTCTTTGTGTGAGGCCAGCTCGCCCAGGGGCACTCAGGCAATTAGAGAGCCTCCACTGCCAGTTTAGCGAAGACGAGCTGATTCAGCAGAGACAGGAAATCGAAGTTGGGAAAGCCTTAGTCTACACCATGCAGAGTATTTATCCACTGATTCATTGAAGAATTTGGGCAAGAGGCAGTAGAAATTCTAATTGGTGAAGTTCACTCAAGTGTTTTACACAGAGGTTAACTTGTTTAAAATAAATTGATTGATGCCTGCATAAAAATAACTCACACAGAAATCTTGTACTAGCAGATTAAGTATCCATATGTGAACATCAATAGCATGTTTAGACATTGCACTGTTCTTTGACTACAGCACTTTCCTGCACATCCCTTCATTCCCCCATTGACTGTTAACTTACGCCTTAACCCACACTATACCTCCCTGCTTCATTCACCATCAACCAAAATGTAAACCACAACAGAATGTAACTTTTTCACATATACATAGAACCTAGCTAATCATTACGTCTCCACAGTGGTTCACCAGATAATCTTTGAGAGACTCTTTAGAATAACATTCTTCAAATCTCTCTTCCTTGTGCACGTGCTACACAAATGACAAAAAACTACAGATGTCAGCTGAAGCATAGAATAACAAGCATTGACTATATAGTGTGAAGCTCCCAAGTGACCTTTGGGTCAATAATTTACCACTGATGGAGTCTCCTGCTGAATCAAAGGATGAGTCTCAGTTGTTGTGGGTATACTGGGATAGATAGAAATGGTCAAGTCACTTAATGTGACAGCAATAACAGATCCACGACTCTGATCCATGTCGTAGGGCGGTGAGGACAACAGCTTGGGATATAGTGCCTTTTGTTGGTGGGTGAAACCCTTGTTCCTGCCAGAAGTCTCAACTCAAGTTCACCAAAGGTGGAGCAGGTCCTGCCAACCCGGTGAGTCACTGTATTTAAACAGATACTGTGGAAACATTTGCAGGGCTATGGAGAAAGAGC
This sequence comes from Heptranchias perlo, assembly GCF_035084215.1. Classification (NCBI taxonomy): domain Eukaryota; kingdom Metazoa; phylum Chordata; class Chondrichthyes; order Hexanchiformes; family Hexanchidae; genus Heptranchias; species Heptranchias perlo. Next base: position 36,155,582 of record NC_090350.1, on the reverse strand, counting down.
AGGGGAGTGGGACTATTTGGATAGCTCTTTCAAAGAGCTGGCACAGGCATGATGGGATGAATGGCCTCCTGTGTTGTATGATTCTATGATTCCAAGATGTCTTTAATTCTGTCTTACACTGAATACTTGTTTACATTTTTGCATACTAATTAATTTAAAGGAGCCCAGTTGTTATTGATGCGATGCCAAAGAGGTGGAACAGCTACATACACATCTGTCACAAGAATATTTTCATAGTGCAATAGAAATAGTTTGCATTTATATAGTCCCCAAAGCACTTTACAACCAATGAATTATTTTGAAGTAGAGTCACTGTTGTTAAATAGGCAAACATGACAGGCAATTTGTGCACAGCAAAGTCCCACAGACAGCAAATGAATGACAAATTATTCTTTTGGTGATGGTGGTTGAGGTAGGAAAGTTAGTCAGGATATTTGCTTCTCTTCACTTAATTCCATGGGATCTTTTACATCTACCTGAGTGAACAGACAGCTTTATCATCTTATCGTTTAGCCCTGGCCCCTTCCCCCTCCACCTCCGCTCCCCCACCCCCTCAGCCCACTGCCTACCTAATCGTAAATTGTGTCGGTCAGTTGCTAAATTATGCGACGTAGAAACTTGTTCCTTGTTTAACTATTAGAATCCATCACCTCTGTTCCTTAGATGGTCAGATTCAATAAGTGTTGGTACGTACAGGTTACAATTGTAGGCCAGGTTTAATTCTGGAAGCCTTTGATCTATTTTGCTCTTGAAATTTAGTTTTATCATTTTACGTGATCTGTTTTGTCTATTACTTTGATGCCTTTTCTGTGGGATTTTAATTTTGCTGATAAATATAAATACAAATTAAAAGTAACTCAAGTCTATAATTATACAACTACATAACTACACAAAATTAAAATCAGGTAAATAAGTCTATTAAACACCAAAATATGAATCCCACAAACCAAAAGGTTCTTTTACACTGGAGTCACAATGAGGTCAACTGGATGATTATAGTTAATGGGGTGCCCTCTCTATTTAGTATTCCAAAGGGATATTGGGTTTCCTTTCTAATTTGCTGAATCCAGCAATCTTTTGGCAAACTAATTGACCAAAAAAAGTCAGCCAGTGCCTCCAGGACATGAAGTGAACTCTGAGTGGGCTCAGCCCACCTCAGCCAGTCTCTCAATCCTGTTCCATGTTCAGAAATTCATTGAGTTCTAAGAACATAGGGACAGGAGTAGGCCATTCAGCCCATCAAACCTGTTCCGCCATTCAATTAAATAATGGCTGATCTGTATCTTAACTCCATTTACCTGCCTTGGTTCTGTAACTCTTAGATTCTCGTCAGGCAAGGGTATTATCAATCTCAGAAAAGGTATGCTAAAAGGATGAAGATTTCACTTTGGAATTCTACATGCCATTGCCTGTTCCTTCCCTCCCGTGGCTATATCACACTTCCATGCAGTAAATATTCCCCAATTGATCTTCCTGCTGTGTGGGAATTGGCTTTTTAAAATTTATGTAAATATATATATGAAAATATATGTAAATATCCTCATGTCCTGTCTGGGTCTGTTGTAGACTAATTGATAGAGATTGATTGCTATGATTAGTCAACAACTCCATTATCGTTGTAGCATACGACTACCGGGATGGTAGAAGGAGAACTGGATGGACCTTGGTCTTTTCTTCCATCTTCAATTCCTATGATCCGATATACAAATCACAGACAGCAGTGATGGGGGGTTCAGCTGATGGGAACTAGAGCTAAGTAAAAAATATGTTGCCCTAGATTTTTGTCTTCAGTGTTCAGGCATAAAAGCTTCACCTGCTGCGAGCACTTACTGGAAATCACAAATTGTGAGCAGCACATGGACGAATTTCCACTAAGCACACCGAGGCTCTTGCCCCAGGATATAAATATCTAGGCCCACATGTTTTGGCTGCTAGCCTCAGAATGTGGCCAAGATGACAGCCCTGATTGAAAGGCAGGCCACTGTTCAAAAAATAAGTCTAGTTTTTTTTTAGTTATACATGCAGACAAACACTCAAGATAAGGCCTGTGGTGGAGTGTTCCCAGACAATTCTTGTGATGTCCTATTATTTATTAAGTAAGGAGCAGTGTGCTGCACCTCACACATCAATGGAAACTGGTGCCTGGAGGTCATAAAGTGTTTAATCTCTGTCTGTGCAATGACTGAATTTCTTAATTACACTTCTAAATGTGTTAATTCTGGCCGGTCTCCAGATCACAATCTAGTTTGCTACAGTTTGTCAGGGTCAAGTCAGGTTTAGAATCTCGAGAAGCTGAGAACCCAGCACTTTCTCCAGACTAGGGATCCAATGAATCAGGTATTGACAACTGAGCAATCTCAACATGAGCAGGCCGTTTATTGGAATGGAATTAGAAGTCAAACCTTCCTAATTCAATTCCCGGCGGGTGATGAATTAGTTCGTATCGGGTAGGGCAGCACAGCTGGGCTGGAGTCCTCCCTCCTGATTGCTATCAAGTCACCCCAGCCAGAGAATGTGTGTATGTGGATTCGAGCTGAGGATGGAGTAGGAATTGTCTGTGATGCCTCCCATGCCAAATTGCCCGCTGATACTCATTGCTTGGGCTCACACATGAACGGTAACCACTTGGGCGGCATCCATTGGAACAGTACGCCAACATGAGTCAGGGTCTTCAAGAGAGCAAGGTGGGGGGGAGGAAACTCCGGTGACTCCTGGTAGCATTAAGCATTATGGTCATCAAAATTTCACTGTATATTTTCTTAAATGATTGCAACCTCACAAAGACTAAAAAGAAATACCAGTGCAGTGTTTTATAAACCAAATTAAACATATCTTTTGAAGGGTGATCACTGCAGTTTGGTGGAGGGGATTGAACCCAGATACAGCTGCGTATCATATTTGTCAGGTCACATACAATTGTGACAGTGTTTGTGTAATGGGCTGCTTTATTTTTCTTCAGGCATTACGTTCTTGTGACGTGGATTGTATGATCATGCAGCATGTTTGTAGAAAACTTGGAAAAAGCTTGCTTAGCAATATCACAATGCACTTTTTTAAAAAGTAAGAGAGCTTTGCGTGATGCATGGGGCACTCTGCCATCGGAGAGCCTTCTATCACTGTAGCTTGACCGTTTCTGTGGCAACAAAGAACTCCATGTTGAAGACAAGCTTATGACATGGAATATTACCCAGGTGACTTTGGACCGTCGTGTTGTACCCCAATGTGAAGTCGAGTGTATCATTTTCATTCTTTTTTTCATTTTCACCCCGCAATTTTCTGTCACGCAGACACTGATTCATGCTAGTGTACAGTTCCACAGGGGTCAGCAGAACCATGATACCTTTCCCAAGTGGCCATTGTTTATGTGTGAGCGATGTCAGCAGCCTTTCCGACTGTGAGCTTGAACCTGTTCTTAGCCGACATCTACACTCAGCACCTACCAGCAGGGGCCGAGAATCCAGAATAGGAATCCTTGATAAATTTTCCTTGCCCTGGACCAGGGACGCTGAGGGGCTAATTTTAACCTAACCCACCCGTCGGTAAAACTGCCGAAAACGCTGGTTTACATGACGTCCGATTTTACTCTCCATTGAAGTTAATTGAGAGTAATATTGGGCAGGATGTAAAACAGGCTTTCCACCTGATCCAGTAGGTTTCTCACCCAGCGAGTTAGGTTAAAATACCCCCCTCAATGTCTGACTGGCCATTTAGTGTCCAGCTGCCTGGCTGAACCAGCTAACTCAGTACAAATAAAATGCTGGAAAACAACTCAGCAGGTCAGGCAGCATCTTTTCTTTTTCCAGTATTTTCTGTTTTTATTTCAGATTTTCAGCATCCGCAGTATTTTAACTCAGTACAAAACTGGGTATTGAAGCTGAGATCATCTGATCTGTATGGCTGGGTGTCTAACCTAATTTATTCCTGAGAAATAAAATACTTTAAAAAAAACACAGACAAAAAAGAAATCTCTGGGAATAAGTCACTTTTTATTAATACTAAGAAGCTATGATGAACTTTTATAACACAAGTATCAGCATTGAGCTGATGAAATCATCAAAGAATTGGAAATTCTTTGAACCAGACATTGATATCCTGCGGGTGCAAAAAGAGCTGTCACATCAGCTTATAATATCTGTACGACGATGAGGACTAAGCCAAAAAAGTAAGATCTGCATAGAAGGACAAACATCAAAATTACACTTGAATTTTAGCTTGTAAGTCACACTATGAGGAGCATTAATCATACTTTCAATTTTACATGATGGGAGTGGCTTGCATTTGCAGATAAAGATTGTCAACAGATAGCATCTTAATGGTGAGAAGATGTTATCACATTGTGTGCCAGAGGCGAAGATATGGGAATGAATTCTTATGTTACAAACAGACTTAGAATTTTTTATTTTTGAAAATCTGAATGTCTGTAGCGAATTTGAAAAAAATCCTTTTTCTCTACAACCATAATGGGATAATGTTTCTTGTGAATAAGAGTGGGAAACTGAAGGGGGCCAGTGTACATCATGAGAGGATATCCCTGCTTAGTGTGTGAGGTTTACCGGATAGTACAGTTTGTCTGACCTACAGGATTAATCTAAATTGCATCTTCATCACACCCATTAGAGTCAAGCCTGATGAAATTGGACCTGTCTAGACCAACCTTCAATCATGTAGGGAGTAGTCAAAACGGTTTCTTACACTGGGGACAAGCCATCGGATCTTCAGCTTTGCCCAGCTGAAGATAAGCGTAAACACACTAGAAACACTATGAAAACAAAGGGACTGTTTCCGTGCTTCCCTTTTTATATAATTTTCACTCGTGTGTATCCAGGATTTAAAAATTATCTAGCATTATGATCTCAGCCTGGGTGGTGGGAAGTTACAATTGATCTTCGTGTCCTTGGGTTAGGGAGCGTAGAGAATTAGGGGATGATTATTGACCTATTACTGAAAGTATCCGGTAAACTCAAGTCTGTTATCAACAAAGTTAATCGTGGACTGGGATGCGTCTCACTGACATTTTGACTGTAAGTCAAACAATTTATTCAAACATTATATAGATCATCATTGAGGTTGTGTTTGGAATATTGTATTCAGTTTATGCCACCCTACTTCTAAAGGTGCGTTGAAGATGGTTCAGAGAAGAGCAATGGGACCTGGACTAGATGTTTTTATTGCAGTGAAGAATATTGAGAGGACATATGATTAAGTTTTTTTTTAATGCTGAGAGGCATTGTAAATGTAGATACATGTTTAAACATGGACTGTGAGTGCAGGACAGGAATACAAAATGAAACAAACCTGAGGCAAGATTCGATATTAGAAGTAAACGTCATCTCCCCTCTGGTTCTTTTGCCAATCATCTTAAATCTGTGTCCTCTGGTTACCAACCCTCCTGCCAGTGGAAACAGTTTCTCCCTATCTACACTATCAAAACCCTTCATAATTTTACAATGTCATGATTGTGCATTGTAGGTGGAAGGAGCAAACTTGATGGGCCAAATGGCCTCCTCTTGCTCCATTCTGTAGCATGCAATCCATTGTATGTCTGAGCATTTGGAAGGTATCTATCACACTGTAGTCTATGAAAAGCTGACTTACTCAACAGAGAATATGTCAAGTCCTTAAGGCCTTTCATGTGGGTGGAGTCAATTGGATAGAACTTGAAAACACACATTCTCTCACTGTGATACCAACAAAAAAAATCACCTGCAAACTCAGTTTGTTAGTGCCTGTTGGTGCATGAATCATTACATTTGGTCTGCTGAAGTATTTCAACAGGGTTTACGTATACCAGCAATTTACCGACGGAACTATCTCTAAACTTGTGTATCTGACATAGGCTGCAGGCTACTTTACAGCAGCAGTGTGAAGATGAAATGCATTTTTCTGAAAATCCATGATCAACGGCAATTTTAGTATGTACTGTATAATCTTTACCTAAATGAACCAAAAAAAATTTTGCAGGTTAAAAGCAAACAGTAATTTAAGTTAATCGACGCCCATTAATTAAATAGGCAGGCAATTAACCCTCAGGCCAAAAAGCTCCTAATGTAGCACAATTAGTCAGCACGGGCCAAAACTAGTGATTTTGATAATGATGTCAATGATTCGGTAACCTTGACTGATTTTTACCATAGATTTAGATTTGGAGTCACTAAGATTTAGATGACCTGATTTTAAAGTCTCCTCCCACCCCCCAACTGCCTCTCACCCCACACCCAAAATAATGGTGCAGCAGAATGAGGTACCTTGCCCCAAATGACCATTAGGAAACCAAATAGCCATTCCTCTCCTTCCTGACAGGAATGCTAGGGGTAGATGCCTCTGATGGATGGTGTTCTATAGACTGCCCAAGACTCAAGACTTTTGATGAAATGGATGCTTTCACTGCCTGCATCTGTAGACCAATGCAACAATGCCCATTTATGGTTGGTTTGCTCCCTTCCCCTCTCAAGACCAGTAGCAAATTGGAGTCCCTCAGACATATATATCACCCAGTCCCCTGCTGGGAGACAAACAGATGCCTTGCACATAATGTCACTGGACCAACATTTGAAACAGATGGATTCAAATTATACCCAACACAAAATAAAAATTAAAAATTAAACCACCTCTCTGTTAGTTAGTTCCTTTCAGCTGTCTGACAGAGAATCAGCAAACCAAAGATGTGTGCAAATGTTTGCCACGTTACTGTGCCCTAGCTGCGTTGAATGAATGGGGAAACAACAGCATAATAACCCCTCGTGCATAATGTGTTTACTCCCTTGCTCCTGTAGGGAAAACTTTAAAAAATTCACATTTTTTCAAAATAATTCCAAATTGTTTGAGTTTGTGTTAGATTTTGAGCGAATTCCTAATATATTACTGCACAAGGTCAGGTGATCTCTCATGACTGATGTAACTAATGCTGTGCTATTCTATTACAGTACTGAAAGCCAAGTTTGTTAGGGCACTTACGATTTATCAGTCACTTTTTTAAAGGTATTACTATATAACCATTGATGCTGCATCTGGTGCTAGCTGTAATTTGTAGATATAACTAAGTGAAGTAATTGTTAATATGATACAATGATGTCAAGTTCTTAAAGCCTTCCAAATGTGTTAACAGTTAATTGCTAGTTTGCAGTTCAGCTTTATACTCATGCTAACAACAACTTGCATTTATATCGTGCCTTTAACGGAGTAAAACATCCCAAGGCACTTCACAGGTGCGATCACCACCGAGCCACATGAGATATTAGAACAGGTCACCAAAAGCTTGGTGAAAGAGAGCGGTTTTAAGGAGCGATTTAAAGGAGGAGAGAGAGGTAGAGAGGTAGAGAGGCTTAAGGAGGGAATTCCAGAGCCTAATGTAACCAATGGTAGAGAGATAAAAATCGGGGATGAGCAAGAAGCCAGAATTGCTTTAGAGTGACTCCAGACAATGTAGACAAGCACACCAGTCTATTTAAATCATAAATGCTGATCCTATTTTTCAGAGTGAGCAAGCATTTAAAAAAAACTCCTGGCAGATTGTTGATTTTGACAGCATGGTGAATGTTTGATCATCATTATTTTGATATTAGTAGCAGATGCCTGATGGAGAGCTTAAGCCGTCTCCTTGATGATCAAGGCACATCAGTCATTTTGTTTGAGGAGGCATATTTGTCATACAAGGGGCTCCTCTCTACTGCTTCCTTAGCTTTAACAGTTTCATTATAAAGCGGGCAGAACTGATTTGTGACAAGAGAGACCAGCGTCAGTGCTATCACATTGGGTCCTTTTGACCAGGAGAGTAGTGATTCAGGTGGCCAGGTCATACCAGATAGTACCAGAGCTGTCAACATTGGCGGAATGTCAGGAGTGAGATTTATGACCAAAAGGATTGAGACCAATAACAAACCCATTTTAATTGTATGGAGCTGCAACCTATCAAAATAGGTCAGATTTTAAACCAAAATGAGTAATGTTCAACAGGCCTCATTGCAACATCCTGAGCTGGCAATGTCTGCAGGCTGCCACAAGCAATACTAACTAGGAATGGTGCACTGTACTCCTAACCCAAAGTGAACACCCAAAATTAAGACTGCTTCAGGCTCCAGTTCATCTCTTCCCTTTTTAAAAAATACTGTGCAGAAATGTATGTATTTATAGCTGTGTGTTTATAAGAAAAAGCTTGTCATCCAACAGGAAACTTTTCTCACCTCTATCTCCATCTTTTGCCTTTTCTTTTCAACCTATCTTGTCTCACTCTGATTTATTGATATAGTCATTGCTTCTATAAACCTGGTCTCTTGTTCTTTCCATGCTCCAAACTTTTCTGTAAGCTCTTTCTCTCTCTGGATCCGCGCCATATTGAAATCGAGACTTCCTGCAATGGTTCCTACTCTTAATCGTTCTTTCTCAGAACCTCAAATTTGTGAAAAATACCGTTAACACAGATCCAAGTAGATCTACAGGAAGTATTGAGTACCAGAAGTAGATTCACATGGGACTCTGATGCCGGGGCTGGCTACCAACTTTGTTCCCTCAAACCCTCGCTTTAACTGGCAATTTTTTGTGAATCAAGATAAACTATTTTAAAACTTCACCTTGGACACTTCAAAACTGGGCAGCTCTGGGCATTCTATTGTGACTAGAATTGGCACAAATAACTCGAGCTGACCATCATCACCTTCTCCTGAGAAGGTTGGCATCCTGGCAATGTACTGCAGCAGGATCCCATTGGCCTCTGTTGTCACAGAGTCGAAAAGGTTTGAATGGAGACCTCCATATAATAACTTTCACGATGATTTATCAGTTGTTGAAAATCGATCTGGCTCATGATGGAGCTGCTATGAAGATAATGTGCATTGAATCTCTGCAGAAGAGAGTCAAGTGGATGAATTGGAGGAGACATCTTGACAGTTAGGACAAAAGGACCGACACTAGATGATCTCAAAGATAGATGCAGCTTCAAAAATTGACACATCACAGGCCTAGCAGTGAGAATTGAAGGCAGGGGATTTATGGATTTTTTTTTTAATCCAAGGTGTCCCAGATCCTGGGCCTTGAATATGATCATTCATTTGAAAGGGAATAGATTTATACTGTAAAAACAAAGGCAGGTGATCACGAAAGGCCTAGAATCCTATAATACAAGGACCTACACTTCATAAACAAAGAAGCCACTTGGAGAATCAGCATCTGTGATGGAGAAGCTGGACTGTTTGGCCAATTAATGCTTTGTAAACAATGGGAATTCAACAACTCATAATGTACGCTTAGGAATTTGGGTCTTGGTTACTCTATTTAGCTGAGATTCACCTTCAATTAGAGGGGAGAATTTGCATATTGAAAGAGGATAGTAAGGTCAGGAAATAAACTGAGTTGAAGAAAAAGTATCTGACCAGTATATTTAGCACTGGAAAATGGATAAAGGAAACTCTCATCTTTGTTTCATTGGAGCTGTAGTGTTATATGAACTCCTGACTCTTCTGCTAGCAGGAATCCCAAGCTAACTTAAGGCTCGAAATGAGTTGCTCTCCAGTGCCTCCCTCCTGCTTCAAGCCCTCTTCATGCTCAGAATGCAATGGAAGAGTTTGATAATATTGTGGGTTTCCTTGCCTAACAGTATAAAATTCACCAGGTACAAAAAAAAAACAAAAAGACCTGTGCACCTGCTAACTATTCTGTCTTATCTCCTAAAATTTGTTCACTTTAATCATCTCCACACTTGATTCCCCCTATCACTATCAGTTCCCAAACAGCTTCCATATTTCTTCATACAATACAAGGGTTTGTAGTATTTCTTGGCAACTATCCTTGCAGTTTTCTATATGAGAGGAGACAAAAACACATTCTACCCCTTTTGAAACATGCCCCTTGTTTTAAAGTGCTGATGATTTCCTAACTTCTAAAGTCTGCTGTCTTTTCAAGCCAGTTTCCTGGAGTCCCTGGAGCTTCTTACTGCCATCTCTTCATTACTTAGCTCAAACTCCTGAGAAAACATTTCATTCAAAATTACTCTGCAAAAATAAGCTCCTCAGTATTTCATCAAATGATCTGATCCAAGGGCCCCTAACTGTAATACTTAAAGATCTAAGAATTTTTTTTTTTTTATTCGTTCACGGGATGTGAGCGTCGCTGGCGAGGCCAGCATTTATTGCCCATCCCTAATTGCCCTTGAGAAGGTGGTGGTGAGCCGCCTTCTTGAACCGCTGCAGTCCGTGTGGTGAAGGTTCTCCCACAGTGCTGTTAGGAAGGGAGTTCCAGGATTTTGACCCAGCGATGATGAAGGAACGGCGATATATTTCCAAGTCGGGATGGTGTGTGACTTGGAGGGGAACGTGCAGGTGGTGTTGTTCCCATGTGCCTGCTGCCCTTGTCCTTCTAGGTGGTAGAGGTCGTGGGTTTGGGAGGTGCTGTCGAAGAAGCCTTGGCGAGTTGCTGCAGTGCATCCTGTGGATGGTACACACTGCAGCCACGGTGCGCCGGTCGTGAAGGGAGTGAATGTTTAGGGTGGTGGATGGGGTGCCAATCAAGCGGGCTGCTTTATCTTGGATGGTGTCGAGCTTCTTGAATGTTGTTGGAGCTGCACTCATCCAAGCAAGTGGAGAGTATTCCATCACACTCCTGACTTGTGCCTTGTAGATGGTGGAAAGGCTTTGGGGAGTCAGGAGGTGAGTCACTCGCCGCAGAATACCCAGCCTCTGACCTGCTCTCGTAGCCACAGTATTTATATGGCTGGTCCAGTCAATGTTTTTTTAAAAATCTCCCTTTTGATTGATTATCTTATCCTTATCCAATCACTACATAACATTTAAGCACCACAATGAGTTGACAATTAACTTAATCATTTTAAAGATAAAAGTGCGGAAGCCCAAGCCACCAAACATGACAGGTAAAAGTCGGGAGGTGACCATTCTGAGCGACCATTAAAGGGATCCTCAGCTGCAGTCGAGGAAAGCTGGATGCAGGTTTGGCACTTTTTTTTTTAATATCAATTGCTTGTGGGTTTCGAGACTGAAAGTTTTCCACATTTAATATCCTTACTGCTGTCGGTGCTGCAAAAATGTAGCCTGCTGCTCAAAACTGGTGCTTCCTTTCAATGAAGACGTTTCTGTCCCTCCCCTTTAAGGTGCACCTGCAGGCCCATCAAATTGGCCACCTCACCAGATTTCCTGCTCTCCAGATCGACGAGCTGCCTATAGCGAGGACGTTTCCTGTTGGTAGCTCACCAAATTAATGTAAATGAGGCCTGGTCACACGCATGCCGTGGACCCCATGCTGAGTCGTTAGGGTGGACACTGCACGCCCGATAGGTGCTCAAACTGGAAAATCGCCCCCTATAGGTATAATTGGAACTTTGTCACTTAATATTCACCCTCCTTGAAATTGGCTTCAAGTCACACTGGGTTTCTTCTGTGGTACAGGAGGTAGAAGCCATGCTATCTCCAAGATTTATAAAGAACTGAATGAACTAACCCTATTCCTTAAGTGAATCTGAAGGTGAATGGAGGGAAAGTCCCTCCACTTCAATTGACTCGTTACCTGGCTCATATAGTTTGTTACATGTAATGGACCCCTTCATCTATTTAAGGTCGCTATCACAGAATCTGAATTGCTCGTGATGTGTAGAAGAATCAAGAATATAACTGGACAAAAGATTACTTGAGCTAAAACATACTGGTTTAATATTCAGAGACTCCAAATAATAGCCCCATAAGTGGCAACTCCCAGTGAGCAGGGAATAGTGGGGTCTACTTATAGCATTCCTTGATGAGGGACTTCAGTTAGGTGGAGAGACTAGAGAAGCTGAGGTTGATCTCCTTAGAACAGAGAAGGCAATGAGGAGATTTTATAGAGGTGTTCAAAATCATGAACAGTTTTGACAGAGTAAATAAGGAGAAACTGTTTCCAGTGGCAGAAGGGTTGGTAACCAGAGGAGACAGATTTAAGGTGATCGGCAAAAGAGCCAGAGGCAACATGAGGAAACATTGTTTTACGCAGCGAGTTGTAATGATCTGGAATGCACTGTCTGAAAGGGTGGTGGAAGCAGATTCAATAATAACTTTCAAAAGGGAATTGGATAAATACTTGAAGGGAAAAAAATTACAAGGCCATGGGGAAAGAGTAGGGGAATGGAACTAATTGGATAGCTCTTTCAAAGAGCCGGCACAGGCACGATGGGCTGAATGGCCTCCTCCTGTGCTGTACCTACTATTATAGTTCTTGTCATGGAATAAACTCCTGAATAAACTCATAAAATACCTTGGCCCTGTCTGCCCTTTCAGGTGGATGTAAAAGATCCCATGACACTATTTCGAAGAAGAGCAGGGGATTTCTCCCCGTGTCCTGACCAATATTTATCCCTCAACATCACTAAAACAGATTATCTGGCCATTATCTCATTGTTATTTGTGGGACCTTGCTGTGCGCAAATTGGCTGCTGCGTTTCCTACATTACAATAGTGACTACACTTAAAAATAAATAGTACTTTATTGGCTGTAAAGCGCTTTGGGACATTCAAAGGTCGTGAAAGGCGCTATATAAATGCAAGTCTTCAAGACTTCATTTAAGAAAGTAGTAGGTTTGATTTCCTGGAGACGAGGTTTGGGACCAAGTGACCATCAACGGTCAGAAGTTTGGACCTGAAATCCTTTACCCAATGACATAACTCGTAAAGAAGCTATTTTTCTGACATCAAGTCACATGTAAAAGAAGGGTCTGTACATCTCAAATCCAGCTGACCATGGCGAAACTGGATAGAATAAAGAGAAAGTCTTAATTATCAAAAGAATGTCAAGAAATTCATTTCTACAGGGACAGGCAAGTTCTTGCAGAGAGACAAGGCTTCGTTAGATGTCCCAGGACCTTGAAAAAAATCTGCTCACTGGGAAATTGTGTACCAAGGAAGTAATATCCAGATTGAGATTAGAAGATCGAAATCTAATCAAATCAAAGATTGTGTCAAAAAATGTGTTTGCACAGTCTTTATTCACTGAGAGGAAGATGTGGAAAATCTTCACAAAAAAGTTCTGACTTAGAGAAGTTCCCTGAAAAAAAAAGACATTCAATCAGAATGAAGTGGCCACTGAAGATATTGATGCTGACAGGTCTGGCAGGAAAGTTGATTTCAGTTCAAACCCTTCAGTTTCAGCACTTGTTCCTTGTCATATGAAAGGGTAACAAAAGAAAAATCTGATTTCTGGAGAGCACTGACAGCATCTACTGAGAAAGAAAGGCTTGCATTTATATAGTATCTCATCTCTCAGAAATGCCTCAAAGTGCTTGACATAGGATGAATTAGTTTGAAGTGCAGTGAATGTTATGTCGATAAACTCAGCAACCATTTAGCATATAGCAAGATCCCACAACAATAACTTGCGTTTAAAGGCTGTTGGCAACATCTGGCATCCTATTTGACCCTGGGCTGAGTTTCCGACCCCATATCCTGTCCAACACAAAGACCGCCTACTTCCACCTCCATAGCATTACCCGCCCCTGCCTCACCCCATCTGCTGCTAAAACTCCCATCCATGCCACATCCAGACTCGACTATTCCAATGCTCTCCTGGCCAGCCTCTCATCCTCTACCCTCTATAAACTTCAGATGATCGAAGACTCTGCTGTCTGTATACTATCCCACACCAAGTCCCATTCACCAGTCACTCCTGTGCTTGCTGATCTACATCTGCCTCAAATTTAAAATTCTCATCCTCGTGTTTAAATTGCTTCATTATTTCTCCCCTCCCTATCTCTGTAACTCCCTGTAGACCTACAACCCTCCCAAACTCTCCATTCTTTTGACCCTGGACCGTATGTAACCCCCCTCCCTTCACCCCACCATTATCAAGGTAAGAGTGATAGGGCGATGAGATGTAGTGTGGGATAGAAGACAGGTGGCAGCGTCTGGGACAAATTGGAGTTTATGTAGGGTGGAGGATGGGAGGGTGGCACGGAGACCATTTGAAAAGTTGAGGTTGGAGGTGGTGGGGGCATGGTTGAGGGTTTTAGTGGCATTGGATATGAGGTAAAGTCCATGGGTGATGTTGCAAAGATGGAAATAGGCAGTCTTGGTGATGGATTGGAATTAGGGTTTGAATCTTAGCTCATTGGGTTAAACAGAATACCGAGGTGTTGCATCTTCTGGTTCAGCCTCAGCAGGTAGCCAGGAGGGAGTCAGGGTGCGGAGTTTTTGACAGGAGCCAAACAATGTGGCTTTGTTCTTGCTGATAAGTTGAAGTTCTAGTTCATCCATGATTTATTTTGGACAAACAATCATACAACACAATGGTGGTTGTGGAGTTGTTAGAGCAGGGAGTTACCAGCATTTATGTGGTAGCTGAATCTATATAAACGATTAATGTTGCCAAGGAACAATATGTGGATGAAAAATATGATGGAACCCAGTGCACTCCTGAGTTGACCACCTGGATGAGGGTTTCAGTGGTAATGGGAATGAGATAATATCATTGAAATGGAAGGAGAGGTCATTGCAGGAGATGTGCTAGCTACATTGGGATAGGTGGGAGTTGAACCAAGTGAGAGTGGTGCCATGAAAGTGGACAGCATAACAGAGCTGGAGGAGAGTGGCCTGGTCAAATGCGGCAGGATAAGGAGAGATAAAGTGCCATGGTTACTGTCATAAAGGATGTCATTAGTGACTTCAATTTTGGTCCCACTGCTTTGGGCAGGGTGGAATGGTGAATGACCAATCAATGTGTTTTTGGCGGTGTTGGCTGAGAATCTTGGCCAGAACACCAAGAGAACTTCTTACTTTTCCACAAATAGTGCCAGGGAATCATTATTACCCACCTGAACCACCAGAACCGACAGAACATCGCTGCCATTTCGTATCTCATCTGAAAGGATGGCACTTCTGGCAGTACTCCACTGGATAGCCAGCCTAGATTTTGTGTTCAAGTCTTGGAGTGGGACTTGAACCCACAAACTTCTGACTCAGAAGTGTGAATACTACAATCTGAGCCAAAATGCTACATGTTTATTAACGATACATTCACAAATTATCTAACACGATTAACTAAGGTGAAACAAAAGTGACTGAACATTCATGCTGATGGGAGGGGAATAAAGTGGTAAGAAACAGCAGTGTCTCCTTCTGTACATTCCTGATTGGTACATTTAGTGTCCATGTCCTGATGTAAGCATGCCCCGAACGTAGCATATCATGCCCATGTTAGTATAACATCCAAAGATAAAACTTGTATAGAGTGTGATTTGCCACTGAAAAGGAAGCAAAATGTTTGTTTTTGCCCCGATTCCTTTCCTTTCCTCCCTCACCTGCTCCTTCGTTCTTCGACCCTCTTTAGGCTCCCATAGTTCTCAGCCAAGAGATTGATGGGAAATCTACTTCCAGTGTCTTGCCTATGGTGTTCTCCATTTACATAGTGCCTTATCACTTCACTCAGGATATTCCAAAGTGCTTCAATCATATGAGTTACTTTGTGAAGTGTGCTCTCTGTTGTAATTTAGGCAAACAAGACCCTTGGAAGTGTACAGGAACATTGATGCATTCTCCCAAAGTTCCCTCAACTCGAATATGTGCATCTTCCCAGAAAACCCAGTTGAGATCAGAAATTCGTTATATAATCGGTGTGACATATCAGTGCCATAATTTGGTCCATTTATTCTTTAGTGTAGTATAGTGATAGACCAGTGTGGGTCTGAACATTGGTGTGTCAACATGCTGCACTGGAGAACATGAGAATGTTTTGCTGTCCAATAAAGGAGAAGGTGCAAAAAAAACATTTACAACGATGATACCTGAACTGAGAGGTTATACCTATCAGAAAAGATTGAACAGGCTGGGGTTCTTTTGTCTCGAAAAGAGGGGGCTGAGGGGTGACCTGATAAGAGGCCATTAAGATTATAAGAGGGTTTGATAGGGTAGACGTAGAGAAGGCGTTTCCACTTTTGGGGCAGACCAGAACTAGGGACCATAAATATAAGATAGTCACTAATACATCCAATGGAGAATTCCGGAGAAACTTCTTTGCCCAGAGAATGGTTAGAATGTGGAACTCGCTACCACAAGGCGAATAGCATAGATGCATTTAAGGGAAAGTTAGATAAGTACATGAGGGAGAAGGGAATAGAAGGTTATGCTGATAGGATTAGAAGAGGGGTGGGAGGAAGCTTGTGTGAAGCATAAACACCGGCGTAGACCTGTTGGGCTGAATGGCCTGTTTCTGTGCTGTACATTCTATGTAATTCTATGTGTCATTCTTGGCGTTGAATTTTAAACTTTAAAAAAAAGTTGCGTGTTTTGTGGCAGAACAGTGCTTCAACCAATTGTGTGGAAAACCTGCTGACAGACGGAAGGTTCAACCAGGCCTCTTGGGAAACGTTTAATGAATTATCATAATTGATATCAATAGCAGGTGTCTGATTTAATGAGTGAGCGATCTCATTGTGTTGGTCATTTAGTTGGAGGTAGCTTTTTTTGCACATTAGTCCTAGCTCTGGAGGCTGTCTTTTGTTGCTGCAATTACCAGGACACTGTTGAAACAAGTTCCACTACAAATTTACAACGAGCTTTTCAGGCCTGGCACTGTTATGATTTCAAAGCCGCATTATGCTCTTGTTCTGTTCTTAACAGACCAATTTCAAAAACAAAATAAAAAGCAATCTGCTACAAATTTCTCTGCTGATGAGAGTTTGGACAATGCAAGGAAAGTTGTTAGCATTTTAATTTACCTGTGTAGTTTTGAAGCATGTTTGTAGATAATTTAGTTTGTGACAACATTATTGATAAAGAAACAGATTCTTTGTGGTTCCTTCATTTTTAATTTGCTGCTGAAGTTTACAAAAATTGATTTTCCTTCAATTTTCTGTCTATTGTCACTGGTGATCTCTAATGTGCCTCAATACTGTTGTTTTCGACAGGAGCAGGGGAAAACAGACAATTTAAGTTTGTTTTTTGCGTTACTGGCAAGGCCACATTTATTGTCCATCCCTGGTTGCCCTCAGAAGGTGATAATGGGCTTTCTCCTTGAACTGCTGCTATCCTTATGCTAATGGCCCTTTCACAGAAGTGTTCGAAGGGGAATTCCAGGATATTGACCCAGCGACGATGGAGGAATGGTGATGTGTGTCCCAAAGTCAAAATGGTGTGTAACTTGGAGGGGAGGGTGTTCCCATGACATTGCTGCTCTTGTCCTTCTCGGTGGTAGAGGTCGTAGGGGAGGCAGGTGTTTCCAAGGCTTTGCCTAGCTCAGCTGCTATTGAGTCCTATTGCCCTGCTGTCCCCCTATAGCTTAGTGCTATGGGAAGATAGCAGGGCAGTAGGATTCATTATGGATTTCTCTAACAATGACCCAAGCCAAAGACACAAGATGGGCTGATTGGCTTCCTTCTGTGCTGTGAACTTACACGGTGCAAAATGGTAAGTCAACTGCAGGTAGAGGCTGATCATGCAGTTTTTTTTCTACTTATGGGACACCTCGCTCCCTCAATAGCCCAGCTCTAAACTGCTCAGGTTCTTCAGTGCTGTGGGTGATGAATAAAAGTATCCCTAAACCATCCCACAAAAGCTTCTACAAATGTGTCATTAACTGATCATCAGCAAGAGCTGACTGACCTGAGATGCGATTCCACCATTTTCTGTTTTTAGTTAAGATTTCCAGCATTTGAGATTTTCATTTTATCTGTTAATTTCATTGAAAACGAATCCCCTGGTTTTCAAACTGGCGTCCACAGCCTCTCGGGGGGGGGGGAGGGGGGGTTTGTGGGACGGGTCCCGGGGGCTTATCGGTTTATTTGCCGTCTGGGACTAGCACACCACGCTCTGTGAGCACACCGTCTTGAGAATTCCCTACTCTGTATTTTTCCTGTTTTGATTAAATTACTAGCGCATTATTTCTGTTGTTGTGCGATAAGAAAAAATGTTCCCTACATTGATAACGCAATTTTGCTTTGGGCACTGACACCATTGGAAGTTAGGATGGGCATGGTCCATAAGAGAGTGTCGGTATTTGCGAGGGGTTCCTGAGAATGTGTCAATATTTGAAGAGGGATCCCAGAAGTGTGTAAATATTTGAAGAGGGATCCCAGAAGTGTGTAAATATTTGAAGAGGATTCCAGATTGCGGTAGTATTTGAAGGTGAACCCCGGAAGTTCATCAAAATTTCAGGGGTGCCATACGCAGAAAAGTGAAAACTACTGAACTGATCCAATATGATTTTCTGACCCATTTGCAACATCAATAAAGAGTTTGTGTAAACACAAATAAAAAATCTCGCACACAGGCCACAAGTACTGAAACAGATCTCGTGCAGCCCTCTAGTTGAGGCTGGAGAAAGTTCTTGATGATGAAGAAAAGATAATGAGATCCTGTTTGCTGGATTTCAGAGTTTTCTAGTTCTGAAGATGGTTTTGCCAGAAGCAATCAGAAATTTAGCAAAGATTTTCATTTGTTAAGCAGTGTCTACACAGCTGTGAGTTGCCATGTCATTTCGTTCAAGAACACAAGAGCAGGAATCAGGCCATATGGCCCCTCAAGCCTGCTCCGCCTTTTAATAAGATCATGGATGATCTTTGACCTCAGCTACACTTTCCATATCCTTTGATTCCCTTAGAATCCAAAAATCTATCGAACTCTGTCTTGAATATACTCAACGACTGAGCATCCACAGCACTCTGGGGTAGAGAATTCCAAATATTCACAACCGTCTGAGTGAAGAAATTCCTCCTCATCTCAGTCCTAAATGTCTGACCCCTTATCCTGAGACTATGTCCCCTAATTCTAGACTCTCCAGCCAGGGAAATCATCCTCATAACATCTACCCAGTGAAGCCCTCTTGGAATCTCATATGTCTTATCTGAGATCACCTCTCATTCTTTTAAACTCCAGAGAATATAGGCCCGTTCTACTCAATCTTTCCTCATAGGACAACCCTCTCATCCCAGGAATCAAACTAATGAATCTTGGTTGCACCGCCTCTAAGGCAAGTATATCCTTCCTTAGGTAAGGAGACCAAAACTGCACACAGTACTCCAGGCATGGTCTCACCAAAGCCCTGTACAATTGCAGCAAGACTTCCTTACTCTTGTACTCCAACCGCCTTGCAATAAAGGCCAACATAACATTTGCAAGTACATCTTTACTGCACAAATTGTACCTTTTTAGATGACAGTGCCACTTTACAGCTAATATATTGTTAACTAATGGACACCTTGGCTCAGTTGGTAGCACTCTCACCTCTGAGTCAGAAGATTGTGGATTCAAGCCCTACTATAGACTTCACCACACAATCTAATGATTCAGTGCAGTGCTGAGAGAGTGCTGCATTGTTGGAGTTGCTGTTTTTTGGATGAGATGTTCAACCTGTCCCGTCCCACATTCACGGCCACCCCCTTGACCATGCTATCTCCCGTGGCCTCTCTATTCCCATGGTCTCGGTCACTGACAAGACAATCTCTGACCACTTCTTTGTATCTCTCACCACCCATATCCTTTACTCCCTTCCAAACGCCACTTCCTTCTGCCTCCATCTCTGGCAAAAAAATACTCTCCCAAGTGACTTATAACTGCACTTTTAAATTCCCAACTGCATAGCCTTTGGCCTCCATTCACCATGATACTTCTGAAGCTGTCGATTTATCTCTATCTTTGATGCCCTTGTCTCTAGTAAAACCTTGACTTTTTCCCATCCTGGTCATTCCCCTTTGTATGGCCTCCATCTTTGCTCCCAAGAAGTGCAGATTTGAGAGTATCTGGTGCACAGTTGCTTTAGCCAACCATCACTAGATCTGGCTGGAGCATATCAAGCGTTATCGGGTCTCATTCTCCTCTGCCAAAACTGCCCACTACTCCAGGATCTTCCTGGACAGCAAAGTTAACTCTCTTCACAACTACCAACCATCTCCTTAAACCACTGTCCCCTGCCCCCTCCAGCTTCACCTCTAACCCTAACCTCCAATATTCAGCTGCCTCTGCTGCTTCCCCTCACCCCCAAAGCCTAACTCACCCCCCCCCCCCCACCCCCAAGGTTCCCCTATCCTGGAACCTGCATGCCTCTCTAGTTTCCCTGCCCTCTCTGAGCTCGTTTTGGCCATGAGATCTACCACCAACTTCCTTGACCCCATTCCCCGAACCTGCTGGTCTCCCATCCTACCTTCCTGGCCCCCATTCTAGCTGATATAAATTGTTCCCTCTCCTCAGTTAGTGTCCACCGCCCTTTCAAAACCGGCATCATCGCCCCCTCCATCCTTGCAAACTCCTGCCCCATCTCCTCCCCAAAGTTCTTGAATGTTGTTGCCTCCCAAATCCGTTCAGGTTTCCACTGCTGCTAGAGGACCAAAATGGCCCAAAACAAGGTAACAGATGACATTCTCTGTGACAGTGACCATGATGCATTATCCCTCCTCAATCCCTGTAGCCTTTCACATTGTCAACCACACCATTCTCCTCCAATACCTCTCTACCAGCACAAAATCTAGGCTGACACTCCTGTGTAGTACTGAGGGAGCACTGCACTGACTGAAGCCACCGTCTTCGGCACCAACCACCAACTCTGTTCCCTCATCACCCACTCCATTCCCTTCCCCAGCCACTGTCTTGGATTGAACAAATTATTCGCGACCTCAGTGTCCAATTGGACCCTGACCTGAGCTTCCAAGCCTATTTTCCTCTCCATCACAAAAACCACCTACATCCAATTCCGTAATATCGCCCACCTCCACTCCTACCTCAGTCCATCTGCTGCTGAAACGTTCATCCATAAACATTATCACCTCCAGACTCGACTATTCCAATCTGGTCCTCGTCGGCTTCCCGCCTTCCGTCCTCTGTAAACTTCAGCTCAACCGAAACTTTGCTGCCTGTATCCTATCCTACAATAAGTCCTGCCCTGTCCTCACTGACCTACATTGGCACCTGGTCCCTCAGCACCTCAAATTTAAAATTCCCATCCTTGTGTTTAAATCTCCTTATGGCCTTGCCACTCTCCACCTCTGTAATTTCCTACTACCTCTGCCCCGAACTCTTCATTCGTTGACTCTGGTCTTGTGTGAATTCCACCCCCCCACCCCACCACCTTTGCCCCATTATTGGTGTCTGTGCTTTCAGCTACCTTAGCCGCATGCTCTGGAATTCATTCTCTAAACCCGTCCACATCTCCAACTCCCTCCCCTCCTACAAGATCCTCTTTAAAACCCACCTCTTCAACCAAGCTTTTGTCATCACTCCCAATAGCTCCTCCTTTGCTTCGACATCCATTATTCCTTAAACCTCTGTGAAACCCCTTGGGACATTTTTCCACGTTAAAGGTGCTACACTGTGCAGGCATGCAGGAAATGAACCCCTTCCTCTGGTCGCTATATGTTCTAAAAAGGAAAATTAGGATTTTGCCAGAAATACCGATCAGCAAAAATTTTCCTGTGAAGTTTCTGATGTTGCTAACACCTACGGACTAGAGGAAACTCTCCTCCCACCCCTTGCTAAAACTGTAACTTCATTTCAACACAATCAAACCAGGCAACAGAATTACTTGATGATTATTCTGGGTTCCTCTGCATGTTATCACAGGATCCATAGTTTGAAGCTTCAGGTCGTGGCAACATTTTTTCACTGAATTAGTCACTCCTCAACCCTCATTCAAAGTTAGAAAAATGCCAGAATTAGGCTTGAAGCCAAAATTAGCCAACAGATTTATTATCTTAATTGATACTTTTAAAAGAGCTCACCTAGCACAAATTTCTACTTGAGTTTTAGAATCTCTTGATTCAATAAATCAGGGGTCTTTAATCCCTTCACGTCTACAGCCTTATTTAAATTAAAACTCATAGTGATTTTCCAGTGTTGGTCCAGACAACAATTTAATGATCATCCTTTAAGAGACCTGCTCAGGTTAATACCAAAAGCCAGTTATTGGACAACTTTAAGCATGGCTGCTATTTATTATTTATTTAAAATGCTAAAATCTGGTACTGTTCGAAAGATGAACAGTAGCAGATAAAGAAGAGCTTTACATTCTCGACGTGTTGGATTTGGTACATGAACATTTGTTTTGTATGTTCATTGTGTTGTTGGAGAAAGCAGAGGAATAGTAAAACCATTGTGGCTTTCCAGTTAGCATAACACGCTTACAACCATAGAATTGTTAAGTGGGTCTCTCAACTGCTTCACTGCAGTATCAGAATGTTCAAAGATACCCATGCATCCCTACACAGAAAGACTGATGGATAAATAGGTTCATGTCCTACCTAATACCAGAGCAACTCAATCCTCACAGCAATGAGGTGCCAAATGCTGTCTTGTTTGAGTTATGACTTGCTTTATCCTATTCTCTCTGGGTATGTACTTCAAGAAAAAGGAAGATTTCCATTATAGCCACCTTGTCACATCACTCTGAAACATCTCAAAGTGCGTCACATACTTTGCAATTAAGTGACTGTTGCTTTGCAGTCTATGTACTTGAATGATATGTAGATTACCAAATAATGTACATAATGATCCCAGGACATTCTTAAAACAATTTATCAATATTTTGGGTATCATTCCTTTACACTGAGATTTACTCATATCTTTATCTGTTAACTTCCAAAATCCTGCTCAGAATCTCCATAATCCAATTTCAGTTCCATCTTTATTCTTGATTTATCTCATCATCTTTCCTACTCTTTATAACCTCGATAGTTTCCTACACTATGGGCCTTGGCCCTTCACCGAGGTTTCTCAATAAAAAATATATTCATACAACCAGCTTCCCTTACAATACAGCTAAAATTTCATTCACACAGGCCTTTGCTGTTTCTTGCTGGGCCATCTGTCTCCCATGGGTTGGTTCTGTAGTTACTACTGCTATTGTGGAATAATGGAATACCATAGATGTAACGTTGCTATAATAACTGAGATAAAATAGTCTTTACAGGTCCAACAAAGTTCCTCTGATGGTCTCCAACTTCAGCAAGCATTACCTCCCCTACCCCCCGTTTTTCACACATTGCGGGCTCCTTTTGTCATATTTTCTCTTTCACCAGGAAAGGCAAGATAATCCAGGCAGCACATCTGTTCATGAACACTGTGAATGTTCCTCTGTAATCAGCCGATGGTCAATATGTTTAGTGGAGTAGAGCTGATCGGTTTCTGCCTCCTTTTCAAATGGAATGCTCCTCTCGCCTGTAGCGGGCAAATATCTGCATGGAACAGATTGGTTTCTAGATGTACTGACTGCAGAAATCATCGCTCCACCATTCACAGTGTTTACTCCTGCACCTGTCATTACTTTTTACAGCAGTGCATTTGCTAGGACAGGAAGCCGGGACTGCTATTCACTGTTGCATAGTGCTCCATCCAGTGGATCAACTGAGAACTTAGATGCATTTAGTCAACGAAGGCAAGACTTAAATATCAGTCAGTTCTGGGATTTAAACTTTGTGAGGTAGAAATTGAACCTCGTTGCAACTGTTTTACGGGTGTAAAATGGGTGTAATTAGGCCCAATTTCATGGACCACTGCCTTACACCCCTAGGTCGCCTGAAAGCCACCCAACCCGATATTGGGGCGAACGATTTTTCAGGCGCCTCCAGCAGTCCCTAAAACAGGCGTCAGTTCTGACAGCTGTTTCCAGCCGCAATCGGCCCTTCTCCCGCTGTACTCCCATCTCCTCCACCCCCCCCCCCCACCCCAGAAATTCATTCATGCAGAAGGACGTGCTGCCTATGCAGGCACTGGCAGATTGCCCAGATTATTCAGATGAGGACCAATTTCGGGCTGGCCTCTGCCTCCTGGATCAGGCGTGAGTTAGGCATTGCCACCTTTGCATCCATAACCAGGCGCCAATGATATTTCTACTCTTCTATATCCCAATCGTCTACCAGTAAAGCTACCTGGCTTTAGGAGATTAGCAGACTCTCAGTGTTAATTATGTTGAATGCATCTAGCGCTGTTCCAGTTCAGGCTTGAAGGTCCATTTACTGAAGCAACACTTGGACTGAAGGCTCATTGTTTACCTGCCATTCTAGTAATATCAGAAGAGTTGCTCTGTGGTCATTCACCCTCTCCTGTTATAACGTCTGTTCTTCACACACCCTCTTTACACCTAGGACCACTGGGGCAAACAGGCCACAAAACTCCCATTTGTAAAGTCACTGTCACTTTGTTTGGAGAGAGGGGTTGAAGTTGTGTTTTTTTTTGTATAAACTAGCAGCATCTTTCACAAAGTTGATCATGGACCCGTGAGAATCATTATGAAATGGCGTTGTCATGTCACAGACTGTCTAAATGGGCTGTCTCTTTTTATTTATATAATATTACACACACACACACACACACACACACACACACACACACACTCTCTCTCTCTCTCTCAGCTCTTTCTCCCTTAACTTGCAATTTGCCTTCATCTGCCATTACCCTGTTTCTCTTTGTTAATTTAATGTTTGTAAACAATTTTACAACACCAAGTTATAGTCCAGCAATTTTATTTTAAATTCACAAGCTTTCGGAGGCTACCTCCTTCCTCAGGTGAATGTTCACCTGAGGAAGGAGGTAGCCTCCGAAAGCTTGTGAATTTAAAATAAAATTGCTGGACTATAACTTGGTGTTGTAAAATTGTTTACAATTGTCAACCCCAGTCCATCACCGGCATCTCCACATCATTAATTTAATGTACCATTCCTTTACAATAACTTTTTAAAATTTAGTTTCTTTGTAAAATAAATTTCACTTGTACTTTATGTCATGGCCTTCCTTCCTTTTTGAAACTACAATTTGCAAACTTTGAATTAAAGTTAATCCTGTGTCTGATTTTAATACCTGACACATGCACAACATTATTTCTGATTGATTGTGCAGAGCAGCCTATTCAGGAGGTAGAACGGGCCAGTTTCAGGTAAGAACATTTCCTGTGGGCCTGGTTGGACAGCAGCATGACTGGTGAATTTGAATATCATGACCCCACTGGTGTGAAGCAGATATCTTAAACTGTTAACGCCCTGCATTGAAATGGTGAAGACAAGATTCAATCGATTGGAGCCACAGCCTCTTTACAAAGGCAACTTTACTGGACGACTTTTTTTTACTGACTTGTAAACGAAAAGACAAGTAAATTCATGTTGCAAAGAAACTACAAACACCAATGCTAAAATGTGATGCTTTGTGTGGAAGCTTCTGACCATGAAATTCATTGGTTATACACCTGTACTATTCATGCAGAATATAAGCTATCCATCTTGCGCTGGATCCTTGATGATTGCAAACGGCTGGAGTCTTTAACTTTTGATTCCGTATTAGTTGCGTGATCCCTTGTGTAGTACTCCATTCAGTTCTGAGTGTCTTCCTCTCTCCATTCAGTTTAAATAACTGTGTCAACCTGGATTCTGAGCTGATTGTCTGCATGGGTGTGGAGCTCACTCTATGATCATCTCGGAAAGATGAAAGAATACTCACAGGTGGGCATCTATCTGAAAATACCATCAGAGATCACAGATTTAAGGTGATTGGCAAAAGAACCAGAGGCGACAAGAGGGGGAAAAAGATTACGCAGAAAGTTGTTATGATCTGAACCGCACTGCCTGAAAGGGTGGTGGAAGCAGATTCAATAATAACTTTCAAAAGGGAATTGGATATATACTTGAAGGGAAAAAATTTGCAGGGCAAGAGCAGGGAATTGGGACAAATTGGATAGCTCTACCAAAGAACAGGCACGATGGGCCGAATGGCGGCCTTCTTTGCTATATCGTTCTATCATTTTATGATTCTATAACAATCAATTTTAAAGACTAAATGTTAGTATATCAAACCAAAAGAATGACAGACTTTGATTAAAAAGAACACTATCCCTATTAACTCTAGGATCCAGATTCAAATCCAGGATAACGAGTAGTCTTGAATAACTCTTCTATTTGAAGTGGTTTAGGGTTGCAGCTCAGTGCTCACTAGAGCGAGCCCAGTGATCTACAGCATTAAGGGTGGACTTCCCTTAGTTCCTGATTTAGATTTTCCACGGGGCACACACTGTTTCTGTGCATGGTTAGAAATCTCTCCGACATGTTCCATTTACCCCACACGTATCTGTTAGACTGCTAGTCAGATAGATGGAGAGTCTGGAAGAGTTTTGATCCAGTGGTTGTATCCACCTCCTGTTATTGGCAATTATCGAGGTTCTGCGCCAGCTGCAATGCCCAATGAGATTGTTGAGCCCTACATATCTCAGCACTAGGGAATGAATAAAGTGGGCAAAATCAGTGTAGCGCACTCAAACAATGTTCCTTGTGGATGTACGAATTAGAAACACTCAAAACCTTCCACTTGTAAGATATTGGAAGTGGTGTGTGTGTGTGTGTCTATATAAAATATTTGATGTACTTTTTCATAAATATTAAAAGGTAATCTTTCAATTCAGGGTTCTATAGAATTATCCCAAATGCTTTTATTAAGTAAATTTTCTTAAATTCCCATTTAAAAACAATGATTTAGGAGCATTGGGCAATAGCTTTTGAAGGACACTGTGACCAATTCTCCCAAGCAGTCTACAAAATAGCAGCTGAGATGCTGGTGAGGGATGTCGGAGACCTGTGTCTGTATACACGTTGACCCTTTGAGTAGAGTCTTCCTGGTAGTTTTCAACACACACCTGTAATTGACTTACTGCAGTTGTACAGGGCCTTGGTGAGACCACATCTGGAGTATTGTGGGCAGTTTTGGTCTCCTTATCTGAGGAAGGATGTCCTTTCCGTGGAGGGAGTGCAACAAAGGTTTACCAGACTGATTCCTGGGATGGCAGGACTGACGTATGAGGAGAGATTGGGTCGACTAGGCCTATATTCACTAGAGTTTAGAAGAATGAGAGGTGATCTCATCGAAACATATAAAATTCTAACAGGACTAGACAGACTAGATGCAGGGTGGATGTTCCCAATGGCTGGGGAGTCCAAAACCAGGGATCACAGTCTCAGGATACAGGTTATGCCATTTAGAACCGAGATGAGGAGAAATTTCTTCACTCAGAGGGTGGTGAACCTGTGGAATTCTCTACCACAGAAGGCAGTGGAGGCCAAGTCATTAGATGTATTCAAGAAGCAGATAGATATATTTCTTAATGCTAAAAGGATCAAGGGATATGGGGAATAAGCGGGAACAGGGTACTGAGTTAGATGATCAGCCGTGATCATTTTGAATGGCGGAGCATGCCCGAAGGGCCGAATGGCCTACTCTTGCTCCTATTTTCTATGTTTCTATGACGACTCTTCAATAGTAATTCATTGACTGTGAAGTGTTGAGGATGACAAATGTGCTACATAAATGCAAATATTGAGCATTGTTGACTGTGATTAAGGGGACCTTAGAACGTCGTGGAGCACATCTATACTTTGAATATTCTCTAAAATCACAAATATGTAGCATTTTATATTTGTAGCAGATTTTGTCGTCACAAAGCAGCATGATCCAGGCAGCTTTTGCCTCATATTTCACTAAAGTTGATGAGAATGAAATAAAATTCCTGATGGCAAATGGTTTGTGATATTAAATTGATTTGATGTTGATATTTATTACCATTATTTTTAATCACAGAACCCATGCGGGCGCCCAAGGGCCTTACCTTCTCCGAGATCGAGCCGAGGCAGATCACACTACAGTGGGAGCCACTGGGCTACAACATCACTCGCTGCCACGCTTATTCCGCCATCGTCTGCTACCACTACACCTTCGGAGTCAGCCGCAATCAGACGTTCAGAGAATGCCAGCGAGCTGAACCAAAGGTCTCTCAGCTCACCATTAAGAATCTCCTGCCCTACAAAAACATCTATGTCAAGCTGATTCTAACCAACCCTGAAGGAAGAAAAGAGAGCAAAGAACTTATCTTTCAAACAGATGAGGACGGTAAGAGCATTCTTTTTTTTCTCCCCATTTAAACCTGGCTGTTGCTTTCTCTTTTTTATTCATTCATGGGATGTGGGCATCGCTGGCAAGGCCAGCATTTATTGCCTATCACTAATTGCCCTTGAGAAGGTGGTGATGAGCCGCCTTCTTGAACTGCTGCAGTCCGTGTGGTGAAGATTCTTCCACAGTGCTTTTAGGAAGGGAGTTCCAGGATTTTGACCCAGTGACAATGAAGGAATGGCAATATATTTCCAAGTCAGGATGGTGTGTGACTTGTTGGGGAAGTGCAGGTGTTGTTGTTCCCATGTGCCTGTTGCCCTTGTCCTTCTAGGTGGTAGAAGGCTTGGGAGGTGCTGTCAAAGAAGCCTTGGTGAGTTGCTGCAGTGCATCCTGTAGATGGTACACACTGCAACCATGGTGCGCCGGTGGTAAAGAGAGTGAATGTTTAGGGTGGTGGATGGGGTGCCAATCAAGCAGACTGCTTTGTTTTGGATGGTGTCGAGCTTCTTGAGTGTTGGAGCTGCACTCATCCAGGCAAGTGGAGAGTAGTCCATCACCGCTCCTGACTTGTGTCGTGCAGTTGGTGGAAAGGCTCCTGTCTAGTGTCTTGTAGTTGGGAGTCAGGAGGTGAGTCACTCATCGCAGAATACCCAGCCCCTGACCCACTCTTGTAGCCAGCTTCAGTCAATAGAGCAACAGGACCGAACTAATGGAAAAGTGTGCTCGACATGATCCGAAAATGTGAATGGGTTTTGAGAGTGTATTGGCTTCATGAAGGCTCCGTTCTTCACTCCTCACTGCTTCCCCAGCTGCTCTACTGAGATTATGACTTGACCAACTAGAAGGTGTACAGTTACATTCCATGGATATGTGTCCCATAGATTTGCACATATTAGTCTGACTACCACAAGCTGACTCCCAGCCACAGAGACAGCCCACAATGGCAGAAGGGAAACTATGGCAGTTGTAAATAAGAGTCAGCATAAAAGCAAAGGTGCCAATTCCAACAAACCTATGGTTGTTAAACTCATTCTTTGTTTACCACAGGTCAGTTGGCTCCTCACAGGTCAGGGGGGTGAACCCATTGAAATGAATCAGTTAATGCTAGTTGAAACAGCAGATAGAGGAATGCCATCCAATTTTATTGTCGGTGTTAATTTCTCAGCTATAGAAACTTCAGGACTTAAATGTTTTGATTCGTAAACTGGTCAAATGATCAATTTATCTTATAGATTTTTATGTAAATTTCCTCAATTTGTTTTGAAGCAGAATTCAAATTGATATTCCAGAAAGTTTCCACCAGAAAGTGAGATCCAATGATTGATCTGATTAGCATAGGAAGCTTTGACCTTCAGTAAAAAAAATCCTACATCATTTTTCCCTTTAAGCTCTTGTTACAGAACATTCGATGATATAGTATCTCATTAAGCTGCAAAGCACCTCACATAGCAGTGTTTTGCCAGTGGCCATGGCACTATTCAAAGTGACGGAATTTTTGTTTGCTTTTTATGAGGATGAATACTTGAAATGCAAATACTTCATCCTTTCACTGCTTTCTGATTTAGACTTTGGATCACATAATTTAATAGGGACATGATCCAGTGGCTTAAGCCGAGTAGTTCAGCAGTTATATTGTTTGTTGCACAGGCCTATGGTCATTGAACCCAGAGCTTCCCTGACCCTGCAGTCGCAATTGTAAAGTTCTTGAGTTGGCCCTTGAGTGATGGTTCCTTTACATAACTTCCAGGATATTGCAAGCATTTTTATCTTTTTTTTAATAATAAACTGTCTCAATAAAAGTAGCTTTAAAGCAAATGCTGCCTTATTTGGGTTTCATTGTGTAAAATGATGGGCTCTTTCACTAACTGAGTGGGTAAATACACCACACCTGTGGTCCTGAGCCATACAGTCCAGGAAGGTCCCAGGTTTGTTTCCTTGTTGGCGTTGAGTTAGCTGATTTCAGCCAGGGCAGTGATGGGGGGGCATTATATTTTGGCCTCTGTGTCCCCTGGATTATGGAGAAGAGAAAATAAATCAGCCAGGTTTCCTGTTCCTGGTCGCTAACCAGTGACTTCTGCTGGAATGTATTGGGTATCAGCTGAAGACAGGCTCGGACACGTGATGGTCCATTGTTGGCAAAGTCAGCTTGAGATAGAAATTCTATTAAATGCCTGTCTTGCTAGGTCTAAGGCAGCAGCAGGTGTCTGTCTATCACTGCTATTTGTACAATGCTGCACCTGAATCAGGAACTTCTGATAGCGTCACTCAATTCAGCAAGGCAAAGAACTTGATTCTGCTGCACTGCCAAGTCACGAGGTTTGAATGCGAAAGAAGGTTGAACGTTGATAAGTAAGGCCAATGAGCGAGAGTCCAATAACTGCATCCCATCGCATTCAAAGCAAAATAGGGATGTTGAGGGTGCCCTTACCTGACAAACAAGCATCCCACTGTCAAAGGTTTTCTTGCTGTCACAATAGAGCATCTGAATGGATGACAGAATGACAGATCTGTACACAAATATCAACCACTAGATCTCATTCTTGACATTTGTTGCACTGTGAAGCATGTTTCGTTGCATTTCCATTGTTGTGCAGACCATGTCAGATCTAGAAAGCAGATTTATCATTTAGCATTTCGCACAAGTGTAAAGGCTTGTCACTGTTTCGAGACTGAGACACAATGGTGTCACTCCCAAGCAGCATAGTCAATTCTCTTATTTTACTTTTTATGCCATTTTAACAAAAGAAATCACAGAGAAAATGATCAGTTGACATGTGCCAGACTTCTGATAAGTTTTAAACCTTACTGTATTTTACGTCGAAAATAAAGATGATATTATTTAGCACTTTATCACAGAAACATTCCAAAGCACTTAACATACAAGTTACTTGGACGCATTTGAAGAGCAATGCCCAATCTCATTCCCTGAACAATGCTCTTGCGTTGCACCCTGCAGTGTATAAGGTGACGGTACTGCTTAACGATGGTGAGATGACGTTGATCTTTAGGTTTCAGTCGGTATAATTCCAGCTCTACTTTTAACCAGCTCCTTCCATTTTAAAAATAAAATTAATGCACACTTGTATAGTATCGTATCACATTGGTGAATCTTAGAAAGTTTTACAGAGTGAATCACTGCAGTGCAGCATCCCATAAACAGTAATGAGATGGATGATCAGTTAAACATAATTTAATAGGACAAAGTCAGCATGGCTTTACGAAGGGGAAGTCATGTCTGACAAATTTGCTTGAGTTCTTTGAGGACATAATGTACAGGGTGGATAAAGGGGAACCAGTGGACGTAGTGTATTTAGACTTCCAGAAGGCATTCGACAAGGTGCCACATAAAAGATTATTGCTCAAGATAAAGAATCACTGGATTGGGAGTAATATTCTGGCATGGGTGGAGGATTGGTTATCTAACAGGAAGCAGAGAGTTGGGATAAATGGTTCATTCTCGGACTGGCAACCAGTAGCCAGTGGTGTTCCGCAGGGGTCGGTGCTGGGTCCCCAACTCTTTACAATCTATATTAACGATTTGGAGGAGAGGACCAAGTGTAACATATCAAAGTTTGCAGATGATACAAAGATGGGAGGGAAAGTAGAGAGTGAGGAGGACATAAAAAAACCTACAAGGGGATATAGACAGGCTGGGTGAGTGGGCGGAGATTTGGCAGATGCAATACAATATTGGAAAATGTGAGGTTATGCACTTTGGCAGGAAAAATCGGAGAGCAAGTTATTATCTCAATGGCGAGAAACTGGAAAGTACTGCAGTACAAAGGGATCTGGGGGTCCTAGTGCAAGAAGATCAAAAAGTTAGTATGCAGGTGCAGCAGGTGATCAAGAAGACCAACGGAATGTTGGCTTTTATTGCTAGGGGGATAGAATATAAAAACAGGGAGGTATTGCTGCAGTTATATAAGGTATTGGTGAGACCGCACCTGGAATACTGCATACAGTTTTGGTGTCCATACTTAAGAAAAGACATACTTGCTCTCGAGGCAGTACAAAGAAGGTTCACTCGGTTAATCCCGGGGATGAGGGGGCGGACATATGAGGAGAGGTTGAGTAGATTGGGACTCTACTCATTGGAGTTCAGAAGAATGAGAGGCGATCTTATTGAAACATATAAGATTGTGAAGGGGCTTGATCGGGTGGATGCGGTAAGGATGTTCCCAAGGATGGGTGAAACTAGAACTAGGGGGCATAATCTTAGAATAAGGGGCTGCTCTTTCAAAACTGAGATGAGGAGAAACTTCTTCACTCAGAGGGTAGTAGGTCTGTGGAATTTGCTGCCCCAGGAAGCTGTGGAAGCTACATCATTAAATAAATTTAAAACAGAAATAGACAGTTTCCTAGAAGTAAAGGGAATTAGGGGTTACGGGGAGCGGGCAGGAAATTGGACATGAATTAAGATTTGAGGTTAGGATCAGATCAGCCATGATCTTATTGAATGGCGGAGCAGGCTCGAGGGGCCGATTGGCCTACTTTTGCTCCTATTTCTTATGTTCTTATGTTCTTAATCTGTTTGGGGTGATATCGAAAGCTCACTGCTCTTCTTTAAATAGTGCTATGGGATCTCTAACAGCCACCTAAACCATTTGAACAGATCAAATGGGGCCTCAGTTTAACTTCTCATTCAAAGGATGGTGCCTGTGCCAATGCAGCACTCCCTCAGTACCACACTTAAGTGTCAGCCTAGTTTATGTGCTCAAGTCTCTGGAGTGGGGCTTGAATCTGCATCGTACTGACTCAGAGGCAATTGTGCTATTATACTGAGCCAAGCTGACACTACAAAGATGTGTGGGAGAGGCTCAAGGTGAGCATGCTGAAAACTCCAGATTAATTGGAGATTAAATATTCATTGCTGTTGGGGATAATGATCTGAAGTGAGTTTTAAATTAATGCTGTGTGTAATCTAGATTGTTCTGCTTTACAGAAGGAAGGAAAGAACTTGCATTTATATAGCACCTTTCATGTCCTCAGATGTCCCAAAGCCCTTCATGGGCAAACAGTTGCTTTTGAAATGTAGTCACTGTTGTCTTACAGGCAAACAAGGTAGCTAATATGTACATAGCAAGATCCCACAAACAGCCAAGAGATAACTGGCCAGTTAATCTGTTATTGAAGGTGTTGATTGAGGGATGAATTTTCGCCAGGACACGGCAGAATTCCCCTGCCCTTCTTCGAACAGTGCCATCAGATCTTTCACATTCAAAGCACTTACCTGTTTGATCCAGTTGTTCTCGCCTCCCTTTAGCTGCCGGGTTTCCCGGGCCCTGGAAAACCCAGTCCGCAGCCTTTAAATTCATATGGCTCCAAAAATCTGAGGAACGCAGCCTTGTTTAAATATTATAATCACGGACCCGTCTCTCCAGTGTGGGTTACTCAGATGCTCCCAAATCCACTGCAGTTAGTAGGCGCCTTTGTGGCAATTGGGGTCGAGTTTCACATTTACCGATTTTAACCCACCCCCCCAAGCCCCACCCGCCCGTCGTTGGTGGGGGGGTGTTAAAATTACCTCCAAAAGGCCTATAAAATATATGTGGAAACCTAACTAGGATAGGTATCAGGAACTTGAGTCATAAAGTAATGTTCAGGAAGTTGAGCTTGATTTCTCTGGTTTTGAGATGAGTTTTTAAAATAATAAAGGGAATGGACCACATTGATCCAGGCAAATTGTTCAATATGGCAAATGGTTCAAATACGAGAGAATATCACTTTAAAAATGACTAGCTTAGTGGTATAAACTGGGCGACATGGACATGTTGGGCCAAAGGGCCTGTTTCCATGTTGTAAACTTCTATGATTCTATGAAGTTAGGAGTACGAAAGGAAGTCGAGCAGAGCCTTTTCATCCTAAGGATAATTAATACATTTGTTGAATGACATTACAAGGAAAGACCATTGAAGTGGAGACAATGAAGGGATTCAGAGGTGTTTCTGGAGAGAAATGTTACTGAGGGATATGGGGAGAAGATGGGAGGGGCTGATCTACCAACAAGATATTGGGCCGAAAGGCCATTTCCCACTCCTAGAAATTCTTATGTTGTTAAGCGTGATGTGACATGATATCAGTACATCAATGTGGTTGTTTTGCATTCAGGCTCATAATTTGGGCCCTTTTTTAAATCTGCTGCTGTACAAGTAGGGCACAGCTCAACCCAGAGTGAACTGAAGTGGAATTGAGCCAATTGGAGCAACTTCACTGCACTTCTTGTAGTCGTTAAGCAAGTTGATTAGTACAGATGCAAAAATTAGTTGCAGGGAAGCAGGCCAACAAGTCCGACATCAACTAAGTTTGGGAGTTAAGAGCATATGCCATTTTACAAATTGATTTTATTGTCATGACGAATTTCAAGTAAAGTTGAATAAATTGATTTTTTGAATGTTTAATGAACCCTCTCTGGCATACTGCAACATTGGCATGTACAGCTGCTAAATTGACAAAAGTCAGCATTTTTATTTACTTAAAGAAAATAATGAAATGCTTTGATATTTAATCAGAGTCAGCCACACTGAGAGGCACCACAGCAGAGGGCTTCGCATCTCAGGGGAGGGGATATTGGTATAGATGAGTTTAGTTCCACAGCACATTCCCGCTGTTGTTTATGCATGAAGCATTCCATCGCTTAATCTGGTCTGCCCAACCTGCTTGCAGTAATAGGTTCCATGCATCAGAAATGAGTTCCCGGTCGCAGAGAAAAATGAGGGAAAATTACAACGGGTAAAGAGTAAATCGGAGAAACAACTTAAGTTCTCGGTACAATTTTACAACCTACTAGTCGATCTCTCCTGGTGTCGCAAGTGGAAAGTTGAGGCCAAGTGTCACCTTTAGGTGAAGCAGGGTTAGAGGGGCAGGAGATGATTGGACCAGGGAGCAGAGGGCAGGGATTTCCTCGGAGCTCCTCCCACTTCACCATCCTAACTTCGCTGGAAGTGCAGCAGGAACGCCACTAACGTGTGCAAACGGTATTTCCGCTGCTTTTCCAGCAAAGTTACAGTGGTGGAACGGGAGTAGCTCCGAGGAAATTCTCGGCCATACGTTCAGCCCTTGTTTAAATTCCTAAGTCCGTATTTATAATGGAAACCACCGGAGTAAACTTGTCGGCTGTAATTGCGCACTCTCGCCAGTGATGGCGCTGCAGCACCCCCACTGGTGGGAGGGTGTAAATGCAGAATGACATGTCCACATAAAGGTGGACATAGAAATTTATACTTAATACAAAAAGTTGCATGTGAATATAACAATTTTAATAGATTTTGCTGGAGTGGGGCATCTTGAGGCATGCCCTGCTAGTTAGACTTACAATGACATGTTCAGGTTTTAACATTTTTTGCCCACAAAGTTGCTGGAAGCTGATAATGGCATAGCGGGGGTAACTGGGCATCTGAGATCTTAGTGAACAACGGGACAGACAGTGTATCTCCTTAAACAACGAGATTAAATGATTGAGAAATAAACAGAGGAAGGACAGAGAAGGAGGGTGCATTAGAGTGGGTGAATTCAATGTCAAATCAGGTACGGAAGAGAAATAAAAAGAGGGAAAGAAAGATTGGATTAAAAGAGAGAGAAAAAAAAGACAAAAGAAAAGTGAGAAAAAAAACTTTTAAAGTAATGACATTTTTAAAATCTGCTAGAACTAATAACGCAAAGGAATGAGACTCCACACGTTTAATTGTTTACTTTCTGAGCAAGAGAAGTTGATTGGCCATCATTAACAATTATCACATCGTTAAAAGGGTACTTACTCTGAGAATTACTCGACTTAACTTTCTGTGGCGAATTTAATGGGCAATTCATGTGCAAATGCAGCAACTTCATGAAAATCACGGGGAGGTTAAGCATGAGATGCCATTTTCGCGAAGCTAATGGCAGAGCGGTGCAACTCAGACCGCACCTTGTGGTGATTCGTAATTCATGGAGTATCTCTTCCTCGCCAAAAGTTGCTGGCCGATTTGTGTATTAATAACGGCGTGCGTCGTTTGGACGCCGTTATTTTGTTCAGCAAAATCTGGTCCAATATTTCAGGTAAATATGTGAGGAGCAGTCGGATTATTGGATTATTCTTATATTTAAGGATATAGACGGTGCTGCATAATGACGGTGCATTTATATTATAAATACCGTTACCAGTAGCAGTCCCAACATCACCTGTAAGGTAAATAGGGCCGCGCTGCTGGCTCTGGAGGAGCGGGAAGTCTCCGCAACAGGTGATTTTCCCTCGCGTCATCAGGGTCAAAGCAACAAGATAAACCTCTGTTGGCAATGGCCCAGCGCCCAGCCCACTTATAGAGCCCGGCAATGCGGTTTTCACATCGTTGACCTTCCACAGCCATCTGAGAAGGTTCAGAAGCAGAAGATGACGAATCATTTCTAGGCCTTTGTTGTTGTGTCGCTGCTGGCACCGTGGGATCCTCCCATCAGTATAAGCCGAGCAAATTCCATATCATCCGAGCTTCTAGTTGAAGTGGTTCTGCAACATAAAGTCAGCAACAAGGCTGAAGGAGACACATTATGCTGGTGTTGCGATAAGATGAATTGTTCCTTCCGTCAAATTGTAACGTTTAGATGGGGTGAGTAATGCCGTCATGTACTGTAGGGGTTCAGATGGCAAAAGTCCTGAGGGTGAAGTTTGAATAGTTTAAGAGTTATCATCTGAACTGCAGTGTTAAAATGAGTCTCACGATCATTCTGTACCAGCTGCAATTTTTTCAAAGCTATGCTGCGGGCTTAATAAAATTCATCTGTCTGGTTCAAGTCAGCACTCTCACATCGAAGTCTAACCCCACACCGGGGGTGGGATTTTAACCATACCTGCCTGTGGAAACCGGTTGGATGGGCAGTTAAAATGCCCCGGGTTACTTACCCACCAGAAAGTCACCTGGATCTTGCCGTGTCCAATTTTAACCTGCTCTTACAAGCAGGCCTAAAGTCGGCAGGTGTCCTTCGTTAAATATGCTAATTGGGGTCCCGATGATGTCAGTCGGTCCCTGACGGCATTTTAACTTAGGCCTGAATGGGCAAGCCATTTTTCATGCGGCCAGCAGGCACTTCCAGCTCACTTCATGACGGGGACGGGCGAGAAGTGGACTGGTGACAGGGTGACGAGGCCCAGCGGTTAAAATCGCCACGGCCTCATGCTACTGTAGGTGGGCAGGCAGGAAACTAAATGACTCCCGCGGTTTCTCATTGGAAACTCACTAGGAGCTAAAGTCGAACCCCCAGGACTTGAGCATATCTTCCAGGCTGCAGGACTGAGGGAGTGCTGTATTGTTGGAAATGCTGTCCTTTGGATGAGGCAGTAAACCAAAATCTAGTCCACCTGTTAAGATGGACAGTGAAGATCCCATAGCAGTACTTGAAGAAGAGCAAGAGATTGGATTCAAAAACGCCAATGGAATTTGGACATGTTCACAGATGATACAAAGCTGGTGCGTGGGAGTCGAGTCAGATGAAGCAGCCACAAAAGTGCAGAACGTTATGGCAGATACAGTTGAAAACATAGGTCTTAAACACTGGAAGAAAAAAATGGGGATAATACGTGTCCAATGAATGGTGTTGAACTAGCTGGGTGGGAGGCTGAAAGAGGTTTGAGAGTGATAGTAGACTCTTACCATGTCCAGTCATTGCAGAGCAGCAATCAATAAAACAAACAGAACGCTGCTATATTGTCAAGTCAATGGATTGTACGCCTGAAGCCATCATGCTGGAGCTGTATAAGTTTCTGGTCAGGACACACCTTGAATATTTCATTCACAGGGGGTCAATACATCTGATTTTGCTGGAGCAAAATGATGAAGCTCTGGAGCAAAGTTATATTTTATTTTTATAATTTTAAGCCTACATAATACTCAGGGCTCATTCACACAACATCAGCCTTGACAAGAAATCTGAAACGATCTGATTTAGTTTATTTCCGAACTCCAGGAGAAAAGCCTCTCGCCCTCTAATTAAGGATACGGATGCTGTTAAAAGCTGGGGGAGAAAATGTCTCCACGTATTTCTACCTTGCTTTCCTCCTTCCGCTTATTTACATATGAGCGTACGGAAATAAAGGGCAGGCAAAGACCAGCTGGTCCTTGGTGTGATTTCTACACCAGCACAACCCCATCCACCTCTCCCACCACCCCCTCCCATGCAATCTCCTGCCTTCTGACTGTTCCTTCACCCTGCTTACCAACTCGCCCCCTCCTCTATCCCTCCATCCCCCCCCACCCCCCCCCCCCCGCCTTCCTGGTTCCCTCGAGAGATCAGGAATTCATCACGTAAAGAAATCAAATGCAGAGCTCGCTCTCCGCATCCTGGTTTTCTGTGACATTGGGCATGGGTGCTGCCACTTCAGTCCAACACCAACGGACGTCACGCAGCTCATAAATCCTCGTTGAGGGCCCAGTGCAATGAACATGGAGAGCCGTTCGCAATCAGCATTTTGGAGACAAGTGGAGCTTTTGAGAGAGATTTATAAACATCTGAGTGCGATCAATACAACATTTCCTCGCCTGAAATTCACAGCAGACTCGAAATGAAAATCAGCTCGCACAATAATAATGATAAAGAATCTGGGGCCTCACATGGAATCTGATCATCTCAGCCGTCACCTCCCAAGAGAACCATTTCTGTATGGATAGAACAGTAACACTCCTTGCCAATTCCTTTGCAAATGTCCCTTGTATCTGGCAGCCTGCTGATTTTATTTGGCAAACGTTTCCACTGACTCTCCCATTGACAGTTACAATTTTCTTTTCTGAAAAGTAAATGGGACATTTGATTCGCATAATTTGATGGTTGATGATTTTTTCATAAGGGCCGAGATAATTAAATGGTACCTTGCCAGCAGCTGCATTTCTTGTTAAATTTACAAATCCTCTATGTTTAATCCCACATGTCGGCCTGTAATGCGAATACAAAGCAATGTTAGTGGCAATGCAGAGAAGGTATCAGCGATAATAGTGTCTCTTTCCTAACAGCGACCATTGCGCATTGTGCTTGTTCTCGCATCGCACAGTGAAAACTAATAAGCATTTTAATCACAAAAAAAATTCTTCTCGCAAATGTCTTACTCTGTCGAACGTATTGACTGCATTCTCGCTGTGCTGAGGGTTATTTTTTTCCTAAAACTTGCCCTGATTGTCTCATAATGATCTCAGCATTCGTTTTGATGCATTGCATCTCAATATTAGCAACTACTGCAACCCTTAGGGAGTTTTTTCCACCATCAGCAATTACTGTTTGTTTATTGCTATATCTCCGGTCCACAATGTTAACCCATTCTTGGCGTCAAAAAAATAACCAACCTCCGTCTTAGTATATTTAGACTTTCTCTCGTTATCTGCACTTCCACATTTTCTTACCTAAACCACAGGAGAGTTGTGCTAAGCTCTGTACTGCAACGGTTCATAGAATTGTACAGCGCAGAAGGAGGCCATTCGGCCCATCATGCCTATACCAGCTCTTTGAAAGAGCTATCCAATTAGTCCCACTCCTGCGCTCTTTCCCCATAACCCTGCAAATTTTTTCCCTTCAAGTATTTATCCAATTCCCTTTTGAAAGTTACTGTTGAATCTGCTTCCACCACCCTTTCAGGGAGTGCATTCCATCAAAACTACAGCACAGAAACAGGCCATTCAGCCCAATTGGTCTATGCCGGCGTTTATGCTCCCTCCTTACTTCATCTAATCCTATCAGCATACCCTTCTATTCCTTTCTCCCTCATGTGCTTATCTAGCTTTCACTTTAAATGCATCAATGCTACTTGCCTCAACTACTCCTTGTGGTAACTCGTTCCATATTCTTACCACTCTGGGTAAAGAAGTTTCTCCTGAATTCCCTATTGGATTTATTAACGACTATTTTATATTTATGACTTCTAGTTTTGGACTCCCCCACAAGTAGAAACATTTTCTCTACGTCAAGCCTATCAAACCCTATCATTATCTTAAAGACCTCTAGCAGGTCATGCCTCAGCCTTGTCTTTTCTACAGAAAAGAACCTCAGCCTGTTCAGCCTTTCCTGATAAGAATATCCTCTCAGTTCTGGTATCATCCTTGTGAATCTTTTTTGCACCTTCTCCCATGTCTCCCTGTCCTTTCTATAATATGGAGACCAGAACTGTGCACAATACTCCAAGTGTGGTCTAACCAAGGTTCCATACAAGTTTAGCATAACTTCTTTGCTTTTCAATTCTATCCCTCTAGAAATGAACCCTAGTGCTTGATTTGCCTTTTTTATGGCCTTATTAACCTGCATCGTTACTTTTAGCGATTTGTGTATCTGTACCCTAGATCCCTTTGCTCCTCTATCCCATCTAGACTCTTATTATCCAAGCAGTATGTGGCCTCCTTATTCTTCCTACCAAAATGCACCACCTCACTCTCATCTATATTGAAATTCATTTGCCAATTACATGCTCAATCTGCAAATTTATTAATATCCTCTTGCATTTTGATGCATTCATCCTTTGTATTAACGACACCCCCCACCCCCCTGCAATTTTGTGTCAGCTGCAAATTTTGAAATTGTACTTCCGATTCCCAAATCCAAATCGTTAATGTAAATTGTGAACAACAGTGGTCCCAGGATCAGTTGTTATGGACCATCACTTCCCACCTTTTGCCAGTCTGAGTAGCTACTCTTAACCCCTACTTTTGTAGCCAGACTTGCTAGCCATTCTGCTCCCTGTCCCCTGACTCCACATGCTCTGACCTTAGCCATGAGTCCACAATGCGGTACCTTATCAAAGGCCTTTTGAAAATCCAAATCTATTACATGTACTATATTATCCTTGTCTACTCTTTCTGTTACTTCTTCAAAGAATTCAATAAGATTGGTCAAGCATGACTTTCCCATCTGAAATCCATGCTGACTATTCTTTATTATATTTTCGTTCTCTAGCTGTCTTTCTATTACATCTTTGAGTAAAGATTCCATTATCTTTCCTACCACTGAGTTAAGTTAACTGGTCTATAGTTTGTATTAACTACACCCCCTGGACTATCTCCCTTTTTAAATTTAGAATCATAGAAAGGTTACAGCACGGAAGGAGGCCATTCGACCCATCGAGTCCCCGCCGGCTCTATGCAAGAGCAATCCAGCTAGTCCCATTCCCTCGCCCTGTCCCCATAGCCCTGCAATTTTTTCCCTTTCAAGTACTTATCCAGTTCCCTTTTAAAGGCCATGATTGTATCTGCCTCCACCACCCCCTCAAGCAGTGCATTCCAGGTCCTAACCATTCGCAGTGTTTTAAAAAAAGTTTTCCCTCATGTCACCTTTGGTTCTTTTGCCAATCACCTTAAATCTATGTCCTCTGGCCCTTGACCCTTCCGCCAATGGGAACAGTTTCTCTCGATCTACTCTGTCTTGACCCTTCATGATTTTGAATACCTCTATCAAATCTCCTCGCAACCGTCTCTGTTCCAAGAACAACCCCAGTTTCTCCAGTCTATCCACGTAACTAAAGCCCCTCATCCCTGGAATCATTCTAGTAAATCTCTTCTGCATTCTCTCTAAGGTCTTCACATCTTTCCTAAAGACGGGAAGGCCTTAGAGAGGGCATATAGGAATAACATTAGCTGCCGCCAGTCCTCTGGCACTATTCCCTCTTCCAGTGATATGTATATATATATATATATATATATATTAGTGCCTCTGCTATCTCCTCCCTAACATCTTTTAATATTCGTGGATGCAATCCATCCAGACCAGGGGTCTTATCCTCCCTAGGTTTGATTAATTAATCAATTATCTCCCCCCTTTCTATCTTAAATGTTATAATATCTTTTTTGATCTCTTCTTCTAACATCCTGCCTACCTTGTTAGTCTCTCTGGTAAATACTGAGGCAAAGTAACTATTCAATATTTCTGCCATTTCACTGTCATTACCTGTGAGTTTATCTTGTGCATCCCTTAGTGGCCCTATCACGTATTCTGATTTTTCTTTATTTATGTGTCTGTAGAATACTTTACTATTTCTTTTTATATTCCTTGATAATTTAATCTCACAGTTCCTCTTTGCTTACCTAATTGTTTTTTTGACTTCTTTCCTAACCTCTTCCTATTCCCTTTTGTCATCTTCCCCTTTAGTGTCTCTGTTCTTAGTGTATGCCTTTTTCTTTAGTTTCAATTTTACCCTTATCTCTTTATTCATCCATGGTGTTTCATTGTTGGCTAGTTTGTTCTTGCTTTTTAGAGGAATATATTTTTCCTGAACTCTGTTGATCACTGTTTTAAATATTATCCACTGCTGTTCTATTTCTTTGTCTGTCAAGATTTTTTTCCAGTTTAACAGCCCTAGTTCCATTCTCATCCCCTCAAAATGAACTTTTTTCCAATCTATTACTTTGGTCTTTGTCTTAGTTATGTCTTTCTCAATCATTATTTTAAACCTTCTTATGTTATGATCACTATTGCCTAGATATTCCCCTAGGTTTACTTCTCTTATCTGCTCCGGTTCTTTTCCCATTATTAGATGCAGCAGTGATTCCTCTCTTGTTGGGTTTCTCACATACTAGATAAGAAAGGAGTCCTGTACACACTGTAAAATCTCCAATCCCTTTTCCCCTTTTCCTACCTCCTCTTGTCAATTTATTTGGGGGTAGTTGAAATTTCCCATGATTATTATTCGATGTTTTTTTACTCATTTCATAGATTTGTCTACATATTTTATCCTCCACTTCCCTTCCACTAATAAGTGGTCTGTAGAATAAACCTATTAATGTGATCGATCCCTTCTTATCCTTTGTCTTAATCCATATGGATTCTGTTTCTATCTTAATGTTACTTATGTCCCTTTTTCCTATTGCCATTATGGTATCTCTAATTAGTACAGCTGCCCGAACCCCTCTTCTTCATTCCCAATCCTTTCTAAATACACTATATCCTGCAATATTTAACTGCCAGTCCTGATCCTTATGTAACCATGTTTCAGTTATCCCTACCACATCTGGCTCCTCCTTTTTGCCAAGACACTGGTCCCATTCCGGTTCAGGTGGAGCCTGTCCCAGCGGTAAAGCTCCTTCCTGTCCCAGTACTGGTGCCAGTGTCCCATGATATGGAACCCCTCCTTCCCCACACCGGTCTTTCAGCTACGCATTCACCTTCATGATCTGCCTATCCCAATGCCAATTAGCACATGGCTCGGGTAGTAATCCCGAGATTACCACCTGTGAGATCCTGCTTCTTAATTTAGTTCCTAACTTCTGATATTCTCTTAGCAGGACCTCCTCCCTTTTTTTTCCCTATGTCATTGGTCCCAACATGGACCACGACAACTGGATCTTCCCTGTACCTTTCTAAGTTCCTCTCCA
This sequence comes from Heptranchias perlo, assembly GCF_035084215.1. Lineage (NCBI taxonomy): Eukaryota > Metazoa > Chordata > Chondrichthyes > Hexanchiformes > Hexanchidae > Heptranchias > Heptranchias perlo. Next base: position 36,112,468 of record NC_090350.1, on the reverse strand, counting down.
GTTGCTCTGAGATATCCTTTACCCTTGGCACCAGGTAGGCAACACACCCTCCTGGACACTCTACCCCCCTAATTATAGAATCCCCTGTGACTATAACCTTTCAATTCTGCTCTTCCCCCCACCCCCCCCCCCACCGCCCCGGACTGCCTCCTGCTCTGTGGTGCCATGGTTGGCATTCTGGCTGTCCTCCCCGCAGCCTACATCCTTATGGGAAGTACATTGTACCTGTTGGATAGGACCAGTGTCTGCTGGACCTCTTTCTCTACCTTCCCTTGGTTCCCCTTGACCTGCTGAGCTCTGTGTCGGAGTGTCCCTAACTCGCACTCCAGCTCAGAGACTCCGAACTGGAGTGACTTAAGACTTAAGGCAGAGACATTTCCTGCACATGTGACAATCCGGGACAGTCTCACTGTCCACAAACTCCCACGTCACAGTCCTGACACACGACCTGCGTGGCCATTTCTAGTTTTTATTTATTTATATATATTATTAATTTAATTCAAGAACTAATAAAAACACTTAAGGTCAAGATTATATTTAGTAGATGGATTTTAGCTTGATTTTCAATTAATTAGTAATTAATTATTCTGAATATTTATTTATTTAACTATTCATTTCTAGTTTATAGTTACAGAAAGTGTGTAGAGTAAATTAAAGACTTAGTTTCATTTCCTCGGATTCCGTCGCTCCCTCGACCGTGCTGACTATCACATCACCTTTTGAGATTTATCCCTGGGTTTGTTTAACTGGTCTGGTTTCCCGCTCTTTTTAGCTGTTTAGCTTTAAGGCTTTTTAACTAACACTAACAGACTAACCATCACTAAAGACACTAATCACCAAATACAATAACTACTAAAAACACTCAACAATAAACTAAATGGTTACACTGACTTACCTTCAGCACTCCGCTGTGACGTCATTTTTTGACTTTATTTTTGATGATTTCACCCCTCAGGTCCGCTCTCCCCCCGCCCCTCTTATTCACCCCTCAGGTCCACTCTCCCCCCGCCCCTCTTATTCACCGCTCAGGTCCGCCCTCCCCCCGCCTCTCTTATTCACCCCTCAGGTCCACTCTCCCCCCGCCTCTCTTATTCACCCCTCGGGTCCGCTCTCCCCCCGCCTCTCTTATTCACCCCTCGGGTCCGCTCTCCCCCCGCCTCTCTTATTCACCCCTCAGGTCCACTCTCCCCCCGCCTCTCTTATTCACCCCTCGGGTCCGCTCTCACTCCGCCTCTCTTATTCACCCCTCAGGTCCGCTCTCCCCCCGCCCCTCTTATTCACCCCTCAGGTCCACTCTCCCCCCGCCTCTCTTATTCACCGCTCAGGTCCGCTCTCCCCCCACGCCTCTCTTATTCACCCCTCAGGTCCGCTCTCCCCCCGCCTCTCTTATTCACCCCTCAGGTCCGCTCTCCCCCCGCCCCTCTTATTCACCCCTCAGGTCCGCCCTCCCCCCGCCTCTCTTATTCACCGCTCAGGTCCGCTCTCCCCGTGCCTCTCTTATTCACCCCTCAGGTCCGCTCTCCCCCCGCCCCTCTTATTCACCCCTCAGGTCCGCCCTCCCCCCGCCTCTCTTATTCACCCCTCAGGTCCGCTCTCCCCCCGCCTCTCTTATTCACCCCTCAGGTCCGCTCTCCCCCCGCCTCTCTTATTCACCGCTCGGGTCCGCCCTCCCCCCGCCTCTCTTATTCACCCCTCAGGTCCGCTCTCCCCCCGCCTCTCTTATTCACCGCTCGGGTCCGCTCTCCCCCGCGCCTCTCTTATTCACCCCTCGGGTCCGCTCTCTCCCCCCGCCTCTCTTATTCACCCCTCGGGTCCGCTCTCCCCCCGCCTCTCTTATTCACCCCTCAGGTCCGCTCTCCCCCCGCCCCTCTTATTCACCCCTCAGGTCCGCTCTCCCCCCGCCTCTCTTATTCACCGCTCGGGTCCGCTCTCCCCCCGCCCCTCTTATTCACCCCTCGGGTCCGCTCTCCCCCCGCCTCTCTTATTCACCCCTCGGGTCCGCTCTCCCCCCGCCTCTCTTATTCACCCCTCGGGTCCGCTCTCCCCCCGCCCCTCTTATTCACCCCTCGGGTCCGCTCTCCCCCCGCCTCTCTTATTCACCCCTCAGGTCCGCTCTCCCCCCGCCTCTCTTATTCACCGCTCGGGTCCGCTCTCCCCCCGCCCCTCTTATTCACCCCTCAGGTCCGCTCTCCCCCCGCCTCTCTTATTCACCCCTCGGGTCCGCTCTCCCCCCGCCTCTCTTATTCACCCCTCGGGTCCGCTCTCCCCCCGCCTCTCTTATTCACCCCTCAGGTCCGCTCTCCCCCCGCCCCTCTTATTCACCCCTCGGGTCCACTCTCCCCCCGCCTCTCTTATTCACCGCTCAGGTCCGCTCTCCCCCCGCCCCTCTTATTCACCCCTCGGGTCCGCTCTCCCCCCGCCTCTCTTATTCACCCCTCGGGTCCGCTCTCTCCCCGCGCCTCTCTTATTCACCCCTCGGGTCCACTCTCCCCCCGCCTCTCTTATTCACCCCTCGGGTCCGCTCTCACTCCGCCTCTCTTATTCACCCCTCGGGTCCGCTCTCCCCCCGCCTCTCTTATTCACCCCTCAGGTCCGCTCTCCCCCCGCCTCTCTCATTCACCCCTCGGGTCCACTCTCCCCCCGCCTCTCTTATTCACCGCTCAGGTCCGCTCTCCCCCCGCCTCTCTCATTCACCCCTCGGGTCCACTCTCCCCCCGCCTCTCTTATTCACCCCTCAGGTCCACTCTCCCCCCGCCTCTCTTATTCACCCCTCAGGTCCGCTCTCCCCCCGCCCCTCTTATTCACCCCTCAGGTCCGCACTCTCCCCCCGCCTCTCTTATTCACCCCTCAGGTCCGCTCTCCCCCCCCGCCTCTCTTATTCACCCCTCAGGTCCGCACTCTCCCCCCGCCTCTCTTATTCACCCCTCAGGTCCGCTCTCACTCCGCCTCTCTTATTCACCCCTCAGGTCCACTCTCCCCCCGCCTCTCTTATTCACCCCTCGGGTCCGCTCTCCCCCCGCCTCTCTTATTCACCCCTCAGGTCCGCTCTCCCCCCGCCTCTCTTATTCACCCCTCGGGTCCGCTCTCCCCCCGCCTCTCTCATTCACCCCTCGGGTCCGCTCTCCCCCCGCCTCTCTCATTCACCCCTCGGGTCCGCTCTCCCCCCGCCTCTCTCATTCACCGCTCGGGTCCGCTCTCCCCCCGCCTCTCTTATTCACCCCTCAGGTCCACTCTCCCCCCGCCTCTCTTATTCACCCCTCGGGTCCGCTCTCCCCCCGCCTCTCTTATTCACCCCTCGGGTCCGCTCTCCCCCCGCCTCTCTTATTCACCGCTCGGGTCCGCTCTCCCCCCGCCCCTCTTATTCACCGCTCGGGTCCGCTCTCCCCCCGCCTCTCTTATTCACCGCTCAGGTCCGCTCTCCCCCCGCCTCTCTTATTCACCCCTCGGGTCCGCTCTCCCCCCGCCTCTCTTATTCACCCCTCGGGTCCGCTCTCACTCCGCCTCTCTCATTCACCCCTCAGGTCCGCTCTCCCCCCGCCTCTCTTATTCACCCCTCGGGTCCGCTCTCCCCCCGCCTCTCTTATTCACCCCTCGGGTCCGCTCTCCCCCCGCCTCTCTTATTCACCGCTCAGGTCCGCTCTCATTGCACCTGTCTTATTCACCGCTTGCCTCTTTTATTCCAGATCATAACAACTTGTTGCGTTAAAAATAAAATTCTCCTCATCTCCCCCTCTGGCTCTTTTGCCAATGATCTTAAATCTATGTCCTCTGGTTATCAATCCTCCTGCCAGTAGAAACAGTTTCTCCCTATCTACTCTACAAAAACCCTTCATAATTTTCAACACAGTCTTGCGCCTCCTTTTCAAAGCTAATCTGAGAATGCATTAGATTTTCTCCGTAACACTGCCTGAATTCAGTATTGGTATGACTTACAGTGAAAACTATATTTTGAAAGGTGTTAAAAATAAAATGGTTGGTATGGATTTTGAGTTGGTGAGGGAGCTACAAGCAATGCATGTTATATCCAAGCCTGTAGTATAATGAAGAGCATTCTGTTTTGACAATTCAATTGGAGTAATAACAAGAAAGGTAAAAGTGATAAAATATTTCAGTGGAAACTTCGATCTGTATCTCCTGTGCCATCATTTCTTTTCTATCTGCTTATGAGCAAACAAGAGAGTTGAAGCCTGAGGTCCACGATAAATGGATTGGAATTCTATTGCTGAGAAGCCTAGATCTTATCCTTTGGTTTTTTTTTCAAAAGTCTCGTGCCCCTGGAACATTTTAACTCTCTAATTATGGATGGGGTTAACTGAATGCTTGATTATCTGATCTAATCTGTCTCTGGACTGGTTCAGATAATTGGATGTGTACAGGACTGAAGGGGCTCCCTAATGCAGTATTGTATTTTTACAGCTAAGATGGGCAAAGGTTGCCCATCACGTGCAGAGCCAAGGCAAGAGCAGAATTCGAATCAGCAGGCAATGAGACAAGCTGTTGTTTTTATAATAAGTACAAAAGGCAGACTGCTAACTGGTGAGATTCACCTCGTTGGAACTTTAACTATCGAATGCGTTTGCAATCTTGTACCTGATTAACATAAGTGGAACTTCTAATTACTAACATAATCTGTTTTGTAATCATGAAACTGGATCTCACTGAAGCCGAGTTAACTCCTTCCCAAAGCAGATGGAATAAGATCCGAGCACATTTCCAGATTCCCTGAGCCGCCATTTTGCATTGGCCAATCGTTTTGTTGCCTCAGGGAGCAGATTGTCTGCCTCTTTTATGTTCTTGTGTGTCAACCAGATAGTTAAAGTTAATATGGAATAAAAATAAAACGTAGTTTAGCTCTGTTCGAGAATCTCCACTCTTGTGAGGAAATGTTTCAAGACACATTTACAACCAAAGCAAGGAAGCAAACACCTCCAGTGCAATAAAACCACCACCTGTGGGTGCAAAAAGGTGCAATGGAGATATGGAGTTGGGCCGTAATTTTAGTTTGCTTCAGTTAGTAGCAGCTTCAATTTTCAGCCAGAAAGCTGTGGGTTCAAGGCCACTTGAGCAGAAAATCTAGATTACCCTCCAGTGTGGTACCAATCAGAGGTGCCATGCTTCGGATGAGACACTGAACCGAAGGCCCACGTGCCTGTTCAGTGGACGTTAAAATTAGAATGGGAGGATGGTAACGGTGGTATTCGAAAATAATTCTCTTAAACGGACCCTAGAGTCTCCTCCATCCAAACCTATCCTGTCTCACCTATGGTTTTTCTCGATAATTAACAGCCAACTAACAAAATCCCATCTCGGGAATGGCAGGTTTAAGAGCCCCATGTTCACTGACTCCTGGAGATTCCAAGGCGGGGGCAGTTGTGGTGGGGGGCAGGTGGTTTCTGCTCTCCCCTAGTAACTTTGGTGGAAGAACAGCAGAAATGGCATAAATGGCCGTCTGCACCGTCTCTCCGAGGTTTCCGCCGAAGTTACGGAGCAAGATGGGGGAACCCCTGTCGAAATTCTACCTCTTTATCGAAGTTCGTTAATTACAGAGGATTGTTTTGTGTTGGAAGAACAATCTCGAGCCCAATGAGTTGATAATTTAAAAATATGTGTCCTGGCTCTTCTCAGATTATGGGCTAGAAATTGGGCCGTGTAGCACCCATTGTTCCGGATACGTTTCCAGCTTGACGTGCGCCGGACGCCATCTTGGCAAATACCGAATGCCGGTTGCATGTAAAGTAAGGAGAAAATGAATACAATCAGTGTGCAACACTGATTCAAACTGATAGACACCATTTTGGGACTTAACGCTCAACTCAACGCACAGTCTTAACCACGACCATTTGAACATGTCTTAGAGTGCCTGGAGGACGCCCACCAGTGCTATTTAAAGGGACCATGCAGGATTTACAGATTAGTAGCTGGATTATTGCTTCTGACTGCTGATGGATTTGTAACTGTTTTTGGAGGTCTCCTATACTTGAATTCCAGAACGCGGGGGCATAGCCTAACATTTAGAGCGAGGATGTGCAGGAGTGAAGTTAGGAAACGCTTCTACACGCAAAGGGTGGGAGAAGTTTGGAATGCTCTTCTGCAAAAGGCAGCTGATGCTAGCTCACTTGTGAATTCTAAATCTGTGATTGATAGATTTCTGTGAACCAAGAGTATTAAGGGATATGGGGCTAAGGTGGGTATATGGAGTTTGGTCACAAATCAACCATGATCTCATTGAATGGCGGAACAGGCTCCAGGGGCTAAACGCCATTGCCACTTGCTGCCTCCTGTTATGCGCCACCTTCTGCAAGGAAGCTGGACGTGTATCTGGGTGATATGCCTGTCATGGTTGAATAGCTGCCAGTGTGTGTGGCCTGTGGGTTGTGGGTGGGCAGCTTGCAACAGTAGTAATGTGTAAGGGTGAGAGGAAGCATCTGATTGAGTTGAGTACTGATGGAAAGAGTTTATTGGTATGTGTGTGATGGGTGCAGTGCGTGGAGCAGTGGATACGGCTAGTGGTGCAGTTGGTAGGAGATGCCACTTGACAGTTGACCTCACTCACCTTGACCACGTGACAATTGCTTCTTTCGACTCTGCATCCATGCTCGAGGTGCTTTGCGCCTGGCATTGTCTTCATCCCTCGCAGCCTCCCACTGCCTTTTGGGCACATGTCTGGAGGGCCTCTTGCGCCCCCCCCCCCCCGGCGGATATAGGATGTCCCTCCTTCTGTCCACCTCTTGCACCAAGGCCTCTAGTGCATCAACAGAGAACCTTGGTGCATGCACTCTCGCAGGCCCAGTACAAACTCAGATTGGTGAGGTCTGGTGTGCAGATTGGAGGATGTGGGATTTAGTAGTGTGCAACCTTTATTCAATGTTTTAACATAACTCATCAGTTTGTAAACATAGGGACGGGACCTGCATCTATGTTTTACATGTGTAATGTCTGATCTCCGTTCAGACTCCGTGCAGACAGCAGACTGTTATTTTCAGCAAATAACAGATACCAGCCACCTTTAAGAGATTTTAAGAGTCATCCTCCCTTTAAGAGATTGGGGCTCCCCCTGCTGGTGGAAAGTGCGCATTTACTTCAATCATCGTGGAAGGCCAAGATTTTAACGTTGCATGATGGTGAGTACTGAGGCCGGACGAAGTTCTCATCCTGCCTGCGCAGGGGCCATTGGGTGTGGGTTAATAGCGAATGGCACTACCTACGCCCAGTAATAGGCCTTATCGAATTTATTTGTCCCCCCTATGTTGTATGGCCGTGATCAATGGTAATATCAGACTTGAAAAATGTTGTGCATCACAGATAGGCAACAACATAATCCATCTCCTAAATATATGCGCCTGGAGTGGGTAAAAGGCGGTTTCTCTGGGATTTCTGCCGATCTCCCGCCGAAGTTGAAGTGGGAGATTGGGAGAGCCCTACGGAAATTCTCCACCATGTGTTTTTTATTGAGCTCTGTATCGCTATACGTCTTGCAGACGAGATGCACCGCAGAGTCAGTCAGTTCTTCTGGGCAATGGTTCAAACAGATGTTCCACTGGGACATACAGCATTCATAACATTTAATAGCTGCACAGAAACCCACTGTTACATGTCAAGAAAGTCACTTGTGATGTGCCAAATGTACAATCTCAGGTTAGGTTAAGCAAGATGGGTGAAAATCTGAGTGGGATGTGGTGGGTCAGACGCTTCTATCCCATGTCCGAGGCATCAATTTCTCAGTCCCAAAATGCAAATAATTAGCAGTGAATCATTGCTTTTTTTCCTTCTGTTGTCCTATGGAACACACTGCCTTTTAGGGTCAAACAAAGTAAAAATCCCATCGTATGTATCCCACCAATGTACCCCAGCCTCAGTAGTGCCCGCTACTCACACCATTGTGACCTTTCCAATTCCCACACCGATCCTTATGATTACTCTGAGTGAGATTGAAGTTTAATGCCAATTTTGTATGATGGATCCATGCCTCCTAGGGATTTAGTTGAGACTGCTTCTGCTCATTACAAATCGGAGCTGATAGAGAGAAAAGGCTTTCATCCTATTAGACAGGGCAGGAATCAAAACTATGCCCCAGGTACAAAAGGGACCTCTTTTCTAGCCAATTGCATTTCCCAGATTCATTGCCTTTATCTACTGTTTGCTGTACATTGGCACTTTCATTTGTGTCTCATTTTTTTTTGTTATCTAAACGAATTTTATTTTGAATGAACTGTGAAAACAAACCCCAGCACCTTCAGGAGAGGAAGGAAGAAAGTTGAGGCATGGGGTGGGAGACAGAAAGCAATGGTAGATCTCAAGGGTCAATCACTTTAAAGCTTTATGACGAGGAGGATTGTCAGCTGAATCTATGACCAATCCCCTGAAAACAGTTACGATCAATGTCTGTAGCCAAATATAAACAATTTTACAACACCAAGTTATAGTCCAACAAATTTATTTTAAATTCCACAAGCTTTCGGAGGCTTCCTCCTTCCTCAGGTGAATGGTGTGGAAATGAAATTTTCGAATCCTTCGCATTTGAAAATCACAGAACAATGCCTGGTGATTACTGCCCGTTGCCAAGGCAATCACAGTGTAACACGGACTATAACTTGGTGTTGTAAAATTGTTTACAATTGTCAACCCCAGTCCATCACCGGCATCTCCACATCATGTAGCCAAATAGGAATTTATCTCGAGGAAATTCTGGGCCAGAGATAAAATCTGTGAATGTAGAGCTCGTGAAAAAAAATCCTGTGTAGGATCAAAGATCTCTCCAGTATTTCAGCATCCAAAAGGTCGCCTTGAGGATATTTAGTGTAAGTGACATGGAACAATTTAATTCAGATTTAATTCAGATTAAAGTTGCATCCCCCGTAGGTCAGTCTGCAGGACTGCTGGACTCGTTTGAACTCGATGACAGCTGAATAGAGTACTTTACTAACTAGGTTGCCAGTTTCAATTGACATTTTATTATTCTCAGCAGGCGTTGTGCTGATTATTTTTGATAGAAAATAAAATAATCGATGGGTTGAAAAGTGTGCTCTCGAGGGACGAAGGAGCAGCCAGGTGAAGGCTCCGTAGAGTAAATATCAGGCAACTCGGACAGCAATCTGTGGAGAGTGACAGATGGTTGGTTTTGGCCTTTTCCCTTCCTTTCTATGTTGAAGGCCTGATCTATGTTCATGGCTGTATAATTCCCTCTCCGATCCATCTTTTGGTGCTTTAATTCATCTCTGACTCTTTTCCAATCAACTTCAAGGTTCTCAAGAGCTCTGTCCTCACTCTCCTACTCTAATTCACATTACTGACTTTTTCACAACTCATCCACCCGTACCTACACATGTTAGCAATTCTGCTCTGCATTCATCAAAGTCTCCAGATTGTATCCCTCAATGAACATAACTCCAGCTGTTGTCACAGTCCAATAACTGAATCACTACATCTTGAGCTCCTCCATGCCCTTATTTCTTTAAATTTTTCAAAGCCACAATTCCTTCATGTCTCTCAAAAGTCCAACCAGCAGTTACTACCTCTTGCCTTTAGTGCCTCAGCCCTTCGTCCTCCTTCATACATTGACATTCTTGCCCTCACTATCTCCTCTGACTTCAAATAGAACTCCCACATTTTATCCATTCTTTGGTTTCTTCTTTTGTACCAAGCACTTTTTTTCCTTCCAATAAACCATTAATTCTCTACAAAGTCCAAGTCGGTACTAGACCTCAGTACTGACCCGATACCCATGAAGGTTTTTCTAGGCCTCAAAAAATGTTTGTCATCTGATACCTGATCCTTCCCTTATCAGTAGGCTCCACCCTCTCTCTGTCATGCCTTTGTTTGTCTTTCCTTATTTTGTTAATACTATTATAGCCATTGCTTTTCTGAATTCTTTTACCCTCCTTGACATTGGATAACCCAAACCCAAACTTGACACCATCTATTCACACTTTCCGATTTACCTCATCTTCTTTTCTACTTTTTTCAAGCTTTGTGGTGTCTTTCACTGTGTTGGTTTCTCAATTAAAAATGGACACATTCAGGATTAATGACTGTATTTCTTCAGATGGTAATTCAGCTCCTTAACAACATCAAGTGCCATAACTCCCACCTTCATCCAAGACACTATTTACAAGAAGTTTCGCTCCATTATTTTATTATTATTTTCTTCCCCCTTTTGCCAGCTAAAATAACTGGCTGCAGAATGGGTTTTGGTATAGCTTCTCAACTGCCCTTTTAAGAGTAGGGTTGCCAACAATCCCGGATTGTCCTGAAGTCTCCGGGAATTTAAGATTAATCTCCTGCTGCAAGCAACGTGGGGGAAAAAAATCATAGGGGCATTAAAGAAACAAATTGGAGATGGGAAGAAAGGCTGTTTGGATGATTCTTGACTGTCAGTCAATCAGGTAATGAAAAGTCTGTTCACTTTCCAATTGGCCGTGGGAAAGTGGTGTGATGCGAGGATGGACCTGTCGTGACCAATGCGTGAGGGCGGGGCAGTTGGAGGTGGGCGGTCATGTGATGAAACGTCCCGGAATATGTCCGACCAGAGTTGTCAACACTGTTTGTAAGTGGCGTGTGAGAGTGGCCTGTAGTGACTCGGCCTCTGATTTTCCCTCCATCCCTGTGTGGATATTACTGTGATTGCTATGTATAGTGTCATCATCAGTGGGGTTATGAAGGTTTCCTCTGGTGAGTATTTCTAGTGAACTCGCGAACACATTCAGAAGGAACACCAGGGAAAACTTACATGAGCACGTATGCAATGTCGCTAAGCATGGCGACCTTATTAATTCTTTTACCCGGAGCCCTCTTGATGCCTCGCCACGTTGGCACCATTGAGATTGTGAATTCACCTGTGAGAAAATAATATGCTTGAACTTGCTTCCAACTATGTCACATCACCAATGTCTCCTGGACACTGTTTCCAATGTATTAAGGGATGTTAAAAATAATGAGTCTTGAGCGTCTTGGGATGTTTTACTACGTTATAGGTGCTATATAAATGGAAGTTGTTGTTTATAATGGTCTGATTTGTAAAACAACGGTCTTTTTTTTGTCCCTCCAATGTTCTTCCCTCCTCTCTAAAGACATTGACTTCATCAACACTGAAGTACATTTTGAGATGCATTGGCCGCCCTCTGCCCTTCTTCACCCAAGTGGCTATTCTTCATGTGTAAGCCCAGACAGAGGAATATGGGAACAGGAGTAGGCCATTCAGCCCCTCGAGCCTGTTCTGCCATTCAATTAGATCATGGCTGATCTGTATCTTAACTCCATCTATCCGCCTTGGTTCCATAAACCTTAATACCCATGTCTAACAAAAATCTATCGGGGAGATAGAGAGGACTGGCAAACTAGTTAATCACAGAGGGCAGCCCACTTAGCCCTTACGCGTCCTCATCTGACATCCGGCAACAACCACTTGTATCTATATAGTGTTCATCATGTAAAAAAAAACCTCAGAGTGCTTAACATGACAATGAGGTGGGCACTGAATAACAGGCAGAAATTTAGTGTGAAGGGACATCTGAAAGCGCAATCAATGAGACGATTTTGAATCAAGGCTATAGAAGAATTTATAGGGGAGGATGAATAAGTTGAAGTTGCGTCACGGGGCACAGAGAATTAATGAAGCTTTTAAAGGATGAGGGTGATGGGTATGCAGGACTCTACAGGAGAGGACATGAGCTGAAAAGTTCTGGATTAACGGAAGTTTGTGCAAAGTAGAGGGAGAGAAACTGCTGGGGAGAGCATTGCAGAAATCAATCCATGAAATGGTGAAGGTGTGGATTAGAGTTTCAGCAGTAAATGGGAGTGAGGCAATAGTTAAGTGAGCAATGTCGTGGCAGTGGAAGAATGTGGTCTTGGCTGTGTTCCAGATGTGGATTATCCATACATTTAGTGAGAATATAGGTGAGCCCAGTGCAATGACCAATTTTCTGTCACACTCAACACCTTCTACATAGTGAGGCAATCCTTAATGTTGTCAAGTTGTAACTTTTGCTAATATTTCTACTTGAAAACATTTACAATTTCAGAAGGTACGTGAGTTCCTAATTTTGAGAGTAGAGATACATTGCTGACCATTGGGCTATCGGTATGACTAACCGAAGCTGTGAGGTTTGCTGTAGGTTACTGTATGTTGTATGAGTGACCTCTAGTGTGCAGATATTTCACTGCGACCTTCACCAGCCTTGACTGTTGGTTTAATTTGCTTCTGGCAGTGTTGGATTGGACTCATTAGAAGCTATTCAAGATGATTCAACCCAGGAAGCTGATGCTCTAGAGATAGCCCTGTTGCCTGGGGAAATAACCTCCCAGTAAACAGATCAGCATAACAAAAGCAAAATACTGTGGATACTGGAAACCTGAAATAAAAACAGAAAATGCTGGAAATACTCAGCAAGTCAGGCAGCATCTGTGGAGAGAGAAACAGAGTTAATGGGCCCGATGTTAGCAGGGCTGCGGGTTCTCGGCGGGGGGGCTATCGGGCACGTGGGTAACGCGCCCGGTGAAATTAGTCAGTTTCCCGCGCGATTGTAGGATCCAATCCACTAATTGGATCCACTTACCTGCTCCTCCGGGATCCCCACTGCTGATCTGCGCGGCGGGCGGGCTGCGCAAGTGCAGTAAGCTCTGTCAGCTGGAGGCCCTCTATTTAAAGGGGCAGTCCTCCACTGACTGATGCCGCAACAAATAGCAAAAATTACAGCATGGAGCAGCCCAGGGGGAAGGCTGCTCCCAGTTTAATGATGCCTCACTCCAGGTATCAATACATGGGGTGAGGAGGAGGGGGGAGGACAGAGATCTTCCTCCTGGCGTGCGGGAGGAAGCAGCCTGCCTCTGCCACCAGGAAGGCCTGGCTCGAGGTGGCAGAGGAGGTCACCAGCGCAACCAACATATCGCCCACCTGCATACAGTGCAGGAGGCGCTCCAATGACCTGAGTAGGTCAGCCAAAGTGAGTACACGTAGTCTTTCCCCTACACTCCGTCTGCCACATCACCGCCCCCACCCCACATCTCCTTCAGCACTGCCAACACAACTCTGCCACATCACCCCTCATACCCATTCAAACCTCATCCTCATCTTACCTGCACCTACTCACCTCGCCAGTACTCATCCCGCCACTACCATTCAACCCAATCCTCATACAATGTCATGGCTCTCTCTCATACTCACCCTCTTGTGCATCTGTTTCACGGCCAGCCTCACTCAACCTGCCACTACCTGTGCTGCAGCCACAGGGCATGCATCACATATGTGCAGTAGGCAGCGTAAGGCAAACGTGTCGTAAGCATGAAGGGGATGCACAAGGGTGTTTGAGGGTTTGTCATGGGTGTTACTTATATTGAATTGCTGACCAACTCACATTACATATTATATTGGCACCACTACTGCCATGTCTTCGCGAATCCTGTCTGGTTTGTGCAATAATGCCCTCTCCTGAGGATCACAATGAAGACCCACACCTGATGCCACCCACTGTGTCACTGCAGAGTGGGTGTAGGTGCATTTGCAGGGCTCTTCTGCGCAGACAACTGAATGACATCGGCGATGTCCCCGGTGGCACCCTGGAGGGATGCGGAGGAGAAGTTGTTGAGGGCAGTGGTGACTTTGACAGCGACAGGTAAGAAGATGGTGCTCGGGCCAGCCGAGAGCAGCTCGGCATGAAGGAGGCTGCAGATGTCCATGACTACATGTCGAGTGACTCTGAGCCTCCGTGTGCACTGCTGCTCAGAGAGGTCCAGGAAGCTGAGCCTTGGTCTGTGGACCCTGTGGCGAGGGTAGTGCCCTCTGCGACGCATCTCTCTCTGCGGTTGCCCTCCCTCCTGCTGTGCAGGTGGATGTGTCACAGCACTGTGTTGTGGAGCTCCACGTGTCAGAGGTGGACGGCGTGGCCAGCGAGGCCGGTGATGCCGTTCGCCCTCCGAGGAGGTCATGACTGCAGCTACGGCGGGCCCCATCCGCAAGATGTACATCTGAGGGGGTCCGCAAGGTAGGTACATGTCTCCGGACCCCGGGGTAAGTGTGCAGGTTGGTGACTTTGACCGTCAGGAGGGGGGTGGTGGAGGCCAAACTTTGTCCCAAGTGACAGAGTGGCCTCCTGCAATGGGTGAGGGTCTCCCCCCCCCCCCCCCCCCACAACTTGTCAAATGGACCTTTGCAGCTGCCACAGGCTGACAGCTGCAACACGTCCATTTGACCTGGGAGTGTTTCCCCCAGTGTGGGAAACAGTCCCACTTTGTTCTAAAATCCCACATAGTCCCTTAATCAGGTCAGTTAATGACCTGAAATACCTAAATAAATACTGTCAAGTGGCATCCCGCTGGCTTTAATTGCCTGCGGGATTCCCACCAGCGGGGGCTGCGCGCGCACGCCGGCGCGTCAGCGGGGAACCCGGAAGTGCGCGGGTTCGGGGCAGGCTCCGGTACTGCGCCAGGATTCTCCGATTTTCGGAGCCCCCCCGCCAGGAACGCACCCGATAGCGGGTGCTAAAATAGAGCCCAATGTTTCAGGTCGATGACCTATCGTCATGACCGTTGGACCAGTTCAACGTGCTACGTTGCAGATAGTTGGGAAAGATTAGGTTTGTAACAAATAAAAACAGAAAATGCTGGAAACATTCAGCAGGTCAGGCAACATCTGTGGAGAGGGAAAGGTAGGGTTAACGTTACAGGTTGCTGAAGGTTCTGACGAAAGATCAGCGACCTAAAACATTAACCCGACCTTCCTCTCTCCACAGATGTTGCCTGACCTGCTGAATGTTTCCAGCATTTTCTGTTTTTATTTCAGCATCTGCAGCATTTTGCCTTTTCTTCTGGGTTGTAACAAAGCCTGGGAAAAGGAATTGGGGCCCGGGGGGTGCGGGGGAGGTTAGCTTCTGAAGCTTGAATAACACAGAATAATGGACCTTTGGACACCATCAGGAGAGATTAAAACTGCAGTTAGGAGAAGCAAAGTCAACGTAGAAGATGGCAGACCGGAGGGGGCACTGGAGGGAGATGGAGAGAGAAAGCAGGGGGTTGGAAGCCAAAGTATTAGCTTCAAACTTGAATGCAATGAACTAAGTCTCGAGGCTGCATTGCATAAGAGAGATAGAACTGATATTATAGTGAATCCCGACTGTAGAAATTCTACCATTAACATCAAACGGAGTCATAACTGAAGTTACAACTAGATCACTGAGGAAAAAGCAGATAATTCTTCCCACAATTAACAACAGTTCTTCTAATTTCATGAAACAAGACCTGCATCTGGAAAAGGGGTACATAAAAACAAAGGAATATATTGGACTGGAAAAGTCTTTAAAATCCATCTGAACCAGTCCCAAAACTAACACCCCTCAATCGCCCACTGTAGAGTTAGAGTGATCAGAGACTTTAATTCTGGTACATGCTGTCAGTTGGATATTAACGTACTTGTCATAGCTGGGAAGCCAACGCTTAGTAAGTGTTGAAATGCTGGTTATATCGGTCCAGTGTCTCAGATAAGTCACTGTTATACTGAGTAGTTGCCATAGGATATGTTGTAGGGTTATTATGTTTATATTGCACTCTGTGTGTACTAACTATGCCTTCCACTACTCATCTATGAGCTAATGAGCATTGGTTAGTTAAGTGATTGGCTATGAATTGTTCCTTTTTAAGTTTGACCACAAGACTATAAGAGATAGGAGCAGGAGTAGGCCATTCGGCCCCTCAAGCCTGCTCCGCCATTTAATGAGATCATGGCTGATCTGATTTTTGATATAATCAGTGCAAATGTGACGTTCACTTTGCAGAGGTGGCACCTTCAAGTGTGACATATATTTTTCACACACTATGGACACCTGCCAGACACAAGACTTTTAATTCTATATCACGAGATGGAGGGCTCCTCACTTGTTAGACATGTTATAATAATGTTGAGCAGGAATGTAACGTGTGATGGCTGTTCTTCTTCCTCAGTACCTGGTGGAATTCCGGCAGAGTCCATCAGTGGAACCCCCCTGGAGGACATGATATTTTTGAAATGGGATGAACCGCTGGAGCCTAATGGTGTCATCACACAGTATGAGGTAATTCTCGTAGAAAAATAGCTTGTTGCAGTGAGATCTGAGGGCCAAAGGTCACATTTGTTCTGCAAATGGGATAATAGAACCAAATGCACTCTGAAAAGGCAATCAAGGAATCTCCGGTCAACAGAACAGTTAGTGAATGGGTGTGTGGATGGCTTGTGTTCTTTCTCTACTCTCAGTTTCTCCTGGCCACACATCTCCACCTGGTGTCCAGCCTTTCTCCAAGCCACAAGCCACCAGCTGGAGATGCATCGGAGTAGCCGGGTAATAATCCTCCCTCTGTGGACTTGGCCTTCTCTCCACAACAGTACCAGCTGAGACCAGCAGCTCGGTGTGTGTTGGACTGTGGACCTGAACCCGCATGTTCCCAATTGGTTGTCCAGTGGGTGCGCCACAATGCTGCCCCCTTTCATGCCCCACTGAATGAGAACGCTGGATGCTCGTTTATTTCTGTCACAAGCACCACCATTGAACATCGCTCAAGATTTACCAATTAAATGTTACCCCCCCCCCCCCCCGCCCCCTCCTTAGGTGCCCATCACTGTGACTTTTCTTCTTTCAGCCTGAAGGGTCGAGCACTAACACAACGGGCGTCTCCATGGTTACTGTCCATTTAACTCTGCAACAAAATGGCAAGAGTTCTGCTTCTGCCTGACCACTTTTTTTAACCCCTCCCCCCCCCCCATCTCGCCTATCCCGGCCCAAGGTGAGGTACTGTGTGCTCCGTGCGTCGCCTGGCTATTGACACTTAACTCATGAGTGGTGGTGAAGGGGAGGAGAGAAATTCTAATTCCAGTACGAACTGGGTAGTGATGAGCTATTACCAAGTATTGCAGAGTGGTAGGTTGTGATTCTATCATGCTCCTATGTTCTTTATCTCACCTATGGGCTTCAGGCTATGGCACAGAGGATGAAACTGGCTGTTCTTAACTTGTTTCTGAAGTAGACAAAGCTTGTCCGTCTTTCGGATAAGACGTTAAACCAAGGTCCTGTCTGCCTTCTGAGCTAGACGTAAAAGATCCCGTGATATTATTTCGAAGAAGAGCAGGGGAGTTCTTGGCCAATATTTATTCCTCAAACGTTACTTATATAAAAAAAGTTATCTGGTCATGTGTCTCATTGCTGTTTGTGGGGCCTTGCTGTGCGCAAATTGGCTGCCAGCTTCCATGTAAGTAGTGGGGTGGGGATTTTGGGAGGGTCATGCAGTAGAGAATTGGGGGAGGGTGGTGGTTTGCAGGCAGATGAGGCACCCGCCTAAACAGGCGGGGGCCTCATGAATTCATGCAAATTGGAGTCCTATTACGCCAAGCGGAAGCAGGTTGGCACCGAGTGGGATGGACGAAGAGGCTCTCCATGTGAGTCAAAGCATTTCCATTGTGGGAACAGGTCATCCTGCTGGTTGGGAGAGTCTCACCAGAATAGTTTCCCACTGAAAACCCGCTCCGAGTTGCTCTTCACCATTGTTTTCTGGCTGGGATACTTTCTCTCGCGAATCCCTCCATTTTCTTCCTCAGCCCTCTTGGTTTCTCTGGGCTAAGCTCCAATTGTTCGCAGGCCTCCACCAGTTCTGCTCTGAATCAGTCTGTAGGCGGATCGGGGTGGCTTTCCCGTCTGTTTTGCTCCCCTTGTGGAGAGATACTTGGCCTCCACCATCATTGCTTTTTACTACCTGTGTCTCAGTCCTGCCACCTTACCCATCATCCACAACCACTAACCGATTAAACAGAGGATTTGAGAGAAAGAGAGTGGTGAGAATGTGGAACTCACTGCCACATGGAGTGGTTGAAGCTGGTGGCATTGATGCATTTAAGGGGCGGCCTGATGCATCCATGAGTGAGAAGGGAATAAAGAGATACAGGGCAGGGTGGGAAGAGGTAATTAGAGTGGGAGGAGCCTTGTGTGTAGTATAAACACCGGCATTGGGGACTTGGTTCGAATGGCCTCATTCTGTGCTGTAGATTCTATGCAATACTCTACATACAGCCATGGCACACATTGTACGAATTTAATTTTAAGATATTAAATTTATTAACGAAATGTTGCCACCTGACGAACATTGACCAATTGGTTTCTTGCAAAGTCATGTGGGAACCAATCAATATTAGCCAGTTAGTTATGAATCGTCTCTAAGTGGCTTTTATAGTGATGAAAGATACCCATGTAAGACACTGAAGATGGAGGTGACAAATCTTCCAAAGCTCCAGTAGTGTGTTATGCAAGTGAAAACCCACCTATGTTTAAACGTTGAGCATATCACTGTTTGTATGCATGCACCACCAATCGTTCTCATTCTCCCATGTTTAACCTTAACCCCCAAAAGACACACACACACACACACACACACACACACACACACACACACACACCACACACACACACCACACACACACACACGAGCGCACTTTCTCTTTGCCTCTCTCTCCTTTTCTTTCTCTCTATCCCTCCTTCTCTCCTCTCCTCTCCTCTCTCTCTCTCAGTCCATCGCAGGTTGCTGTTCTTTCACTGAAACTTCACAGCAAATGATATCTACACATTGAGAATATTCCCTCGCATTAGTAATTGTGCTATAAACAAGATGCATAACTGGAAGCAGTAGTTTATTAAATATTTAACTACCAGTGAGCTGGGCTCGCAAACACACTTGGGTTTAGTGAGTTATGTGGTCTGAAATCAACCTACAGAACATTTTATGGTAAGTTAATGAGTTTGGCTGTGTTTCCTTCATGTATTAAGTGTAGTTTTCTGACTGCACCTTATATAAATTAAGGGCTGAAGGAAGCTTTTATTAATCTATTTATCACACACAGCATTTCATTTATTTATTACTCAACACTTGTAAAATCCATTGAAATGTCTTTAGGAAACATTTTATTCCCCAAGTTTCTCCCCTTTTATCCTGAGGGTGCTGACTCATGTTGGGTGTGGTTACTGGGCATCAGTCTCCCTCCACTATCGCACCCAAACACCATTCTTCATGTCAGCCATGAGAATGAACAGTGGAGGCTGTTCATCGTCCTGTGACAGCATCAAAGCCAAGCCTGACGTGTGTGTGTGTGTGCGTGTGCGTGTGCGTGTGTGTGCGTGTGCGCGCACACACACTCTGTCTTTCCTACTTTCCTTCCTTCCTTCCTTCCAGCAGGGGGGGTCACTAGATAGTGATCGAGAGCAGGAACTTTAGCTGATTTCTCCTCTACCCAGATCGGGGGGGTGGGGGACTGGGGGATGTAGAGGGTTCCCTCGCTGAGATTAGTGAATTCCGCACTGGATCGCACGAGCCCTTTTTGGTTTATGACTCGTGTTGGAAAGTCCGAATGTGCAGACGTCGGGTGAGGACAGCAGGAGATTTGATTGTTACGTTCACCCCGCCCTTCGCCCACGAGTGAAGAATTGGCAGTCGGGCGAGGTACTGATGGGCGGCCAGCATCGGTGAAGCAGTACCCCCGTTCAATTTGGTGCGCTCAGTGGCAGGGGTAAAGCGATGATCAATGGCCATATCGGGAAACCTTTAATTTTCAAAAGGTTTTCCGGTGGCGAGAATTCCTCTCGAAACATTTTATCTACTTAGTTGTGTGCTATGAAGTGTACGGGACGTACTATCTGATGCGCATTTAAACAGATTGAACTAGATCCATTGTGTAATCCACGCGTCCTATTGCTCAAATAATGTTCTCTGTGCCAACAGATAAGCTACCAAAGCATCGAGTCCTCCGACCCAGCAGTGATTGTGCCCGGCCCAAAGAGGTCTCTGTCCAAACCCAGGAACGAAACCTACCACGTGTTTGCAAATTTGGAACCGGGCACCACTTATCGTTTCTCGGTCAGGGCGTCCACCGGCAAAGGATTTGGCCAGACGGCACTCACTGAGATCACCACAAACATAAGTGGTAAGTGGTCTAATGCAATGATTACAGTAATCGCCTGATAGTCCCTTTTGAAATAGCCTTGAACCCTACGAGGGAAACAATAGAACAGCCAAGGAAATTCTGAACATGGGTAAGAGAAGAACATGCGGCCCTTCCTATCCAGACATGGTGCAGCTCAGGTGCACCATCGAGCTCCTCCCCCCTCCTTTTTCCCTGTCATGCTATCTCCTGGGAGAGGCAACAACAAAAAAAAATAAGAGAAAAAGCCTTAGGCCTATTTAGGAAAAAAACCCTCAAAGGCAATCAAGCAAATTTCAGAAGCCTACAGTAACTGATAACACTTGTGACTCCTGGCCCACCTGCCTTCCATAAACTCGAGCTTTTTTCCAATCACAGGATCTCTCCTGAAGTCCCTGGATGACCATTTGTCGTCAAGGATTTCAGATAATAATAAAAATGCATTGTGTTCTGACGCGGTCTCAAATTCTTGTTTGGTGTTTGAGTACTAAGCAATGGGGTGCAAAATGTACCTGATTAGAAATGATTTGCCTGTTCAGGAGGAAAGGCATGGAACTGATCATGTGACTATGATTTGATATGATATTGAATAATTGGCTTCGTAACTTAAGTGTTCCAGTTGATTAACTAGGAGATTACTACGGGGGAAGGAAGGACATGTTTTGTCATGATGCTACGGCCATCTTGGGGCAGGCTTGATGGACCAGCTGCTCTTTGCCTGCCTGTCAATTTCGTATGTTCGTACGTTAAATGTATTCGACCTGTTGTGAGACTTTGTGCGATTGGGATGTCAACTAACAAGAACTTGCATTTATAGAGTGCCTTTAACGTAGTAAAATGTCCCAAGATGCTTCACAGGAGGGTTATCAAACAAAATTTGACACCGAGCCACATAAGGAGATATTAAAATCATAGAAAGTTACGGCACAGAAGGAGGCCATTCAGCCCAACCATGCCGGCTGAAAAAGAGCTATCCAGCTTAATCCCACTTTCCACACACTGTAGGTTACAGCACTTCAAGTGTACATCCAAGTACTTTTTAAATGAGTTGAGGGTTTCTGCCCCTACCACAGGCAGTGAGTTCCAGACCCCCACCACCCTCTGGGTGAAACAATTTCTCCTCTGCTCCCCTCTAATCCTTCTACCAATAACTTTAAATCTATGCCCCCTGATCACTGATCCCTCTGCTAAGGGAAATAGGTCCTCCCTATCCATTCTATCTAGTCCCGTCATCATTTTATGTACCTCAATTAAATTTCCCCTCAGCCTCCATTGTTCTAAAGATGTGGAAATGCCGGTGATGGACTGGGGTGGACAAATGTAAGGAATCTTACAACACCAGGTTATAGTCCAACAGTTTTATTTGAAAATCACAAGCTTTCGGAGCTTACCTCCTTCGTCAGGTGAGTGAGGGGTTCTAAAAACGCATAGCATATATTAGGCTGGGAGACGATCACAGCAATCAAAGGTGTCATTGGTGTTCAGACAGGTTAGCCACGGGAAACATTACATCCCAGTATACTGAATACACAATGGGTCAGATTACAAAGCCAGAGAGAGAAAGAGACCCGAAAGGCAGAGAGAGAGAGAGAGAATGTCCAGTTGTATTAAAAACAGAAAACTTTTTTCTTTCCGCTGGTGGGGTTACGTGTAGCAGAAAAAAAAGTTATCTGTTTTTAATACAACTGGACATTTTCTCTCTCTCTCTCTGCCTTTCGGGTCTCTTTCTCTCTCTGGCTTTGTAATCTGACCCATTGTGTATTCAGTATTCTGGGATGTAATGTTTCCCGTGGCTAACCTGTCTGAACACCAACGACACCTTTGATTGCTGTGATCGTCTCCCAGCCTAATATATGCTATGCGTTTTTAGAACCCCTCACTCACCTGACGAAGGAGGTAAGCTCCGAAAGCTTGTGATTTTCATATAAAACTGTTGGACTATAACCTGGTGTTGTAAGATTCCTTACAATTGTTCTAAAGAAAACAACCCCAGCCTATCTAATCTTTTCTCATAACTAAGATTCTCCAGCCCTGGCAACATCCTTCTAAATCTCCTTTGTACCCCCTCGAGTGCAATCACATCTTTCCTGTAATGTGGTGACCAGAACTGTACACTGTACTCAAGCTGTGGCCTAACCAATGTTTTATACAGTTATAGCATAACCTCCCTGCTCTTTTATTAGCCGAGGCATAGAATATAGGAAAGTATCCCGTATGCCTTTTTAACCACTTTATCTACCTGTCCTGCTACATTCAGGGATCTTTCGACATGCACTCCAACACCTCTACACCTCTCAGTATCCTCCTATTTATTGTGTACTCCCTTGCCTTGTTTGCCCTCTCCAAATGCATTACCTCACACTTCTCCAGATTGAATTCCATTTGCCACTTTTCTGCCCACCTGACCATTCAATTAATATCTTCCTGCACTCTACAGCTTTCCTCCTCACTATCAACCACACGGCCAATTTTTGTATCATCTGCACGGGTGACCAAAAGCTTGGTCAAAGATTTAAGGAGCATCTTAAAGGAGGAGAGAGAGGCAGAGAGGTTTAGGGAGGTAATTCCAGAGCTTTAGGGCCTTGGCAACTGAAGGCACGGTCGCCAATGGTGGAGTGATTAAAATCGGGGATGCGCAAGAGGCAAGAACTGGAGGAGCACAGAGATCTTGGAGGGTTGTAGGGCTGGAGGAGGTTACAGAGAGAGGGAGGGGGGGTGAGGCCATGGAGGGATTGAAAGCAAGGATGAGAACTAACAAAAATAAAAATATAAATACACCCCGTCCTTACCGTAAGAAAGTCAGGAATGACAATTATAGCAAAGGGAAATGCTAAACTGGAGCAGACGCAGCTACCTTAGATATTAATTCCTGATGCAGAGCTATTGTGCAGGACATCAGGAGAGGACAGAATTGGGTTTGACTGATGTACTGTATGGTTAAGTAGTCTTCGAGTGTGAGCCTTGATAGTGAGTGCTAGAAGAGTGATCCCTTGAATGGGGCATCAAAGGAACACATCCCAGCATGAGTCAGCACCTCGAGGGGAAGAAAGGTAAGCAAAAAACAGTCAAATTATTAAAAATGTACGGTGAAGAGTGTTTATAAAGACTGTTCTCGGGCAGTGAACAGTAATCTATCAGACACTTTAACTGCAACAGTGCTCCTGCTAAAATTCAATTTTAAAATATCAGGATGTTATCAGGGAATTAATGACAGGTCAATAACCAATCAAATCTTCTAACTATGATAATCGATCCACGATTCTCATATAAATCAGCAGCAAATATTCCTGATCGGGCAGCCAACATTCAAGAGACTGCTACAATAAGTTTTCTTATGCGTTCCATAGTTTTACAGTTGACTTATAACCGAAGATTTATGTTCACCTGTCAGCCGCTTTGAAAAGTGAGGGGAGACTGCGTTAAAGGTTTCTTTGTGAATGGTGTAGCAACTCTCACAGACACAGAACTCAATGTCTACAGGTCGGACACAATCTGACATTGTGAGAAACATTAAGGTTGACATGAGAATTTTCTTTTCCTTGTGGAGGAATATAATGTTTGTAGAACTAGTGTGATACAAGCAACAATGCATCACTGTCCTCTACAATTGGTAGAGTGCTGGATAATTTAAAAGCGAGACTAAGGTGGCAGATGGAATATAATTTGGGGAAATGTGAGGTTATTCACTCTGGTAGGAGGAATAGAAAAAGAATATTTTTTTAAATGGTGAGAAACTATTAAATGTTGGTGTTCGGAGAGACTTGGGTGTCCTCATACAAGAAACACAAAATGTTAGCATGCAGGTACAGCAAGCAATTAGGTAAGCAAATGGCACGTTGGCCTTTACTGTAAGGGAGTTGGAGTACAAGAGTAAGGAGGAAGTCTCATTACAATTGTACAGGGCTTGGTGAGACCTCACCTGGAATGCTGCGGACAGTTTTGGTCACCTTATCTAAGAAAGGATATACTTAGAGGCAGTGCAACGAAGATTCACTAGATTAATTCCTGGGATGAGAGGGTTGTCCTTTGAGGAGAGATTGAGTAGAATGGGCCTATACTCTGGAGTTTAGAAGAATGAGAGGTGATCTCATTGAAACATATAAGATTATGAGGAGGCTTGACAGGGTAGATGCTGAGAGGCTGTTTCCCATGGCTGGAGAGTCTAGAACTAGGGAGCATGGTCTCAGGATAAGGGGTCAGCTATTTCAGACTGAGATGAGGAGAAATTTCTTCACTCAGAGGGTTGTGAATCTTTGGAATTCTCTACCCCAGAAGACAGTGGATGCTGAGTCATTGAATATACTCAATGCTGAGATAGATACATTTTTGAACTCTATGGGGATCGGGCAGGAAAGTAGAGTTGAGGTCGAAGATCGGCCATGATCTGGTTGAATGGCTGAGCAGGCTCGAAGGGTCGTGTGGCCTACCCCCGCTCCTATTTCTTATGTTGAACCTGTGTTACAATGGAAATCTTGCATACAAATCAGAATAGATGAAAAGGTTGTCATGAGGAGATGTTCATCACATTAGAGCACTACCTAAGTCTAAAGGGGCCAGATAGGCAATCCCTGTCTAACCTTTAGCCTCCAACCTCTCTGCAATCGTTACAGCCTTTCTAGTTTCTTCCTCATTTAACAATGCTACTACTGCCAGTTCTCCTGGACTTTCCTCTTGTTCTTTCTAAGCTCCAAATTCAGCATTTTAAATCATTTCCTCTTTTCTACATCCTCATGTGTTGAAGTCAAGAATTGTGGCACTACCTCGTCCTCTAACTCATTCTTTCCCAGTACCTTAAAACTGTGGAGTTCCTTACCTCCTCCAGTCTTTCATTCCACCTCCAGTATTCAAGCTGTTAAATCTAAAATTTGGTGTTGTAGAATCACTACTTCCCAATTTGCCTCAGCTTCTCTGTCACCATTTACAATCGAGGTGGTTTCCTGCACGATGGGTCTTGGCCCTTCCATCTTGGTTTCCATGCAAAACTTGAAGTAAAATTGACTGCATTACTGATTTGTCATCCAATCAAACGGTTCAGATGACTTCTTAAACCACAAGAGACAAGTTCCAGCCAACTACATTCATCAGCTGCACCCTGAGATTGATTTAATGTTCGTAATTCGCAGACAACTGGCAAATATTAATCGGGGAGTAGTTACAATTCTTTCCTCCTCCATTTTGCTGCTCTTATTCCTCCTGAAATGTTTCACTTGATTCATTACACATTGTGGATCGTGTTAAGTGAGAGAGAACCTTGCGGGACGTGACTCCCAGGCGTTAGGACCCCCTCGGACCATGACTTTTGAAATGTAGGGCTTCGTGATCAGCAAGTCGCAGGTGATTTTCAACAATGAATTCCACAAAAAATGCACTATTCCCTCTCATTAAAAAAATATTTTTTTTTGTGTCTGTATGAGTATAGTATTCCAAATTGCTTTATGACTGGTTCTTGCTAGCTGTGTGGTATCATCTGATATGTGGTTATCAGGATCTAGTCCAATCCAAGTATATTGCCATTGCCAAAAAACACAGGAAGCATTGTTCATTACACTTGTGCATCAGAATGTGAAAATTTAAGCAAGTGGAACTATTTAACTGAAAGTTTAACAAAGTAAGAGATAAATATTTAAAAATTCAAGTTTTAACAGAAATTGTAACTAAGTTGAAGCCTGGGGCTCAGTTAAGAAACAAGCCCAATTTAGAAGTGTCAGCTGCTGAGACCTAAACAATTCCAATTCTTAAAAAAAAATGTACAATAGCAGCACCATTGAGATCAAATGCAAAATACTGGGGATGCTGTAAATCTAAAATAAAAACAGAAAATGCTGGAAACTCTCAGCAGGTCAGGCAGCATCTGTTGAGAGAGAAACAGAATTAATGTTTCAGGTCAATGACCTTTGATCTGAAACATTAACTCTGTTTCTGTCTCCATAGCTGCTGCCTGATCTGAGTGTTTCCCAGCATTTTCTGTTTTTATATCATGAAGTTTTGTCTAAATTTATCCCATACCAGTTCCCTCTCGGCTTGTTCGATAAACAGTGGAGGTGCATTAGTGCTGAAGACTTATGCTCCTGAACTAGCCACGCCTCTAGCCAAGCTGTTCCAGTACAGCTACAACACTGGCATCTACCCGACAAAGTGCAAAATTGCCCAGGTATGTCCTGTCCACAAAAAGCAGGATAAATCCAATCCGGCCAATTACCGCCCCATCAGTCTACTCTCAATCATCAGCAAAGTGATGGAAGGTGTCGTCGACAGTGCTATCAAGTGGCACTTACTCACCAATAACCTGCTCACCGATGCTCAGTTTGGGTTCCGCCAGGACCACTCAGCTCCAGACCTCATTACAGCCTTGGTCCAAACATGGACAAAAGAGCTGAATTCCAGAGGCGAGGTGAGAGTGACTGCCCTTGACATCTAGGCAGCATTTGACCGAGTGTGGCACCAAGGAGCCCTAGTAAAATTGAAGTCAATGGGAATCAGGGGGAAAACTCTCCCTTGCCTGGAGTCATACCTAGCACAAAGGAAGATGGTAGTGGTTGTTGGAGGCCGATCATCTCAGCCTCAGGACATTGCTGCAGGGGTTCCTCAGGGCAGTGTCCTAGGCCCAACCATCTTCAACTGCTTCATCAATGACCTTCCCTCCATCATAAGGTCAGAAATGGGGATGTTTGCTGATGATTGCACAGTATTCAGTTCCATTTGCAACCCCTCAGATAATGAAGCAGTCAGTGCCCGCACGCAGCAAGACCTGGACAACGTCCAGGCTTGAGCTGATAAGTGGCAAGTAACATTCACACCAGACGATGACCATCTCCAACAAGGGAGAGTCTAACCACCTCCCCTTGACATTCAACGGCATTACCATCACCGAATCCCCCACTATCAACATCCTGGGGGTCACCATTGACCAGAAACTTAACTGGACCAGCTACATAAATACTGTGGCTACAAGAGCAGGTCAGAGGCTGGGTATTCTGTGGCGAGTGACTCACCTCCTGATTCCCCAAAGCCTTTCCATCATCTTCAAGGCCCAAGTCAGGAGTGTGATGGAATACTCTCCAGTTGCCTGGATAAGTGCAGCTCCAACAACACTCAAGAAGCTCGACACCATCCAGGACAAAGCAGCCCGCTTGATTGGCACCCCATCCACCACCGTAAACATTCACTCTCTCCACCACCGGCACACCATGGCTGCGGTGTGTACCATCTACAAGATGCACTGCAGCAACTACCAAGGCTTCTTCGACAGCACCTCCCAAACCCACGACCTCTACCACCTAGAAGGACAAGGGCAGCAGGTGCATGGGAACAATACCACCTGCACGTTCCCCTCCAAGTCACACACCATCCTGACTTGAAATATATCGCCATTCCTTCATAGTCATTGGGTCAAAATCCTGGAACTCCCTACCTAACAGCGCTGTGGGAGAACCTTCACCACACGGACTGCAGCGGTTCAAGAAGGCGGCTCACCACCACCTTCTCAAGGGCAATTAGGGATGGGCAATAAATGCCGGCCTCGCCAGCGACGCCCACATCCCACGAACGAATTTTTAAAAAATTCCTGCTCATTTACAGTTTTTCTGGAATTTCCTTGCCTCTTCCGCTGAGTTACAGCGGAAAAGCGGGAGAATCCCATGGAAAGTCACCCCTAGTCCTACAATTTGTTGTGGAATATGAGTCCGTAATTTGAATACTCTATCTCAAAATATTTCTTTAAACTAGGAGAATGACCGTGGCTTTCCTAACAAACTCTTACTCATGTTGAACTTGTGTTCCTTGCTTCACGTTACGCATCAGGTAGTGTAATACGACAGTAATAGGACAACTGGCATATGGGATATTTACTTTATTCCATTCTCTTATGAAGGATGAGACAGCACCATCTGCTTTAAGGAAAATTATAATTTACAAGAAGGAGAACAGATTTGTCCATCTCAGAATTTTAATGTAAAATGTTTGGTCATGTGACTTGATTGGCAGGTTCTCCAAACGTCTCCAGGACCTGACTTCAAATCCAACTCAGAGTGATTGAAATTGTAACCAAGTTGAAGTCTAGGGGCTCGGTTGATGAACAAGCCCAATTAGTGAGGTCGGCTGCTGAGACCTAAACAATTCCAATTCTTCTTTTTTAAAAAATTGTGCAATACCAATGCAATGGAGGTCAAAAGCAAAATACTGCAGATGCTGGAAATCCAAAATAAAAAGGAAAATGCTGGAAATTCATCAGACCGTTAACCTGAAATGTTAACTCTACGTGTCTCTCTCCACAGATGCTGCCTGACCTGTTGAATGTTTTCCTTCATTTTCTGTTTTTATACCATGAAGATCAATGAGTTTGGTCTAAATTTATCCAATAGCAGCTCCTTCTCAGCTTTTCTTTCTCCTGACTGAAAGTTTCAACTTACTTTTCTAACGGACATCATCCTTCGGTGCAAAGTTCAGCACCGATATCGCATTCTCAGTCTTGACAATCTATAGGCTTTCGAAAGCCGAGTTTGGCATCACCTAATCCCTAGGCCCTTCTTTCCCTGATCATTTCTCTCCCTCTTCTCAAACCTGGTCATTTCCTGCACCGTAATGTTTGGCCCCGCTCCAGTAAGGATAGGATAGGTGGCGCATGAAATTGAGCTGTACTGGACTCTGAACTGGGATAGGTAGAGGTCTTACTGAGAAATAATGCAGTGTTTGATTTTGGAAGGTGAGGTTATTACGAATTGTTGTTAACCACTGTCCAGGATAAAAGGAGCATTGTTAGCAGAAATATACAGTATTATTAAATGAACATTTAAAGAACCTAATTTGATCATTTTTTTTTGAAAGTCAGCAGATCTGACGAAGCTGCAAAAATAAAAATAAAACTAAATTATGAAGACACCAAGTGTTGCAGATGCAGGCTGGATTTTGCGAATAGTCATTGCTTTTGTGCTTGGAATTTGAAGCCAGGATTTATTAACTGGTAATGGCATTCATAATGCTCCTGCAGAGGTGGGAATGATGATTGTGCCACACAGTCAGCACTCTTAAGAGGTGTTGAGATGAAAATAATGAAGTACTTCAGAGCATCGGATCATCAAATTTATTACAATGCAGAATTCCCAATGTTGTGTTGCTGTTAGGTATGAGTAATATTTATTGCAATTTAGAAAAAAGTTGCTAGTGTTAGTTTTTCTTGTCTAGAAAATATCCTTTCATTTTCGCCTCTCTTTTCTCCTTGGATTGACAAATAAGTCTGTCACCTAGCAACGGGCATACCTCTTGTCCAGTGGATCATTTTTGGAGTACGTTTATTTTTCCAATTTGAGTTCATTCATTCCTCCCCAAGGGTGTGAATGGGGGAAACATTTTTAAAAGATCAATCCAGATAAACGCAACAGGAAGATCTTTTCCATACACCAGATCTAGCAAAATCGTAACTCAGTCACAGTGCCCAGGAGCATCTCCACTACAGTCTAGTTACGGCTCCCATCCACATCAGTCTTACTCCTGCTGCTTACACTTCTGCCAGACATGAGTCACACATAATATTCAATTATTGTACAGGGAGAGGTTATTTTAAAGCTGTTACATTATATGCCTCATTCTTTTCAGCAGTGATTTATAACTGTTTGGGAAGTTTGAAACTTGCACTTGATGTATTTCTGCAGTGACAGCCATCTTGAGGCCTGCGTGAACTAAAACTTGCCCATGGCTTCGCACTTTTCTGACGTTTGCCAGTGTTGAACTCTCACTCTAAAGGTGTGCAAAGTGCCAGTTTCAAACACCAGTGAATGTGTGAGAACTTATCAATCGGGCAGCTTGACTGTTGGCGTATCAGCTCATATGTGCTCCAAGTTCAAATCCGCCGCTATATGTGTGGCCCCTGAGGCTCCATGGTACGCTGGGACACCAGACTGCTGGATTCTTGTATTGCATGCTCCATCACAGTGAGGGGGGAGAGGAGGAATGGGGAAAGAATTAGGGGAGAAACCATCAGCCAATGTAAGGCAGCAGCAGTACCAGAGTCAGACCCTCCTTTGACTGGAAGCAAGAGAAAGGAGGTAGGAAGCAGCGCAGATAATGGGCATCACAACCACGCCTGACCCTGTCTTCCACTAAAATCCACACATCCGCACTTTCCAACAGTAGTCACTGGATCACGAGCAGGAGCCCCTGGAGTATTTCTTATCTTCCTTTCTAGCTCCAGGATGTTGAGGCCAATTGATTTGCTGCCTCAGATACCTCAACACAGACCTGGAATGTAACCTTCCAGGTCCACGTGGCCCGTTAGACACTGACCTCACTAACTGAGACCATTTGGGGAGCTCGGCACTGACTCTCCGAATGGCCTGTGCAGTGGTCCCTGATGACACAATCCGCCAGCTGAGAATATTGACACATTCATTACACATATGAGTGAACCCAGTCTTTATACAATTTTGGAGACAACTGGCTTACCATATGCCACGAACCCAGTGAAACGTTGAAGAATTTAATGACCAGCATATTATGCTAATTGCTTTTTATCCATGCCATCTGTTATTAGTATTCTCTGCACGACAAGAAAAGTATTGACAAATGCATGTGCTTGAGGTGGGGTGGGGGGATGTATAATTACTCATTGCTGCTGGTGAACTAATTCAAAGTGGACAGTGGGTGGGAGGGAGGAGAGAGATGGTGGAGGTGTGAGTGCGTACGTTATATTTCAAACCCTTGCTCGGCTTTGCTGTGGTTTCTGCTAGAATGAGATTATACCTCTGCATTTCAAGACAAAGAATGTCATGTAATTTCATGCATTGTATTTTATTGAAATATATATTAAAAATGATCTGGGGGTGTTTAAATATGTAGCAATGGGTTGGATGCGCAAAGCTGGCTGTATCTGTTTATATGTAGGCTGTGTAAATTGCATCATTAAATATCAATATAAATGTCAGAATTTCATTTAATGTTATCCTTTAGGATTATATTGAAGATCTGCTTTTCCGTATACGTGCGGCTGGCAAGGAACTTCACCCACCTGTATCGGGAAATCGTGGGTGTGCCGGGATTGTCCAGGGACAGAGAATCATGGGCATTGTACCTATGACCTCCCAGTGTGTGTGGCCAAGGGACAAGGCTCGCCACTGGCAGCATGTACTCTGTGGTGTTAGCTTGGCTCAGTTGGTAGCACTCTTGAGTCTGAAAGTTGTGGGTTCAAGTCCCACTCCTGGACTTGAACACATCATTTTGGCTGACAATTCAGTGCAGCACTGTCAGACCTGCCCAATAAGGCATTAAACTGAAGCTTAGTCTGCATCCTCGGGTGGATGTAAAAGATCCCATGGCATCGTTTGAAGGAGAATGGGAAGTTCTCCCGGTGTCCTGGCCAACATTTGTCCTTGAACCGACACCACTGAGATAGATTATCTGGTCATTTAGCTCATTCCTGTTTATAGAACCTTGAAAATTGGCTGCTGTATTTGCCTTCATAACAGTGACTCTAATTCAAAATCACTTCATTGGCTGTGAAGCGCTTTGAGATGCCCTGAGGACGTGAAAGGCAATATAAAAATTCAAGTTCTTTCTTTGTGTGTCTGTCTCTGTAATATTGATGTTTGTGTCTGTGTTCCGTTGATGTGTCTGTTATGAAATATGTCTTTGTTTGGGCTGATATGTTTCTGTGTCCTATTCTTTGTGTGTGTATTAAGTTTGCCCGGTCTTTTGCAGCTATTTGTCTTTTGTCTGATCTGTGACATGGATTAGTGCGTATTCATTCTGGTTTGTCTCTCTTTGCAATTCATTTTTATATGTATTTCACTTGATGCCTTCTGTGGATCCGTCCTTGTTTCTGTGGGAGCGAGTGTTTGTGCTGCTTTAAACGGCCAGTATCACAAGAGCAAAGTAGAGCAGGAGGTCAGTGGCCCATGGAGCTGATGATGTGCGGCCGGAGGAAATGGTGGCGAGAGCTGTTTTAGGGCTGAAGGTGAAGCGGAGATAGCGGGACAGGCGTTGTCTTAGCATGGAAGATGTGTGCTGGAAGCAGCATATTTTGGTATGGGGACAGAAGAAGGGGAGGCAACAAAGCAGATGTATGGACAGGCAGTATTTTAGGAGAGCTTTTTGAAGAGCAGGGAACAGCCAAGAAAGAAAGACTTGCATTTATATAGTGCTTTTCATGACCTCAGGAAGTCTCAAAGCACTTTACAGCCAATGAAGTACTTTTGAAGCGAAGTCACTGTTGTAATATAGGAAACGCAGCAGTCAAATTACACACAGCAAGGTCCCACGAACAGCAATGAGATAATGTCCGGATAATCTGTTTTAGTGATGTTGGTTGAGGGATGGAGTGGGGAGAACTCGAGCAGAGGGAAGTAAGCATCATAGAGGCGCTGATAGCTTGATAGTAGGTTAAGGAGCAGGGAAAGATCAGGAGAAGCCACCAGGGGATTTATTTATTTGGCGGTGATTATATAAGACATACTTTTGTATTTGACATGTTTAATGGTCAATGAGAAATGCTATGAAGAAGCTGGACTCAGAAAACAGGCTAAGGACTTGAAGTGAAGACAGTAATGGTGGCCAGAAGAGGTTGGGTGGGATTCAGGACTTAGTGAAGAGAAAGTGTATCACAGTGTCACCAATGGTGGACGTGTGTATTGCAGGCGTGACTGTGCTCCATTGAAATTAATGGGGTGTCACACAGGAGCCTGAGGTATGACCTTGTCACAAAAACTGAAGGATTATAATATATTATGGATGATGGTAAAGTCTATTGAAGTCTGTCAAGAAAAAAGTTCACTGGTTTAAAGCAGTACGATTTTTAAACCTGGCCCCTATGGCATATTACTAGGCAACAATACCATCATTCCCACGTACCTAAATTTCACAGTATTAGTGGTGTATATATTAGCAGATAATCCACTCCTACTTGAGGCTTAAAGCAATTACTTATTCAAATTTCCGTAATTCTTTATGGCAAGCACCTCCACAGATAAGAATATTGATGCCATGAAGAACTGTATAAATAGCCTGAAACAGGGAATTAGCTGAACTGAGAGAGAGAGAGAGAGAGAGGAGAAGCAACATGGGTTGATGTATAAGATTATCAATTTGGATTCAGAATGTAGCAGTCAGTTTAATGGAAACAAATGGTGATATCCTTACAGGAGCGGGACGGAAATGTGGGAGATGCCGGCCAGCATGTCAAGTGCAACAACCCGCATTCCTCACCTACAGAGATGTCTGAGTGCTTTACAGCATGGAAGACAAAGGGGGGCATAGCAGAGGAGGAAGGGGGGGGAGCAGAAAAGTTGGGAGGGAAACACGGTCAAAGTCAAGGGTTCTTGGGAGGTTTTTGAAAGCAGGGAGGGAGGTGATTAAGAAAGATTGACAGAGGGCAGAGCACAGTGACAGAAAGCAAGGCTGCTGGTGATGGAAGGGATATGAGTTTTTTTTTTCAATTTCTATTTCATTTTCATTTTTTTCTTCTTGCCTTTTGTTTACCTTAGTTGTCGCTCTTCTCTTCCCTCTATAGGTTGTAAGAAAGTCAGTGTCCTACAGATGGGGGCAGGGCTTACCCATGCACTCTATAACCTGCAGTGATTATAGACCATTTTCACCCTTGCTTGCTAAGGTATATGGCTAAACTCGACCGCCATTAGTATGAAACTAACACTCAGGCCCGGAGAGGAAGTATTGCATGTGGTGTTCGTGTATCGCTGCATTTGTAATGTTAGCTTTAGTATGTGAAGCCAAGTACACTTAATGAGCCCAGAGACAACTCTGCCACATGCAGACAGTCAGTCAGTTTATTTCTCTTTTTTTAAACCTGATTTGACTCTAATTCACCCTATTTCCTTCTCCGTCGTTCCTCTGTTTCTTTCCCAATCCTTAAATCTCATTGGTTGAGGAGATACACTGTTGGTCCCGTCGTTCACCAAGGTCACAGATGCCCCATTATCAGCTCGCACTTCCAGCAACTGGAGTGCAAAAAATTTTCAAGCTGAAGGATGAGGGGAAAAAGTCTAACTAACAGGGCATGCCTCGAGATGCCCCACTCCAGCAAATTCTGTATTGTCCGTAGTTGGTGTCATAGCTGGCAATATCCAGGAAGCTGAATGTATATTTATTTATCTGTTTATTATCCTAGAGCTTGTGCATTCACTGCAGGTACTACACCCCATGAGCACCCTGGGAAAACTTGGTTTGAAGATTAATAAATCCAAATGTGCAAAATGTTTACTATTATTAATAATTGTGTGTAGCAGAAAGACATGTCTAACATGCCGATTTGGCGTTTAAAGGAACCAAAAATCACTTTTATATGGCTGATAATTTTTTGAATATTTTCTTAATGGTGTTTTCTTCAGACAGTAACATTTTGGGATACAGTACATGAGTAATTTGAGACATGACTTATGGTAAGTGTAGCATGCTTGGGAGGAACAGGTGACTTTGGACATGTGGATCCCAAAGCTTTCCCCTAATTGGGTCATGTCTGGGTCTGTTGTAGACTAATTGGTAGAGATTATCCAGGTGGGACACGCTTGATGAACCAGGTGGGCTTCTATTGTCCTTTTTAGTATGTTCTTAAGTATCTTACAAATGCAAAAATGGAAACAGCGAAGGCTGCAGTGCAAACGAGAAAGGCACCTCGTGGTAGGGTATCTGGGCTACCACAACTTGTATGGAGACTGTTAAGGCTAAGAGA
Source organism: Heptranchias perlo (assembly GCF_035084215.1). NCBI lineage: Eukaryota > Metazoa > Chordata > Chondrichthyes > Hexanchiformes > Hexanchidae > Heptranchias > Heptranchias perlo. Next base: position 36,077,879 of record NC_090350.1, on the reverse strand, counting down.
AACAGATTCCATAGGACCTTTTGGAGACAAAAACCACTTCTAATAATTTCCCAAGCCAAGCTCCAGCATTAGGCACAGGCACGATGGGCCGAATGGCCTCCTTTTGTGTTGCATCATTCTATCTATTAAAAACAGGCTCTGAAAACCAAAGGGACCTTTTCTGTCCAAAAAACAAATGTCAGGAGGATTCTAAACGTCTCTGGCACAAATCTGCAAGGATCAGTCTAGGACAAACAAATGGTACAAGAACATTATATACTCTTAGCTAGAGTGCTGAGTCAGACGCCACAAAAGCTGAGCTCTTTAAATATTATCTCCACATTAAATCAGAACTTTAATGAATTGAAAACTGATGGGAAAGAGAAGTTGATAACCACATTGAAACAAAACTAGAAGTGTTCCAACCACCGGATACGCCTTGGGCAAGCAACAAGTCAGATGTTTTACTAGACAGTGATATTATTATCATGGCCCAGTCAATCACTGTTGCAGAAATCTAGCCTAGGTAAAGGAGGATAGATGGGAAAGTACCAGGATAAGATGGTATTGCAAACTGTGCAACGCTTCTGATGAAATGATGGCCGTGTTGCTTGACTCTAGTGTTGGGCTGTTTTCCTGGCTCTTGGAAGTTGGCAGTGGTGACAATGATCCATACGCCAGGGGATTCAAGTGGTCCGAACATCCACCTCCCCATTAGACTATTGAGCAGTGTGGGAAAGTGTTGTTTTTTATTACCTCTAATACTACCTCAAACACGCCAGATCTGTAGTCTGGTGGATACTGATTTCAAGTAAGTTTAAAGCACGAGTGATAACCCGATTTGACTGTCAGAGCATATCCTGCACAGTTTCAATGAAAATGAGTGCACCGTGATGTAGCTACTGAATTCAGAAAAGGCCTTTGACAAGGTTTGGCTTAATGATTTAAAGTATTTTGCCGCGTTTGACATCCCTGGTGAACAGAGCCATTTGCATATCCAGTTTTCTGATGGAGTGCACAATTGGTGTCAGAGTTGGAACTACAATTCCTACCAAGTTTTGTCCAAATTCTGCAGGCTCAGTCCTTAATCCACTCCTATTCCTGATCTGACATTCCAATATCTGAGCAAAGACTTATAAACTGTATCAGACAAAGTCCAAAGTCCCTTGAAGATTTAGAGCTGTGGCCATGCAGTAGAGAATACAGTACTTCTGGAAGATCACAGTACATGCTCATTTCTAAAAGAACAGGATGTGAAGATAAAACTGTCATCAAAGTAGAATAAAATAAGCTGAGATCAAAAGTTCCTGGGGATAAACTTACAGAGGAACATGACTTGGATGATGAATAGTGCTGTTGTTGCCAGGGCATCAGTTAGGCCGGATCAGGTCTGGACACTCCATGGAAAGAAGCATGGCATCAGTGCAAAGGAATTTGGGCCAGGCAGTCAGCTCGCCGTGTCTGATTTTCCACCCATGCTGACCGCTGCACCAAAATTCCTAATAAGTTCTCCCATTGCTTGAAGCTGGCGCCAGGAATGCTGATTCATAAAATTAGTCCTGGATTTGCACATGGTTTATGCCACTCAAACCACCAGAGAAAGACTCCTGCAACTCTGATAGAGGAACCTATATAAGGCAAAAAAATAATCCACCCCGATCATGTGGGTACAGTAGCCTCATGGTTATAGTACTGGACTAGAAACCCAGAGATCCTGAGTTCAGAATCCCACCATTACACAAAATTGAATTCAATTGTAATATGTGAGCCGGCACCCAGAAAAAATTACCATGAAAGCTGCTGGATTGTTGAAAAAAACCTAGCTGATTCACTAATGTTCTTCAGGGATGGGAACCTACCCAGTCTGGTCTACATGTGACTCCTGTCCTACACTATGTGGCTGACTGTTAATGTCTTCTGGCCAATAAGGTTGGGCAATAAAAATGCTGCCTTGCCCACATCCCAAGAGCAAATTTAAAAAATGCTATTAAGTGGAAGAACAGAACACAGCGCAATATGTAAAACCATACTGACTATGGGTTTATAGTAAGGATACTCCTGGGATACAGCAAATAATATATATTCTTGCTGCAAACCCTATCTATCCATTTCAGCTTGTAAAATGAAAGTACTAGAGAGGGATGGGATCTGGAGTATAGGAGCATTTTGGATGGGGATCTGGGAGCTAGGGAGTGGCCTGGGTATGAGAATACAGGAGAAGGGTGTTATAAATTGAATAGCCAGGTGGTGAAGGATAGAAAAGGTCTTCAGTTGCTTCCAAGCTTTTATTCACAGAGGTCCACATTACACCCGAGATCAGCTCTCTTATAAATGGATACGAGAGTTCACAATTGATATCCACCACCTGAATACAATTAACACTAAATGATATAAATCACATGGATACAATTAATAAAGGGGGTCCTTGAGGGGGCAGGGTCTGTCGGTATTGAGGAAGCCCAGGAGAATATGATCTGACCTCCACCTTTCAGCCCTCAACCACTCCCCATTCACGTTCCTGAACCCCGTACACTAGACTACTGCACCGACCACCGCATCCAAATTTCCAACATGCATTCTGATTTTGTGAAACTCAGCAACCAAGTGCTTATGGCTAGTCACATCCTGAGGTCAAGAGAGCATTTTCTGATGCCGGGAAATTTCCTGTGAGACCAGTGGGAACTGACTGGTTTTCTTTTGTTTTTTTTTAAAAGTGTGACACAGAGATCTGTATGGGCGATGAAGTGTAACGGACCCAGCTCAAAACTTACACACCAAACCACATGGGGGTGAGGTTGTAGCTTGAGCTCAGCATTTTCCTTTTCTAATAATGAAAATAAATTCAATAACTAATGGCTGCACATCATGAGATGGACACACAGCCGAATAAATAGACTGTTAGCTTTTTGTTTTTAAAAAAAAAGACTTTTTGGTGATCTATTCACGGGTCATAAATTTCCGGATATGCCACTCAAAAACTCCACTATCTGTTCTAAAAGCAGCCAGGTGGTAACCGTTCTTACTCATCTAGTGTATGCTGTGCGATTCGGTCATTTGTGGTTCGGACATTCTCTTCAAACTAATTGTCAATGAAAAAACTCCTTGCAATATTTAGCCCTGGTTATGCCACTTCCATGAAATATGCAAAATGCTTGAATGAAATTGGTGTTACATCGGGTCTGGTCTGCAACTTGTTAATAATGTTCTAACCTCAATCGCTTCTGGGCACTTTTTTAGATCAGTCTTTGGGTTATTTCTGTCCCCGGTTAAAATGGTTGATCATATCTCTGAATTTTCTCACCCCCCCCTCCACCCCCGCAGCTCCCTCCTTCGATTACGGTGACATTGCCTCTCCACTGGACGAAACGGACACCACCATCACCGTCCAGCTGAAGCCTGCTGAAGGCCGGGGCGCTCCCGTCAGGTGAGATTTCCTGGCAATGAAGCAAGAGACTGCGGAGAGGGAAGAGACCATCAGTCATTCCACACCCGCAGTGAGCCATGCAACTCTGTGCAGATTACAGTCGTGAAGATCTATGAATGTTGGGGAAGCTGAATATCTTTAGTCTTTGATTTCTCACTGGGAGACTTCAGTGAGATCAGTGAGGGAAGAAATAGAAAGATAATATTGAATTAGCATAACACACAGCATCAGATATCACACTGAGCAAGACTGTGGTAGCAACAGCAGCATATTGTGCAAAACAAAGATAAATGTTTATTGTACCGTGTTGGATGAAGATTTTTTGGCTGCAGTTTTGGGCAGGCTGCATTATTTCCGGCGTGCTGAAGCTCTCCTTCATTTACCTACCCAACCGGCAGCATTCCCCATCAGGTGCCAAATGAGTGGCCGATAATTTATTCATCTTCTGAATTGTGCCTCTCTGTTGGCTCCACTGAGGTACAGGAGAATCACTAACACAAATCCTGGCTCTCCACGGCCCATCACCTTGGTGCCAGCAATGCTGTGCTGGTGGGCTACGGAAGTGCCTATTGTTACAGTAATAAAAATCACTGGGCCTTACCACTTAATGCAGAAGGAGGCCCCATTCAGTGAGCGTGGGCACAGTGACTGAGTAGAATTTGCCAGCCACTGTAGTGGGTTTTGCTTAATCCAGGTCGTGGTCATATTTAGTTAAACTGTTTGCCAATGATTCCACAGAATTCTGAAATGAACGTGACCTAAAGTGGGAACAATTAGAGCTGACTCCTTAAAAAAAAAATAATCCAATTGGAGTTGGCTACTGATTCCCAGTTGAATTTTCAACCAAGAATAATTTGACGCATGATCCACTTGTACATACATTGGTGGAGGGGGGGGGGGGGGAGATTTTCACTGGTCACTATCCATAGCAACATTGTAAACACGTTCAAATGGTTCATGTCCAAAATTTCACTATACATAGCAACCAGAGCAATTCTTCTCCTCACCTCCTCCATCTTGAATTCTTTCTTCAGGATTAACTTTTTGTTTACACTTACGTTATTGCCCGACATGTCGGCCAACCATTTTCACAGAGGCTGTGTCCAATTATCTCTTTATAGTCTGTAATGGCAGTTCTGCATCAGGATTTTTAAAAAAACCAACAAGATTACAGTATGTTATTCAAGAGCACGGGGAATTAAGATGCGAGTCTTTTGCTCAGGGCATTTCTGTAATCCGACTTCGTAACACTTCCAAAAGGTGCCATTAAGCAGCTGTTACATAAAAGAGGAGAGTTGCAATTTTTAAAAAAATCTTCTTTGTCAGTTTAGTTCAGTAAGAGATGATCAAGTTGAACGACTGGGCCCATTACAGAGAGTAACACATATAAATGTGATTTTCAGTGAGATGGGAGGATCAGTTTGAGATGGAGTAGATTAGGTGGCGCAGTCTGTTGACGTAAATAGCACAACTCAGGGACGTGACTTACGCTTAACGTAACAGACTGTCCGCAGGTCTGACTTTGGCGATGGCGCGTTAAGGTAAATAAAGTGGCGTTGCACCCTGAGGTGCTAGGACCCAGCTGAAGGATTGGTTTAGCCTGGCACCCTGAGGACAACAATGCTAACGGTTGGTGATGATGCCGCTTGCTGCCATTTTCTCAGTGTGGGGACAGTTTCCACTTGCTGGCCTGTCCCCAACCATCGTGGAAAGCCCAGTGGCCAGACTTCCGACCTTCAAACAGTTATGCAAGGACTGTTTTTTTTTTAATGTGTTAGTACCGATGTTGTGAAATTCGCCTCACCTTATAAAAGCAGCAAGGTCCACCACTTTAAGAGCCCCGGCATATTACAGCTTCCACCTGATACAATTCGTGATACAAGCACTGTATTAGGCCGCTGCTGAATTATCCTCACTGCAAAAATTGCCCTGAACTCAGCGTTTCGCACATAAGGATATGGCGTGAAAGTGAATCCGCCACACTGCTGTGGGGTGTATCCTGCGACTGGGATTGAAGCATTCGCTAGGGGAGCTTTGAGCACTTTTGTATCGGAGGAGTGTGGCTGATGAGAAACATGTGATTCTCCTGCTGTCGGCTCCTAAATAAAAATGATCTAGCCTTCCTTACTTATTGTGGGTCTAGTGAACCGCTGTCGCATTCACTGGCACTTTTTCTGGCCTGCTAGGCACTCGGAGCCTGTTTTGTATGCCATGACATTAATAACACCAGAATGCCAAAAGCAGCTCAGTTAAAGTGTTTGGTTGGTGTGGAAGCCTGTAATGACACCATTACACGGCCCACGGGCACCGAACAATGGGTCTATGTATTCCCAATCTGCTTCCTACCCATCCGCGGTGGGCAGTGTTGGGTGGGCGATATAAACGGGATGGCAGAGCATGGATATCAGTGCAGCATCGCTGTCCCAAAACTGGCTAAATGCTCAGCAGTGAGGTAACGTTGCCTTCAGAATCACTCCCAACTCCCGTCCAACTCTTTGATATAAAGTTCTGGAAGCTTTAAAAACGCAGTTTGATTCTCCAACAGAGTTATTCAGTACAAAAAGAATATAATTTGATCTTAATGAGATTTCCAACGTATTTTATGTGAGACTTGGCACAGATGATGGTCCCTTTGGGGTTTTCCCCTCACTGTTCACTGCCTCCCACAATGGCACACTTCAGTGAAGAGTAGCAGTGCTATTAGTAGATTAATCCTTGCAGTGTTGAAGCTGGTGGTGGTAGGGGCTCAAAAGTAAATGAGATAACGTTGCTGCCTCCAGAGGTGCCACAACTCCAGCTGAAGAGGTTGCTTTGCCCAGTATCTCTGGACACAGCACAGCATGGTAGCAGATTACATGCAGAGGTAGAGGCTACAATTTCTTCTTTATGGGGAATTTCAGGTGTAAACTCATGTCCTACCATGGTGGCATACTGGACTTCAACTTCTTGCCATTGTGGGCCATCTTAAAACCTCAAAACTTTTCTCACTTTTCTGGTGAATATTGCATTGGGAAATAGAACACTTTCTCATGTTGGGCACCAGTTCTCAGCATCAAGCATTTTCCAGGTCATGGGTAGTGTGAGGAGATGTAAGGGGGTTATTTTTAACTTCACTGTCTGGGCAGTAATCTGGCGGAGCAGATCGCCCACCCGTGGTGGAACCCGCCATGGTTGAAAATGACTCTTGTCGGGCGACGCTGACCCCACTCCACTCCTAAGCCGCAACCTGAGAACAGCACTGCGTATTAACACCAGAGACGTTTTCTACTTTTCGCATCAGTTATTCTGTGGTCTCCCAGAGTGAAGTTGCCAATTTAGTGCTGAATTATGGACCCACATCCATTCGATCTGCCCAAACTCATCTCACATAGGACTCCGACACCTAACAGAAATTGCCCTTTCACTGGAAGATTTCAGATCCCAGAGGTGAAAGGTCAGAGTCTAATCCGCTTGTACTACATAGTCCCTCTTTCAAATGTATTTTTCATAAACTCATATTACAAAATGAAGTTGTAGCACTTTTTATTCTAATTGTTTCAAATTGAAATGCTACATTATCAATTGTCAATTTCAATTGCTGTTCTTGGTGTTTAAAGTGTTTACCAGGTTGTTGTGGAAGAGGAGAGGCTACGTAAAGTGAAGCGAGAAGCCGGACCGCAGGAGTGCTTTCCTCTCCCCATTACACACGAGGACGCTGCGACTGAAGGCTCACCACACTACTACAGTGCAGAGCTCCCTCCCAGCAGCCTCCCAGCGCCCATGCCTTTCACCGTCGGAGACAACAACACCTACAATGGCTACTGGAATGCACCACTGGAACCCAAGAAGGGCTACAACATCTACATTCAGGCTATGAGCAACTTCAAAGAGGTTCGTAGACAGTGATTATGACTACCACTAACCACTAAATTCCCACCAGTCAGCTCAGCAGTGACCATGGGGCCAAATGAATTCACTCCACTATTGTCGGTCCTAAACTAGCTCGGCCGCTTCAACCATCTGTACCTCTGACAAGTCATTCTTGACATTGTCTATCCCGCACTTCTTTTGTCTTCCTCGTTCCATGTACCTCTGTGTGCAGGGCCACGAAAGGTACTCTAGCTGCTTCCATTTTTGAAACATAGCCAAATCATCACAGTCGCCTTTCTTGGACCTTCTGTATAAGCGTTGCTTCATGTCCAAGCCATGTTCTTATTAATAATTAAATAGTGATTAATAAAGGACATTAGCGAGCTAGGGGAGTGGGTAACATTACAGCAACCCACCCTGGGGTTCAAGCGAAGCCATAAACCACAAGAGCAAAGGTGTCGTAATTTATCGTTGTTGCTCTGAACTCTCAGTTGTTAAATGCAATTGCCCAGTGTAGAACTGAGCCACACATGACCAAACAGTTCACAGGTTCAATACCTGATCCCAGCAGAGATAGCTAATCTCAACCAATACAGCAGTGGGGATGCTACCTCTGGCCTCGGAGCAATGGGGGAGTGGGGGGGATGGAAATCAGCTAAGGTTCTGTTCTTGCTCACTGCCCAGTGACGCGTGTTGGAAAGTGAGGGTTCATTGGGTGAGGGAAGGATTAGGTTCGGCAGTGGTAGCCCTCCCCCCACTGCCCCCATGATATAATAGCCTGCTGACACTCAATGTTGAGGCTCACGCATGAAAAATGCCACAAGGCTGCTGACCCCCATGGCACCGTACGCCAGCAGGGGTGACTGGTTATTGGTGAGGAGGAAAGCGGAGTTGAGGTCAAAGATCAGCCATGATCTTATTGAATGGCGGAGCAGGCTCGAGGGGCCGTATTGCCTACTCCTGCTCCTAATTCTCATGTTCTTAAGATTGGAGGGGGGGGACATTTTTTAATGAAAGAAGGAGCCGCTTTTCCTCTACACGCACTTGTTCGCAGGGAGCCTGTTACAAGGTTGCAATCCTCCATTTAAATTGATGGGTGGAAAATCGGGCTCCATAATCGTGCGATTTTCTACATCCAGGGGATCCTCTCCATCAATGAAGAAAGACGAAAATCTGTATTTTATTTACATAAAAACAAATACACACAATAAAAATATCAAAAGATTGGAAGATAACTAAAGTGAACGGCAAATTTCTGGATGTTGTGATTCACTTGTACATGTGCCACATGACTCCCACTGGAGCAACGTTGTACCACCCCTAGGACTGGTCTCCACATGCTAAAGACCCCACGTGCATAAACCAGCCCAAAACAGGTTGCATGTTTCCCAATTCCAGGTCTGCTGGCCCCTTAAAATGCTGTATACCTATGGCATTAAGTACCAGATACTAACCACAAGCACTTCAGTCTATGATGCTGCCTGAGCCTCTTCAGTACGTTGCTGTCTTGTGACCTTCTTCACCGCATCCGTGGTTTTATATTTATAGGTCTAATTGCACACAGACAAAGAAAAACAAATTTCAAAAATCAAGACGGCAGCAAATCCACAATATTTCTGAAGGGGGAGAAATAAAGTCTTTAAAAATACCAGTAGCACTGCCACCGAGATGGACATGTAAATTGTAAAGCTAATCTGTTTGTGTCACCCTGCTGATTGCATACATACAAATCTACTAACCAGTCCCTACATGCAGTAAATCACTGCGTACCCCCCAGCCAGCTGTACACTGTGTGCAGATTGCAGGTCATAACAAATATATGAATGTCAGTAAAACTGAATATCTTCAGTCTTCAGTTTCTCACCAGGGGACTTTATTAAAACCAATGAGGGAGGAAGTACAAATATGATGCTGAATTAGCATAATGTCCAGGATCGGTTGGGGTAAGTGACGTTCTCACACCTCACTGTTCCAGACTTATTAATAGCCATCTGTACGATAGCAAAAGTCCCAGATCTTGTTAAGCCCTGTTTATGATTTCAGATCCCTTGAGATCGCAGTCCATTTCGGTCAGGATAAACAAAATCAAATCTAGTCCCCAAGGGTCTATCCTGGAGCCTGCCATGAGTCAGTGTTTGAGCAGTGTGGTATTAAATTGTGTCCTGATGCATGGGCTGAATTCTGATGTCCATTTGAGATTAACAGGAAACTTGCTTCAAGTAGTGTTGATTTTCTATTTCTCAGCCTCAGATGGGGCAGTGTAAATATCTATTACATGCAGATGGGCCTTTGTAAATACCTATTTCATGCAAATGGGACATTGTAAATACCTGTTGCATGCAGATAGGGCAGTGTAAATACCTATTACATGCAGGTGGGACATTGTAAATAACTATTACATGCAGGTGGGACATTGTAAATAACTATTACATGCAGGTGGGACATTGTAAATATCTATTACATGCGGATGGTGCAGCCTGGGCCCCAGGTGTGGTCTACATCTACTAGTGACGTGACTAGTTTGCCAGCTTCCACTCACTGTCACGGCCACCAATGCTCCATTGACCTGATTCCAGACTGGGGATGTGGGACTTCCAGGCCTGAGAGTCTTTGTCCAGCCACACCCCCTCCGAAGCTCCTAGGTTTCGTTTGGGGCTGGCGGAGGCTGTGCCTCTTACGAGGCCGCACAGAAACTTGTGCAAACCTGGGACCCGGTGTATCTGTGTCCCCACCTAACTTACAGCCGTGCTGCCGCGCTCCCACCAGAGCTACGGCAGGAGCGCACAGGAAGGGCCATGGATTTTTGGCCTAACTATTCTGATCTGACGTCCATTAATGTGCACCTTCCGACAGGGGTTACTGGACAGGAATGTTGGCTGATTATTTTCCTTCCATAGCAGAGGTTCATAGAGGCTGATTGTAGTGACTCACTGCCACACCAGACAGTGCCCTAATGCACCAGGCAATTGGGGAGTTATGTTCCAGCTGTAACAATAACATAAGACACTGCTACTTGAGCAAGCCTATTGAAACTGCTATGGGACTGTCTCAAAAAAATGTTTTGGTCCTAGCACAAACCTGTTGAGGCAATGAGTGCTCACAGTCCCTTCCATTTGGGTTGTATTAAAATCGCCATCAAATCCACAGTCAGAATTCTTATGCAGTAAGCTGAAGGTTCAACATGATATACAGGTTTGATCCCTGATCTGTACTGATTTCGGCCAGGCCATCAGTTGGAGCACTCGAATGGACCTCAACCCTTTTGGACCAGGCAGTGGAAAAAAAGGCAGCCAGGTTTTCCACTCCTGATCACCATCTATTGCCATGACTCCCTGCTGGAATGTGTGCGTGTGTGTCTGTCTGTCTCTGGACAACAGGTGACAGCTGCATCCAGCTTGACTGTGATGCACCTGACAGGTGGAATAACCTGCTTTTTTAAAAAAAATTCATTTTCAGGCTGAGGGCATCGCTGGCAATGCTGGCATTTATTGCCCATCCCTAGTTGCTCTGAGAAGGTGGTGGTGGGCCTTTTTTTCTTTGAAACATTGCAAATTAACAGTCCAATGGAAGGCTAACTTGTGAGGCCATTTCAGAGGGCAGTTAAGAGTCAAACACATTGGTGTGGGACTGGAGTCGCATATAGCCAGGCCGGGTAAAGACGTCAGGCTTCCTTCCCTAAAGGACATCGGTGAACCAGTTGGGCGTCTAGATTCATGGATGACAAACAGCCACTGGTGTGAGGTACCAGAGTAAGGCTAGTGCCCATGGAAACTAACGCCAGGGAAAGAAAGAAGGAAAGAACTCGAATTTATATAGCGCCTTTCAAAACATCAGGAGCTTCCAAAGCGCTTTACAGCCAGTGAAGTACTTTTTGAAGTGTAGTCACCATTGTCATGTAATGGAAGGAATCAAAAACTGCTGGAGAGGAGCAGGGAACTTTAAAAAAAATAGTTTACTTTTGGAGTTTGACCCCCATGGAAGTAACAGTAACTCTAAACGGTGGTAGAGGTGAAGTAAGACATGGTAATGTGTAATTTTTTGAAAACATATATTAAATAGTTGTACCTTGTTGGCTTCAAAGTAGAGTTTGAAATTACAGTGTATGGCCACAGGAAAAATTGAAGAGATTATTGTTTTGAAATATGTTCACCTCATTTGTTTGGTGGCATTTGAATATTAAGGTCATTATATAGGAGAGAAAAAGGTTTATTTTGTATTCTACTCACCAGAATATAATCGTTTGCTAGACCCTTAAGCTATAAATATTCACTGTGTCTCACTGCAACGCGCAGAGAATTATTACACTGCCACTGAGCATATTTTACTTTAATAGTTACAGTGACAAATCTAAAATGAAGTTTTTTTTTACTGAGAACTTTTTTTTTAAACATATATTACATGCAGGAAACAAAGACAAACTGCGTACTAATAGCCAAAAAAGGTAAGGTCATTTGTCAATGGTCATTGCTCTCTTGTGTTCCGATGTTTTGCTATTAATAATATGTCTGTGTGTTGTTGCTGAATGTTGCATTGGCTAATTTATTTTAATGTATTAAAGCAAATTTATCTACATGCAGAAACAGTGTTTCAGCTTTCCTTTTGGTCAATAAACACTGATGTACAAACGGGTTGATTAAATAATGAGCCATAGAACATGGTAATTCAACCCGGAGCGTTTAAGCTTCCTGCTCATTTTTTTTTGCTTTCCCCCTCATTCCCCCCACTCCAAGTGTAATAAAATACTAACATGTTAAAGAAACTCATTAGTGCCTTTGATTTCTCACAGAATAAATCCATGTAATTGTATTAAATTATCGAGGAAAGCTTGAAGTTTCCATTGGTTTATTTGCTGTGCATTGCCAAAGCTTCCTCTTTTAATGAGTTTTCACACATGAGATCTGGTTCTGTCATTTTAATAAGATATGACTATTTTAAAAATGGGTAGGCTAGAAGGGAAAAATGTAATCATTTCTCCCCATTCCCAGATTAATAAAATATTGTGTGTATCCCTCAAGCTATCTGCTTATTTTAGGACATCTCTTTGCTGTAGGCACCTATACTACATTTTGCATTGTTTGGCCTGGGTTTAGGCTGCATCCTTTTGATTTATTTTTTTTCTGAGCCTTTTTTTCTTTCTCACATTAAAATTGATGAGCTAAAGATTGCGCAAAAAGACACCACCTATTGGCTGGCCGTGTAGCGCTAGGGAAGACTGATGTGGATAGATCTGTGCTTGGATTAGAGCAGAGTGGGGGTCTGAAGGGCAAAATGGGCAGGAGGCAGGAGGGAGGAGAGATAAGACAGAGACAATGTCTATACGTCTTGCATGGTGATTGTGTTTGTGGATTATTTTAGTCTTCAGTGCATTGGTGACATTCTAAAGAGAAAATCGAGCTTCCTGTTTATAATTCTTAAAGCGCCAACATAGCAGAGATGAATGTTTGGGGGGGGGTGGGGGGATGGGAGAGGGAAGGGAGGGGGGGTGGTTCCAGGCTCAGCTTCAAAGAGTCCGACCTTCAAACGCTCTGGTGCTGAATCTAAAACCAGCGTATGGGTGTTAAAATGGCAGTTGCACAAGTCAAAATGGGAGGATGGGACTGTTGTTGGAAAATCATGTTGAATAACTAGGGAGGTAGATAGGGCTATAAACTAAATAAAGCGGGGGGAAGGGAGGGTCCCAGTGGAGAGAAATCTAGAACGCTAAAGAGAAAAGACGAGAAAGCAGCGCAGGAAAGTGATTGGGGTAAGGATAACCAGATTGTGTCAGGAAGGGACAGAGCGTACAAACAAAAGAGTGCACCAACAAATAGGGTCCAGGTAAGAAAAAATGGTAATAAAATAAATAGGGCCATAGTACAAAAAAATGTTAAGATGTCTAAAAATGTTAAGACAAATCTAAAGGCACTGTATCTGAATGCACAAAGCATTCGTAATAAGGTAGACAAATTAACAGCGCAAATAGATGTAAACGGATACGATATAATTGCAATTACAGAGACATGGCTGCAGGGTGACCAAGGCTGGGAGCTGAATATCCAAGGGTATTCGATATTTAGGAAGGACAGGCAAAAAGGAAAAGGAGGTGGGGTGGTGTTGTTAGTAAAGGATGAAATCAGAGCAATAGTGAGAGAGGATATTGGCTCAGAAAATCAAGATGTAGAATCAGTCTGGGTGGAGTTAAGAAGTACCAAGGGGCAGAAAACACTGGTGGGAGTTCTCTATAGGCCTCCAAACAGTAGTGGTAATGTAGGGGATGGGATCAAACAGGAAATTAGAGATGCATGTAACAAGGGTACGACAGTAATAATGGGTGACTTTAATCTACATATAGACCGGCCAAACAAAATTAGCAATAATACTGTGGAGGATGAATTCCTGGAGTGTGTACAAGATGTTTTTTTTAGACCAGTACGTTGAGGAGCCAAATAGGAACAGGCTAGCCTAGGTTGGGTATTGTGCAATGAGAAGGGGTTAATTAATAATATTGTTGTGCGGGGTCCTTTAGGAAAGAGTGACCATAACATGTTGGAATTCTCCATTAAAATGGAAAGTGAAGTAGTCCAATCCGAAACTAGGGTCCTAAATCTAAACAAAGGAAACTACAAAGGTATGAGGAGTGAGTTGGCTATGTTAGATTGGGAAACGTCATTAAAAGGCATGACGATGGATCGGCAATGGCTAACACCTAAAGAATGACTGCATGAATTGCAACTGTTATACATTCCTTTCTGGCGCAAAAACACAAAAGGAAAAGTGGCCCAACCATGGCTAACAAAAGAAATTAAGGATAGTATTAGATCCAAAGAGGAGTCATAAAAAGCTGCCAGAAAAAGTAGCAAGCCTGAGGATTGGGAGCAGTTTAGAATTCAGCAAAAAAGGACCAAGAGATTGATTAAGAGGGGAAAAATAGAGTATGAGAGTAAACTTGCAAGGGACATAAAAGTGGATTGTAAAAGCTTCTACAAGTATGTAAAAAGAAAAAGATTAGTGAAGATAAATGTTAGGCCCCTTACAGTCAGAAATGGGAGAATTTATAATGGGGAACAAGGAAATGGCAGAACAATTAAACAAATACTTTGGTCCTGTCTTCATGAAAGAGAACACAAATGACTTCCCAGAAATGCTAGGGAACCAAGGGTCTAGTGAGAAGGAGGAATTAAAGGAAATTAGTATTAATTAAAAAAAATAGTGCTGGAGAAATTAATGAGACTGAAAGCCAATAAGTCCCCAGGGCCTGATAATCTGCATCCCAGAGTACTAAAAGAGGTAGCCATGAAAATAGTGGATGCATTGGTTGTCATCTTCCAAAATTCTATAGATTATGGAACAGTTCCTGCAGATTGGAGGGTGGCAAATGTAACCCCACTATTTAAAAAAGGAGGGAGAGAGAAGACAGGGAACTACAGATCGGTTAGCCTAACATCAGTAGTCGGGAAAATGCTAGAGTCTATTATAAAGGATGTGATAACAGGACACTTAGAAAATATCAATGGAATTAGACAAAGTCAACATGGATTTATGAAAGGGAAATCGTGTTTGATAAACTTACTGGAGTTTTTTGAGGATGTAACTGGTAGAATAGATAAGGGAGAACCAGTGGATGTGGTTTATTTGGATTTTCAGAAGGCCTTTGATAAAGTCCCACATAAGAGGTTAGTGAGCAAAATTAAAGCACATGGGATTGGCTGTAATATATTGGCATGGATTGAAAATTGGTTAACAGACAGGAAACAGAGAGTAGGAATAAACGGGTCTTTTTCCGGGTGCCAGGCAGTGACTAGTGGGGTCCCGCAGGGATCAGTGCTTGGGCCCCAGCTATTCACAATATATATCAATGACTTGGATGAGGGAACCAAATGTAATATTTCCAAGTTTGCTGTTGACACAAAACTAGGTAAGATCGTGAGTTGTGAGGAGGATGCAAAGAAGCTTCAAGGCGATTTAGACAAGTTGAGTGAGTGGGCAAATACATGGCAGATGCAGAATAACGTGGATAAATGTGAAGTTATCCACTTCGGAAGGAAAGGCAGAGTATTGTTTAAATGGTAATAGATTGGGAAATGTTGATGTACAAAGGGACCTGGATGTCCTTGTACATCAGTCACTGAAAGCAAACATGCAGGTGCAGCATGCAGTTAGGAAGGCAAATGGTACGTTGGCCTTCATTGCAAGAGGATTTGAGTACAGGAGCAAGGATGTCTTACTGCAGTTATACAGGACCTTGGTGAGACCACACCTGGAGTATTGTGTGCAGTTTTGGTCTCCTTACCTAAGAAAGGATATACTTGCTATAGAGGGAGTGCAGCAAAGGTTCACCAGACTGATTCCTTGGATGGCAGGACTGTCGTATGAGGAGAGATTGGGTCGACTAGGCCTGTATTCACTCGAATTTAGAAGAATGAGAGGGGATCTCATTGAAACATATAAATTTCTGACAGGGCTCGACAGACTGGATGCAGGGAGGATGTTTCCCCTGGCTGGGGGGGTCCAGAACGAGGGGTCACAGTCTCAGGATACGGGGTAGGACATTTAGGACTGAGATGAGGAGAAATTTCTTCACTCAGAGGGTGGTGAACCTGTGGAATTCTCTACCACAGAAGGCTGTGGAGGCCAAGTCACTGAATATATTTAAGAAGGAGATAGATAGATTTCTAGACACAGAAGGCATCAAGGGGTTTGGGGAGAGAGCTGGAATATTGAGATCGAAGAACAGCCATGATCATATTGAATGGCAGAGCAGGAGATCACATGGTTTTGGATGTGGTGGAGTGTACAAGATATCAAAATTGTGCGGTACAGGCTGGATGCACCAAAGGGTCTTTTCCTGTCTGTCATTGCTCGTATGTTCCTATAATATTCACTGCAGCTGCCCAGCAGTCCTGTGAATAGTGCAGATGCCCCCCCCCCCACCACTTTTATGCCAATGACCTTGTCCACAGGATGTGGGTCAAGGTCAGTGCCAGGGCAGACTGGCGAGTGGAAATCTCGCCCTATCACACCTCTGGCAGCACAGCAGCCTGAGCAGAATTACCAGGCTTATTTCTCAAATACATTTTGAGGTTTGTTGTTTTGAATTACTATCAAGTGATGACTTCAAGAAAAAGATAAATCTGAAAAAGGTAAGAGTTTTAAACACATTTGTTTTTTTCATGTTTAATTACCCATTAATGCATAGATTTTGTATTTTACATAGTTCTGATTGTCTTATCAATGAATACTAATCTTTTATAGTGCACTCTCCAGCAAGTTCGATGCTGAAATAGGGGACTTTGAACAGATGAAATCTTTCAAACACCCAACTCATGTTTCATCCCGTTCTCTAATCCAGAATAGATCTTGCTGCGGACTGCACTATACACGCCTGAATAAAACGCAATCCAATTGGCATTCGTTACCTCGGTTTGATCTTCAATAAAACCATCTGAATTAAAAACATCCAATTCTACATTGTTGTCCACTTTTTGCCCCTCCCCTATTCTATCAGCAGCTGCGTGCAAGGAGAGTAAGAGAAGCCAAGAAGCTGCACAGCGTTCTGATGAAATGGGTTTGATCCTGGGTATCTGTGCTGGAAGCCTGGCAGTGCTTATCCTGATTCTTGGGGCCATCTTTGTGTTTGTCAAAAAAGGGTAAGAGATGGGCTTTCAAAATAAATCGCTGACAGAAAATGTTTCAGCAAGTCCTCACTGTCTAGCTGCTCTGTTTTAATGTCTGAAATGCAGAGTGTGTATATTCTTTGTCTAGTTTATATTCGGAATTGATGATGTAATCTCGTGAAGCAATGTTTTGGTATCCCAGGTTGTAAAGGAGATATATCTATGGAATTGTGGAGTATCTATTTTGAGCAATTTTATTGGCTCGTAGAAATCACATAACACAACAATCAACAAAAACAGATCTGTTGTATATTAAGAGCTTTGGGACATTTCTGATATGCTGATAGAGTTAGATGAAGTAAGGTGGCAGGAAGCTCATGTGGAGCATGAGTACCAGCATGAACCAGTTGGGCCGAATGGCCTGTTTCTGTGCTGTAAAATTCTATGCGACATTTTTAATGTAACTGTCATTTTCTAGCAACCTCATTGGTAAATAGTGATCACGTGACCCTTTCAACTGTCATGCTTCCTAACAATCTCATTGGTCAGTTGTAATCACATAACCATTCTGTGCTTGGCTTTTGAACAATGGCTTTTGATTGGTCCATGAGAACAATGTGACTGAAAAAAATCTCCTCTGTCAGTGGTCCACGTTATCAGCTGCTGATTGGTCTCTTGTAACCAGAGGAAGGAATGGTATCAATTTGGACTGATTTCTCAAGAAAAACCTTTCAAAAGTATCTCACCAAGATCGTAAATCAAATAAAGTGGGTGGGGAGGGTTCAACAATTTCTTCCTGTTATAAAATTGATGAGATAAATATAATAGAGACAGGGTAAGCAATGATATAAATATCAGGAAAGATATAAATATATATAGTACAATACATACAGCAAAAATATAAAAATATTGTTTTTCGCACTTTATTGGCCAGAGGAAGTTGACTAGTTTTTTTTTAAATTGTTGTTAATATTGGGCTGAAATACTTATGTCCACATGTACCATATCAAAATGACTTCATAACAAAATTTCAGTTAATCTCTTTGTGCTTTGATAACTATTAAAATACTCAATGAATGCTCTTTCTCTTCTCTGCCTGCACACTGCGTAGGAATTAGGACTCATGGCATCATCGCCTACTCTTAACTCACTCTTTCTTAAGACTTGGAAACAGTGGAACTCGTCAGTTCCCTCGGTCATGCCTCCCCAATCTGTAGGGTATTAAAATAAAAGCTTGGTGTTACTGCTTCTCTAAATGTCCCATTGTCTCATTTATAGGCCTTTGCCCTTCACATAGGAGGTCTCCATTCAAAATTCAACACCTCACATAAACATATGTGAGGCATAGACTCGAGTTCATCATGGTGTCACTGTAGATGCTCTGATGTCAAAGCAACTTACTTCTGACATCGTGAAGCAGCTATACTACATTTTGAATTTCACTACAGAACAAGGTGTCACTCCATTAGCCAGTTAATTTCACGAGCAAATTACAAAGACCTTCCTTCCGATCCAACAAGCTAGTTATTGCTCTGCTCGCCTTTGAGTCGAATTTTACAAATTCGTGGGACTCGATGAATACTACAAAGCTCCACAGTAGGAGCATGAATTTGTAAAATCCAACCTATTATGTATTCTGTCAGTCATGGACATAATTTTGTTTCTACCATCCATTTGAATAAGGACAAATTCAAAAAACTAGAGATCAATTAATTGTGATTATTAGATACATTTGAGGGACCCATCATGAGCTTCACGCTTCAGCGTCCAGGTGTAATTGGCTGCCATTTTGAAAAGCGGACATGAAATATTCAGTTCAAGGGCCGTGTTCACCCCCCCCCCAAAATGTTCCGACATTCATAAGTCAACTGGTGACTTATGAATGTCTGAACATTTGGGGGGTCTTGGCTACAAGAGTATTGAGGACAGAGAAAAAAGTTACAGTATTTTGACACGGGGACCAGGGAAGGCCCTTAACACAAATGTCTGTCCATCCCTTTTTACCACTAAGTGTTGAGAAAATATTTCAGCACTTGTTAATATCTGGAGTCTTAGTTCAGGAGCTTCTTGTCAACTTTTTTAGCGTTTCCTGCCATGTTTGCTATAATATGGCATTCTGATTCAAGACTAACGTGCATTTAATGGTGTGATGGCTCAGAGCATGTAATCCAGGTAGATACACTCCTAATTCTTTTCTATCTTTGAGTGTTGAAAGGTTCATTAACCCTAATAAACCTAATTGCCTTCTCAGTTTACCCTACAATTATTTGTACTATATATTTTTTGGACTGTATGAAATTGCTGCATTCTCTCTCCCCAGTCCATATTCTGCTGGGGACTAAGAGGGCAGACAGATGACCTACTCCCAGGGTTAGGCCAATAAGGCCACGAACAGGTTGCTAGGGAACATATGAGAACCACTCAGTACTGACTTCCTGCCCAGTTTCACTCCCTTCTGCCCCATTGCACTTAAGTTCAGCCCCGTGACTGAGATTAGAAAGTCCTCGTTGTGCGGAAGTGGGAGGAGGGTTAGAAATGAATCTTGATTGCCCACTGTTGCAGTGCTGCCTACGTTTGAACTTTTTCCTAAATGTTGAAAAGCATTTTTACCCCTCATTCTTTTTTTCAAATCTGATCTGCACGCACCTCTAAAAAGAAGCCGGAAATTGAATTGAGATATCCCTACCTGCAACTGTCTGAATCCAGCACTTTCTACTCCCACGTAATGTAAACCTCGGTGTAACATTTTCGGAATAAAATGTCAAATAAGAAACTGAGAATCTTGGCAGACACTACAACAATGCACACTGCTGGGTCAGCAGACTCACTACATCAGGCATTCTTGGCTTGGAGTTTTTCGATTCTATATTAGTGTCCTTTAAAAAAAACTTAATTGCAAGATTTTATTTTCTCAAAAATGCAATCAGCCCCATGTTTTTTTTTAAATGAAAAGATTTTAATTGCACTTTTGAGAAAAGAAAAAATTGGTGTTAATATCCAGGCATAAATGAGTACCTCATATCATAACTGGCCTAGCAGAATGTTTCCTGAATAGAAGCCAACCATTTCCTTACAGGAAAGGGGAAGAACAGAAGCACAAATCAAACTGCATCACTCTCTGGCTATTATGACTCATAGATATGAATGGGGGAACAAGGAGCATATCATTTACAAAGGAATCGGGGAGATAAATTTGCTGCCTGTTGTAGAAATGAGTCATACACACCAGAAAGGTCCCAGGCTCAATCCCCACTCCCTGTTGTGTTGGCTGATCTCAGCTGAGGCAGCAGTAGGCATTCGCCAATTGGCCAAAGCAGCCGTCGGGTAAGTAGGGGGAAAGAATCAACCAGGATCCCATTCCTAGTCAATATCCAGTGACCCCTGCTGGAAAGTGTGCGGACTTCAGGTGAGAACAGGATTTCACTTGCCTGTGATGACTCCTGTGGTTGAATAGACTGCCAGCACTCACTGTCTGTGCGTACAAATAAAGAATGGCCACTTGGGTGATTTACGGAAGGTAGTCGGTGCCCAAGGGACTATACAGCAGCAATAGTCAGCACCTTCAGGTGAGAAGAAAACAGGGAAGGACAAACAAAACAAAATGAGGGGCTCACAGGTAGCGTATAAACGACCAGCTTCACCAAGAGTTGAATTCCATCTTTTTTTAAAAATACTAAAGTGAAGAACAGTTTTTTATATACAAAAATAGAGAACTGTTACATAATACTGAAAAGTCATACAAGTGCATTATACTCAGAGTATTGATTACATTAACTCTTGGCGAGGGTAACGGGACGTAATCCAATCGTGGAGTTCAGATAATGACCGGGAGTTGTTCTTTCCCCCCCCCCCCCCCCCCCCCCCAATCTAGTGATTTCTGGGCAGGAGATGGGACAAGGACCTACTCCGTTGAATCCCCAATACTGACATTCAAAACTCCTGCCTCCGATGGGCAGCTCTTTTGAAATGATTTTCAAATGACAGAAATACATCATCCCACGTATTTTCCATTTTTTTTTTGACCGATAACAGTGCTGGACGCAAGGGACACCTGTTGGTCCCTGGCATCCGGTGTTGCTGTGGACGACAGGACAGCCATTTAAAATTTATGTGGCAATTAATTCTTGATTAGGACAAGCTGTTTCATTTGAAAAGTAGTTTTTTTTTTCCCCACACAATTCAATCCTCCAGGATCATCTTCACAACATAAGAACTAGGAGCAGAAGTAAGCCATACGGCCCCTCGAGTCTGCTTCGTCATTCAATAAGATCCTGGTTGATCTTTGACTTCAACTGGACTTTCCCACCCAATCCTCATATCGCTTGATTCTATCTCTCTCTCAGCTTGAATATACTCAATGACTCAACATCCACAGCCCTTTGGGGTAGAGAATTCCAACGATTCACAACCCTCTGAGTGAAGAAGTTCCTCCTCATCTCAGTCTTAAATGGCTGACCCCTTATCCTGAGACTATGCCCCCTAGTTCTAGACTCTCCATCCAGGGTAAAACAACCTCTCAGCATCTACCCTGCCAAGCCCACTCAAAATCTTATATGTTTCAATGAGATCACCTCTCATTCTCTGACCTCCAGAGAATATAGGCCCATTTACTCAATCTCTCATCATAGGACAACCCTGTCATTCCAGGAATCAATCTAGCGAACCTTTGTTGGACCGCCTCCTAAGGCAAGTATATCCTTCCTTAGATAAGGAGACCAAAACTGTGCACACTACTCCAGGTGTGGTCTCACCAATACAAAATCATGAAGGGTCTAGACAGAGTAGATAGAGTGAACTTTTCTCATTGGCGGAAGGGTCAAGGACCAGAGGACATAGATTTAAGGTGATTGGCAAAAGAACTAAAGGTGAGATGAGGAAGAACTTATTAACACAGCGAGTACAATTGTAGCAAGTCTTCCTTAATCTTGTATTCCAACCCCCTTGCAATAAAGGCCAACATTGCATTTGCCTTCAAAATTGCTTGCTGTACTTGCATGCTAACTTTTTGTGTTTCTTGTACCAGGACACCCAAGTCTCTCTGAATACCAACATTTAATAGTTTCTCACCATTTAAAAAATATTCTGCTTTTCTATTCTTCCGAACAAAGTGAATAACCTCACATTATACTCCATCTGGCACCTTCTTGCCCACTCCCTTAACCTGTCTATATCCTTTTGCAGACTCTGTGTCATCCTCACAGCTTACTTTCCCACCTACCTTTGTATCATCAGCAAACTTGAATACATCACACTCAGTCATTAATATAGATTGTAAATAGCTGAGGCCCAAGCACTGATCCTTGCAGCAACCCACTAGTTACAGCCTGCCAACCTGAAAATGACTTATTTATCTCTACTCTCTGTTTTCTGTCCGTTAACCAATCCTCTATCCATGCTAATATATGACCCCCAACCCCATGAACCTTATCTTGCATAACAACCTTTTATGTGGCACTTTATTGAATGCCTTTTGGAAATCCAAATAAACTATATCCACTGGTTCCCCTTTATCTACCTTGCTAGTTACATGCTCAAAGAACTCTAATAAATTTGTTAAACACGATTTAGAATCATAGAAAGGTTACAGCACGGAAGGAGGCCATTCGGCCCATCGAGTCCGCGCCGGCTCTATGCAGGAGCAATCCAGCTAGTCCCACTCCCCCGCCCTTTCCCCATAGCCCTGCAAATATTTTCCTTTCAAGTACTTATCCAGTTCCCTTTTGAAGGCCATGATTGAGTCTGCCTCCACCATCTCCTCAGGCAGTGCATTCCAGATCCTAACCACTCGCTGCGTTAATAAGTTCTTCCTCATGTCACCTTTGGTTCTTTTGCCAATCACCTTAAATCTATGTCCTCTGGTCCTTGACCCTTCCGCCAATGAGAACAGTTCTCTCTATTTACTCTGTCTAGACCCTTCATGATTTTGAATACCTCAATCGAATCCCTTTCATAAAACTATGTTGATTCTGCCTTTCATTATTAAATCACTTTCTAAGTGCCCTGTTACAACTTCCTTTATAATGGATTCCAGCATTTTCCTTACGACTGATGTCAGGCTAACTGGTCTGTGGTTCCCTGTTTTCTCTCTCCCTCCTTTCTTGAATAGTGGTGTTACATTTGCTACCTTCCAATTCTCTGGGACCGTTCTAGAATCTAGGGACTTTTGACAGATCACAATCAATGCATCCACTATCTCTGCAGCCACCTCTTTTAGAACCCTAAGATGTAGGTCATCAGGTCCAGGAAATTTGTCAGCTTTTAGTCCCATTAGTTTGTGTAGTACTTTTTCTCTACTGATATTAATTGTTTTAAGTTCCTCACTCTCATTTGCCCCTTGGTTCCCCACTATTTCTGGTATGCTTTTTGTGTCTTCTACTGTGAAGACAGATACAAAATATTTGTTTAACGTCTCTGCCATTTCATTTTTCCCCATTATAATTTCTCCTGTCTCAGCCTCTAAGGGACCAATGTTTACTTTTGCTACTCTTTTTTACATACTTGTAGAAGCTCTTACAATCTGTTTTTATATTTCTTGCTAGCTTACTTTCATTCTATTTTCTCCCTGTTTAATCAATTTTTTGGTCATCCTTGAGTTAATTTACGATGATGTATAAAGAGGCCAGTTTCAAGTTCCAATGAAACAATATTCAAGTCCTTTATCAGCGTGATATTTTCCAAGGGCCTTGAAGCAAAACAGTGACAGTCTCAAGGATATCACTAATTAACGAACCACAATCAAAACTACAGATTCAAAGGACTTTGATTCCCACAGAATGGTAGATATGAAGATAATTATCTGGTTAAGAATGGAATTGTAGGTTATAAGGATCAGTTCTGACGTAGACAATCAAATACTTTATGGAATACAACAGTTGCTGAGTTCTGAAGCTAGGGAAATGTCAACTGTGAAATTCAACTGGTCAGGGCTGAATAATGTAAGTTCTAATGCTAGGTAGATATCCTGGAGTTCTGCTAGATTACCTTATGGATCACAGAGAAACTTTATACCACTTGATCATCTTATGTATGGTTAGGCACCTCCTCAGGAGATAGTGGGTTAGGTACAGTCCATGGTAGAGCAAATTGTATCTGGTCTGTGCAAAGAATAAGCTTGCTGGGCTAAACGGCCTTTTCTCATTTCATATTATCTTGTGCAACAAATCAGATAAGTGCGGCAAATGAAAGGCAACATCTCAAATTGGCCACATCAACAAAGCCTGTGACTTTTTTGGAAGAAAACGCAAGAAAATATCCAAGAATCTTCCCATAGCTACACGAGGGCAAAATCACAGACCATTCCAATAGAGAAGGTTCTCAAACTTGTTCAATAGATCTATTGTATCTTTGTTTTGGTTTTATCCTTGAGAAAGAAACTGGGATCATTAACAAAAACTGACTTTTTAAATTTACATGCAGCGTTTAGATAACTTTTCTCTAATCCTCTGGATTATATGGGCAACTGTGATGTATCATGTTTACAATTTACAATTTGGAAAAAAACATTGACTGCATTTTTACAACATGCCTACTAAGAGTGGCTGAGATGAGAAAAAGTTATTTTGACTTTATTAATCCATAGAGTTACATAGAGTGTACAGCACCGAAACAGGCCATTTGGCCCAACAGGTCCATGCCGGTGTTTATGCTCCACACGAGCCTCCTCCCACCCTACTTCATCTAACCCTATCATCTAACCCTATCATCATATCCTTCTATTCCTTTTACCCTCGTGTTTATCTAGCTTCCCCTTAAATGCATCTGTGCTAGTCATCTCAACTACTCCTTGTGGTAGCGAGTTCCACATTCTAACCACTCTCTGGGTAAAGAAGTTTCTTCTGAATTCTCCACTGGATTAATTAGCGACTGTCTTACATTTCTGGCCCCTAGTTCTGGTCTACCCCGCAAGTGGAAATATCTTCTCTACATCTAACCTATCAAACCCTTTCATAATCTTAAAGACCTCTATCAGGTCACGTCTCAATCTTCTCTTTTCTAGAGAAAAGAGCCCCAGCCTGCTCAATCTTTCCTGATAGGTATAACCTCCCAGTCCTGGTATCATTCTAATAAACCTTTTTTGTACTTTCTCCAGTGCCTCTATATCTTTTTTATCATATGGAGACCAGATCTGCTCACAATATTCCAAGTGTGGTCTAATCAAGGTTAAATCCATTTATCTCTTTGCTGTTTGTTGCAAAACGGTGAATTTCAGCAAAAAGCAAGTTCTAAAAGTAATACACAGGGGAGACACACAATGGAACTGCAAGGGAATTATTCTGGAGAGCAAACAATAATATTGGATTCATTTTTGTCCCGAGCCTTTAAAATGACCACAAATTCCCAGGCTGAGAACAAATTGTCACTACAAATAACAATTCTGACAGAAAAAAGTATTTATGATTAGAAAATTCCTTCTACCCGCCCCCCCCCCCCCCTGTCCTCCCACTCAAACATCTTAAATCAGTATTAATAGTGCAAATGTTCCAGCAGTTCCTATCGGCAGCAAGATTTGTGTTGGAAAGTCTTATTGGACATTAAAATAAATTGTAATGTTAAATGTGTGGTGGACAAATTAAAGTAACAATTGCGGGGAAATTGGCATAGGCCCAAAATGGTCAGTGCACGCTGGAGGCCTGAGGTTCGACTGATATTGGGCCTTGGGCCTCATCAACATATTTCTGGCAAGCTGCAAGCACCTGTTGCACCCTCCAGTGGCCTCCAGTTTACGGCCCTCGGGTACGTCTTGGGAAGGGCGGAGGAGAAGAGGAGGGGGTGGCAATCGCAGGCCAGCAGCGGCCTTCAGGAGTGCTGTGGAGATGGGTGAAGCACTCCTGCTCCTCCTGGCTCCACAGGAGGGTGAGCTAAATTTCAAAATAAAGTTACCTTTTTGTTAGAAGCCGCTGGTTAGGCCGTATCAAGCACTTGGAAACCTGATTGCAGCATGCCCGCCGCATACTCCACTCAGCACTGACCAATGTTCGGGGATCATTAAACAGGCATCAGGCCCCTCATTACCTTTTGCAAGGGGGTCCAACACCAGTTTCAGGTGGCGTATTGGGAAAGGCAGCTTTACCAATAACGGAGGCGCAGATCGGGCGCGGGTTGTTGTGCCCCGAAAATAATACTTCTTGGTCCCATTTTATACTCAGAAAACAGGCACAAGGAGGATCAAATTCTTCTCCAATGTTTTATATTAAGGATACCACCCCCTCCTAGCACCAGTCTGAAACGAGCAGCATCCTCCCTCCTTTTAATCAGGAGCCATTCCTGCAGGTGACTGATTCTCTCTCCAAGCACCGATTTATTTTTTTCTGAAGTACGTACTTTCTAATACAAGAATCAATGAAATGTCCAATTCAGATGAAGATTTTTTAATTGTTTTCCCAACAGTAATCATAATTACTGCTTGATGTATTTTAAATTAGCTCCCCGCCCCCCTCCCCACCAAATAAATATCATATTCCACGAGTCAACCTATAACAGTGTGTAAACAATGCTGCCAACAGTCAGCTGTGATTGGCTGGAAGATTACCTCTGCCACAGCATTCAGTTATCTATCCTTAAATTTTATTTTTAAAATATTCCACTTGAAGGGAATAGTTTTTATTTAACTTTAAAACTCCTGGTGAGAGGAGAGCTCACAAGAACATACGAAAGCATCCTAGGCCCAACCATTTTCAGTTGCTCCATCAGTGGTCTTCTCTCCATCATGGCATCAGGAATGCAGCTACTCGCTGAAGTTTCATAAGAACAAGAGTAGGCCATTCAGCCCCTCCTTCTGCCTGCTCCGCCATTCAATTAGATCATGGCTGACCTGTACCTTAGCCCCATTTACCCACCTTCGCTCCACAGTGTTCAGCTCCTTATAATAAATGTGGTATCAATGCCTCTTTCTTGATTTTGCACTCTTTTCCTCCCCCCCCACTCCAGTATCATGAAGGTGATTAACCCGCGCCCGATCTGCGCCTCCGTTATTGGTAAAGCTGCCTTTCCCAATACGCCACCTGAAACTGGTGTTGGACCCCCTTGCAAAAGTTAATGAGGGGCCTGATGCCTGTTTAATGATCCCCGAGTGCTGGCAGTCACTTCACGCCAAGTGACAATTCTTCATATATAATTCTTGGTGGCAGGCTAATCATCAGCTGTAGGGGGGAAGGAATCACTAATGAACCAACCTTATAGTTCTCGCATACACTTCCCAGCAGCAGTAACTGGATAGTTGGAACCCTTCCTGTGATTTTCCACTCCCCAGCCCAGAAATGCTGTGGTCGCAGCTGAGACAACTAACCCAGGATCAAACCTGGGAGCTTTATGATCTATAATGGCTCATTATCGTGCCAGGTGATCTATAAAATTGAGGTATGGAGACATGGGGCACAGTATGTTACGGTTGACTATTGCGCTGGGACTCGAAAGTGTGCAGCGTAATATGAGACAGCTTGTAACAATCTTTAATTTTCCAGCAGAGCTTTAACATCTTCAAAACTGTGTGTTGTGACTTTTTCCACATTGCTGTATTCTGAAAGTTAACGATCTTTCTGTTCGGCTTCTAAGACTTTGGTAAAATACTGGTCAACCCTTCAATACGTGCGGTCAGCTGATGATTTGATAACCTTAAGCATCCCCAGCATCCAAACAACCAGGAATCTTGTTATCGCACAAAATTTGCTCTAATCTGTAGTTTGACTGAGCTCTCAAAAGCAGTATTAAATTCAGGGTGCACTATGTCTGTGGAAAGACTGAGTCAATTGTGATATTTACATTAAGATATTTTTACAGTCCTCGACATTTTCAAAAAGTGAGGATTTCTCATAAAAATAAACGTTTTTTTTCTCTCAGCCACCTTTAATATAAAATAAATTGGTTATTTTCTGCACTTGGATAAATGTGATATATATTTATTTAGGTTTTGAGGCCTTTTGCCCGTGACATTCCATTAAAGAGGCGCTGCCTTCATGACACACAGTGTCTGTCAAATACATAATGCAGTGATGTACATCGCACTGAAATGCATTGTCGCATCACTCTGAGAGGGACATCATCGTAACAAAACTAACGCACGACTTTCTAAAGCAAAAGGTAGAAGATGCTGGAAATAACACGGCGAGACAGTCGGTAAATGAGAGGGAACAGATGGGTTAACATTTCCAGCGAGCCATTTGTCACAAACCTCCCGGCTGTTCTCCCTCCCCAAGAAAAAAAAATGAAGGTTTGCCAAACACAACCTCATGAGGCTGATGCCCCTTTAATAGTTGGATATTAAATGTCCGAGCTCAAATTTCGATATGACCGAAAGGTCACAATGCCATCGTTGGTTAATTTTTTTGAATTATCCAAACAATAATGACTCTTTTTAAGACTTCCATCTTTTCTTGAATTAATCTGCACTTATATAATTCACCAACAATGTTTTTGCTCTTTCTTCTGCTGCCCTTGATCTCTCCATTTGTCAGGAGGAGCTACTATTCCTACTCCTATTACCCGTAAGTGCTCAGAGCCATTGTTTACACTGGTTTAAAGACTTTTTAACTGCCTTACCTTTACTCAGACAAGCTAGATGTCAAGATGTCATGAAAGTTAAACTTGAGTTCGATTCTTATTTTTAAAAATCACCATGGGGTTGGGGGCGAGGGAGGGGGGATTGAAATGATCCGTCTCATTGCTTGATCTGTGATAAATGTTCTGTTTCCAAGAAAAATTCAAATAACGCAACTGACGATGGTTCTCTCAGCTTTTTATTCACTTCATTGACTATCTTATTACTGTTTTAAGGTTGGCTGTTTTGCAGAAAATTGAATGCTTACTGACATTTAGGCATATTCTGGTCTGAAATTGATCTCCATGGTTGCAAATTGAATGTATTGCCCATAACTAAAACTGCTCCATTCTAATTGCTGTTTGTTTAGCAGGTCATTGTGATCCCAAACAAATTCCGTCCCAGTGCTGGTTTTCCACGTGTATATTTTTTCCTCCTGTTGGCAGGCAAATTTCCATCATGCAGTTAAAAAGTAGCAAGATGGCCATTGGTCATAGTCTTCACCGTCACTGCTTTCAATGCAATCGGCCAGCCAATGATGCAAACCATTCTTGGCAAGCCAGCCAAATATGCTTTATTTTTTGCTCTCTGTTATTGGCCCCCGGCAATTGAAGAGCACTGTTACACCTTGCAGTTTGGCTGTGAAACGAAGAATATCGGCCAACTGAGGCAAGTGCCATGGAGCGATGGACAGCCCTGTTATCTCAACTTACGGCCTACTGATCTGGAGTTAATCGCTTGAGTTACCGCAAGCAATTATAAATGCAGTATCCATATCTCCTCTTACTTGACTTTCCACCCTTTCCTTCTATCATGAAGGTGATCAATCATGCTGGGGATACGGTTCTTTGAGTGCTTCATATGTAGGTCTTGTTGGCAGGCTAATCATCAACTGTAGGGTAGGGGGGGCGTCACTAATGATCCTTACAGTCCTCGCTGCACTTCCCAACAAGTCACTGGATAGTGGGATCCCATCCTGATATTTTCCACTTGCCGGCCCAGAAATGTTGTGGTCACAGCTGAGACAACTAACTCAGGATCAAACCTGGGAGCTTTATAATCTATATGGCTCATTATCGTGCCAGGTGATCTATTTATAGTAACAGGAGTAGGCCATTCAACCCCTCAAGCCTGCTCCATTATTCAGTTAGATCATAGCTGATCTGCACCTCAACTCCAGTTACCCGCGTTTGCTCCATTTCCCTTGATACCCTTACCTAACAGAAATCTATCTATCTCAGCCTTGAAAGCTCCAATTGTCCCAGCATCCACAGCTTTTTGGGGGGGGGAGAGTTCCAGATTTCTACTGCCCTTTGTGTGAAAACGTATCTACTGAATCATCATATAATTTTGGTATACATATCTTAAATGGGAGGTTAAGTGCAGGGGAGGAACTTCCAAGACAAAGTAATTACCCTCTCATGGAGCCCTTTTTTTCCAATCGCACTTCTGTTCCTGCACTACCCAAGCCTCTTGTGAGTCACTCACTTCTACACAATGTATATGGTTATAGAGTAACAGAGGTCTGTACCAAGTCTTACAGCTTCAGCTCAGTTTGTAACCATAGAGACTTTGCAGAACTGAAGGCCTTTTTGAGAGGGTCCTCCTGCCAGCAAACTATAAAGCGCCAGTCACCTGTAATCTTTACAGGTTCTGTTTACAGGAGGCTCATGCTTCAAGCAGAGGAGTGGGCTTGGTGCCAAGCCTTTGGGAGGGATAAACCTTTTGCACTGAAAGTCCCTCAAACTCCAATGAAAATGCCAATGCCTCTCAACATTTGCTTCCTAGTTACAATTCAAAAGCACAATAAAAGCATAGATTAATTTAATTTATAAAACGTACAAAACATTTAATGGAATGATGGATTGTAGTCAGCGTAATGACATTTAACCTTGGTCATGAGAAAGCCTATAGTCCACCTACTAGCTCTGTTTGAATGTTATGCTTTTCCTCTGCCCCCTGTTCTCTCTATTATTGGCTTGTTGAAACCATGACGATCGGGGTTGATTGTAAAATAAACTTATTTTGTGCTGTTCTTTATTCTTGCCTGCATTCATCAACCTTATTTCTGACTTGTAGAAAAAGTTACCAATTTTAAAAGTGTACTCCGCTGACTGGTTTACGTGTATTCCGTTAGGAAACCCACCCAGATGAAAAAGACGGCTATAAGCTCCCGCCATGAGAAAACACACATGATGAATGCCATGGACAGGAGTTTCACTGACCAGAGCACCCTGCAGGAGGACGAGAGGCTGGGCCTGTCCTTCACGGAGGCACATAACTGTAGCACCAGATGTAAGCCGTCTCAGAAGGGTAACATCTATTAACAATTCTTTTTATCTGTCTGGCTAATGGACATCCCTTTTTACATCTAGCCATTATTTCTGGAAAAGTATCTTTCCTTCATATTATTTCTCTTCATGAATGACAGTATGCTTTAGATAAGAGTATGTTTCTTAATCAGATAGTGAGCTACCATTCATTCCAGAGTACTTAATTGATCAATGTGCAACATAAGCTGCTTGCATGGAAAGAGTTCCTATTAAAATATTACAGCTTTTATAAATCATATATCTATATGTGCTGGAGAATAATTGAAAGTACATCCTGTTCGCATTGGCTTTGGCTCTTGCTCTGAATGGAAATTGAGTTGGGTTTAGCATATAAGCACATAACTCATGCTGTTTCCCTTTGGGTCCATTACTAACAGGTGTAAAAATCACTGTTTCTCTTGAAGAAAGAAAAAAAAGTCATGCAAACTTCAAATTGGTACCAGCTCCCAAAACGAAAGGCTCCAAACTGGAGGCAGTGGTCATAGAATCCATTGTCATCTTTGTGGTAACTCAGAGGTTGAAACTTCCTCCTATCAATAAACATCAACATGAGTGCAAAGCAGGATTTGCCCTTTTATACTTGCGCCGACCTTTTTCGTAATATCGTGATGTTTATAAACAGTTTTGAAGATGCAGTCTATATCTGTCTCTCTCTATAAGACCATTCCGTGTGAGATCGCTCAATTCATGCCACTTTTTATTAAATGTGCTTGGTGACTCACCAGGACAACGGCATGTTGCCTTTTTTCCCTGTACCTTCGTAGGTGAAAGGGCAGGTGTTGACAGAAATGTCCCTCTTCAGAGTCAATTACTGAAATTTTCCTGGTATGGGCCCTGCAGGCAATTTCTAAATAGCTAATATCTCCCAAGTATCCCAAGATACATTATATGAAAAAGGCAGCATGTTGCTATCCCTGTGGTTCAGCAAACACTTGCCCTTTTCAACAAGATCAGGACATAATGAAAAGAAGCATTAATAGTAAGTAAGGTTTTAAAGTAATCGCTTTATTTTACTTATTTACCAAGTCACAAACCTTTATTAGGTGCCCCTGTAGCATCAAACCACACTGCTTCTTGCCTCACCTGGAGGCTGGTGGAATCTGGACCTTTATGTTGTCCACGGCTGCTGTAAATGTCGCTCCTCGAGTGTCTGCAGAACATGCACGTTTGCAGAGACAGAACTTTGTGGCAGTTTTTCATCCAAGCTGAGAGGGAGAACTGAAATGGCTGTACAGTGATCCAAATTAATAATATCCTCTCCAGCCCCTCTGCTGGAAACCCACTGAAGGAGCAGCTGGACCCTATAATGGGAAGACAGTAGGGTTGGAATTCTAGAAGAATGAGATCAAATTGGCCAAATTCATTGAGAATGGGTAAGCTTGAATGTTATTACTTTTTCTAAAAGTCAATTTCTTCACAAAATCACAGGATAGGTTTGGATGAAATGGGATCTTTGGCCCATTTGATCTCATTATTCCAGAATACCAACCCTACTGGTCTTCCTAATATAGGATCCTTAGATGAGTTTAATATCCTGACAACCCATCCCAGCTGTTCATCACCCTCTGAACCCAAACCATCTTGTGGTGGTATTCCATTTTTACACATACGAAGTCACATTAATTCCATGTTCTTTTAAAGAAATGGGTGTAAGGACAGAAATATTTTTCTATCAGTTTTAAAGTAGATCTAAGAAGAGGAGCATTGCCACATTAAGTAACATTTAAATTTTTAAAAATGTTAGTAAATATTTCATATTAAGGGATGTCTTTGCTGATGAAAGGCATCTAATCCTGCCCAATCTGACACTGTATGGATTAAGCTCCCTTTACATCATTGTTCAGTGAAATTTGAGAGAGGGTAAGGCACACTGGGGCAAAATGTTCTCTGTTTGCAATGTGTAGAAAAATCACAAATGTGTTTTTTTTAAATTCACGTTAATGACTTTATCACAAAGAGCCGAAATTTTCTGCAATTCACTTTAAACCCCCCCCCCCACCTAAATGAACCTTCTGACTCGGAGGCGAGAGTGCTACCACTGAGCCAAGGCTGACTCCTAAGATGTGTGCTTCTGTTTCACACGGTTAACTTGTGCTTCTTTATGTAGTTAACAGATCTGTTTTCTTCCCTCTCCAACCACCCCCCCTCCCCAACAGACGAACAGCGTAACATAATGAACGAATCGAGCAGCTTGTTAGGAAGTTTTTCTCGGAGTCCTCGCGGTCGAGCTGGCTCTCCTTACCAGACCGGCCAGCTGCACCCTGCGGTCCGAGTGGCCGACCTCCTACAACACATCAACCAAATGAAGACGGCAGAGGGCTATGGCTTCAAGCAAGAGTATGAGGTGAGGATCAAAGAACGTCAACCATCCCATATTCCTATGTTGCATCCAGAGATCATTTCAAATGTCTTGGGACATATCTACAGCAATAAACTGATGTTTTGATTCGAAGGAATGAAACAAAATCGCCTTGATTTTAGCAGAAATCTTTGGATTGGTCTTATGACAAACCTAAGATTTTTTGTGGTTGTCTGTTTTCAATCTTACTTCAAAAAGAGACTGAGAGTATATCAGGGGGATAAAAACTAGTGCTGTCTCTGCGACCATTGATAGGGGAAATTAATTAGGCTACAATTTTCTTTTCTAAAAGTTAAGAATGCTAGTGCAGGGGATCAGGGACATTTACTCATTTCAGACATCCAGAACCGGCATCAAGAACTCCCAGGTCAGGGACAGCACAGTTAGAAAGAGAGTAAAGTTTCCCCCACTCTGCCCAAACAATCGGCTTCAGCTGAACTCTGGTAAAATAACCCAGCTTAAAGGGTTAAATTATGACCAGACTAGGTTTGTATTCCCGTGAGTATAGAAGATTAAGGGGGGATCTGATTGAAGTGTTTAAGATGATTAAAGGATTTGATAGGGTGGATAGAGAGAAACCATTTCCTGTGGTGGGTAAGTCCAGAACAAGGAGGCATAACATTAAAATTAGAGCTAGGCTGTTGAGGGGTGATGTCAGGAAGCACTTCTTCACACAAAGGGTGGTGGAAATCTGGAACACTCTTCCCCAAAAAGCTGTTGAAAATTTCAAAACTGAGATTTTGTTAGGCAAGGGTATTATGGTTTACGGAACCAAGGCGGTTAGATGTAGTTAAGATACAGATCAGCCATAATCTAATTGAATGGCGGAACAGGATCGAGGGGCTGAATGGCCTACTGCTGTTATCTTCCTATCTTCTTATCCCTACTATACCAGCGTGACATTTTTTCCTTCATTTCCCACCCTTGTAGCCTCTCTAAAGCGCTACAAGGGTGGGTAATGATGCCAATTTAGTACCAGTCAATCAGTTTTGCCCACTGGACTGAGGCTGCCTCTTTCACCTGGGACCAGTACAGCTGCACAGTTATCCTGGGGTGTCAAGTACTGTTCAGACATGCTAGTAGATAATCTAATCTAATGTAGTTCTTGTCACTTCTTTACAACAAAATCACTGAACGTAGGTACATTATTTGGCAGTTTCATGTGGTCATCTGTGGTGTAAATGTAGGTATTTTAATTAACACAATGTTCTGTTGCCGATTCATTTGTATTTTATGTATAGTCGACGTGTGATCATTCAAAGTCAGTTTTATGGTTAAAAAAAGAAATTCATCAATAATTTTAATAAAGCTACAAAATAACACAGCAAAGTAGGAATTTAGTGCTAAAAAATTAAATTATCAGATAGCTGGAATTAAGCAACTTTGAATTAAAAGTAGACTGTATGATATATATGAATTAATTTTCAATAATATAATCCCATTTCAATATATTGAAATATTTAATAATTCTATGATTTATGTCTTTGTGCTTTTTCCACAGGTGGTATTGTATTGAATATATTTTCTAACCCACCAATAATTTCCTGCTTGCAAAGGCAATTTCAAATCTGCATATTCTATTCTTGTCATGTACATCCTGTTTTTGAATGATTTTTGAAATGTGCACTCTGCCCTTTACACAAAGTGAGAATTTTAACAGTGTTGCTTGGTCTTTTTGCTCCATTTAGAGGTCCTTCACAACCGGCCAAAAATAATGCAGCTTAATCTCAAAGGCAACATTTAAGGGGTGGGGGAAGAAATTATATTGGATCAACACTTTTCAACCTGTGTGAGCAAGAACGGCGGGCCAGCGTTTTTGCTTCAAAAATATAATTAAAACATTTAGAAAGACTAATCACTGGTGAAATTCTCTGTTCTCAATTGTAGGATTATCTCTGGATTTCACTTTCTGGGACACCAATTGTAGTTCTTGTTTTATTGTTGGCGAGCTTAAAAAATGTTTCTTTTTATTCGTTCATGGGACGTGGGCGTCGCTGGCGAGGCTGGCATTTATTGCCCATCCCTAATTGCCCTTGAGAAGGTGGTGGTGAGCCGCCTTCTTGAAACTGAGTGGCTTGCTAGGCCATTTCAGAGGGCAATTAAGAATCAACCACGTTGCTGTAGGTCTGGAGTCACATATAGGCCAGACCGGGTAAGGACGGCAGGTTTCCTTCCCTAAAGGACATTAGTGAACCAGATGGGTTTTTACGACAATCCGGTAGTTTCATGGCCACCATTACTGTTACTAGTATTTTGATAGTTGTGTACTGTCTCTGTGATAGTCCAGAATGGCTTTGAATTTAGACTTCGAGGTCAGCTTCCTCAATGGCCAAGTTGGTAGAGGCATCATCCAGTGGAACATAAGAATAAGAGTAGGCCATTCAGCCCCTTGAGCCCGTTCCGCTATCTATCTTAACTTCATTACTCGCCTTGGTTCCATATCCCTTAATACCTTTACTTAACAAAAATCTATCAATCTCAGTTTTGAAATTGTCAATTGACCCCTAGCCCCAACAGCTTTTTGGGAGAGGGTGTTCCAGATTTCCACTACCCTTTGTGTGAAGAAGTGCTTCCTGACTTCACCCCTGATGGCCTTGCTCTAATTTTAAGGTTTTGTCCCCTTGTTCTGGACAGCTCCCCTGCCCCTCCCTCCACAAAAGAAAAAGTTTCTCTCTATCTACCCTATCAAATCCTTTACAGTGTCTAATGAGCCATACAGACCAGGAGGTCTCTGGTTCAATCACTAATCTAACTGTGTCAGCTTGGCTCAGTGATGGAACTCTTGCCTCTGAGGCAGAAAGTTACAGCTTCAAACTCCCCACTCCAGGACTAGAGCACATAATTAAGATTTTGACACTTCACCATGGGACAGTGCTGTATTGTTAGAGGTTCTGTCTCAACTCATCTGCTGAAACCTTCATCCATATCTTTTGTTACCTCTAGACTTGACTATTCCAATGCTCTTCTGGCCAGCCTCCCATCTTCCACCCTCTGTAAACTTGAGCTCATCCAAAACTCTGCTGCCCTTGTCCCAACTTGCACTAAGTCCCATTCGCCCATCACCCCTGTGCTCTCCTACCTACATTGCTCCCGGTCCAGGAACGCCTCAATTTTAAAATTCTCATCCTTGTTTTCAAATCCCCCCATGGCCTCGCCCCTCCCTATCACTGTAACCTCCTCCAGCCCTACAACCCTCCGAGATCTCTGCACTCCTTCAATTCTTGCCTCTTGCGCGTCCCCGATTATAATTGTTCCACCATTGGCGGCCATGCCTTCAGCTGCCTGGACCCTAAGCTCTGGAATTCCCTCTCTATCTCTCCTCCTTTAAGACGCTTCTTAAAACCTGCCTCTTTGACCGAGCTTTTGGTCACCTATCCTAATATTTCCTTATATGGTTCGGTGTCAAATTTTGTTTGATCATCGCTCCTGTGAAGCACCTTGGGATGTTTTACT
Organism: Heptranchias perlo; assembly: GCF_035084215.1. NCBI lineage: Eukaryota > Metazoa > Chordata > Chondrichthyes > Hexanchiformes > Hexanchidae > Heptranchias > Heptranchias perlo. Next base: position 36,041,356 of record NC_090350.1, on the reverse strand, counting down.
ACGTTAAAGGCGTTATATAAATGCAAGTTGTTGTTGTCTTTTGGATGAGATGTTAAACCGAGGCCCCGTCTGCCTGTTCAAATGGACGTAAAAGAAATCCCATTGGACTTTTTCAAAGAATAGGAAGGAGTTCTCCCAGTATCCTGGCCAATTTTCATCCTTCAACCAACAATAACAAAATAGATTAGCTGGTTAGTCATTTAATTGCTGTTTGTGGGACTTTGCATGTGTGTAAATTTGCTGCTGAGTTTGCCAACAAAACAACAATGACTATACTTAGAAAGTAATTCCTTGGCTTTAAGCACTTTGGGATGACCTGAGGATGTGAAAGGTGCTCTATAAATGTACGTCTTTTTAAACTGTTTTGAGTTAACCAATCTCAGACACTTTGACATTTAGGTGTATATTAGAATTGGCCTCGGGGTCCATTGGCTGGGAGGGGACAAATCAGTCAGGGTTCTCGCTCCTGGCTGCTAATCAGTAAAAACCCCTGCTGGAAAGTGTGTGTGTGGACAATGGGTGAGAACGGAATCAGTCTCAGCTGCGATGACCTCTGTGGTCAAATAGCCTGTTGACGGCTTGTGGGTGCAAACGTGAATAATGACCACTTGGGCAAGGTAAGACGGGGTATCGAAGCTATGGAACTGTTCCCACAGCAAGAGTCAGTGCCGTCAGGAGAGGAGGGACGAGCAAAGGAAGGAGAAAAATAATTTTGTGGTTGGGTGACCTTTTAACTGGATTTTTTTTTTTCTCTCCAGAGCTTCTTTGAGGGTCAAACTTCGTGCCGGGACATGTCAAAGAAAAAAGAAAACAGGACCAAAAACAGACAGGACAACATCATTGCCTGTAAGTTAGTGAGCACAGAAAAGATATGTACGTATATATATGTGTGTGCGCGTGTGTGTGTATGTGTGTGCGCGTATGTATATGTGTGTGCGTGTATGTGTGCACGTATGTATATGTGTGCGTGCGCGTGTGTATATGTGCCCGTGTGTATATGTGCGCGTGTGTATATGTGTGCGCGCGTGTGTATATGTGCACGTGTGTATATGTGCGCGTGTGTGTGTATTTTTTTTATATATATATATACACACACACATAAGATGTGGGCAACGATCCTGGCATTTTATATTGGAATCGTGCCCGCTCGTGCCCGCTGGTGCCCTCCAACACTGACCCATTGCCAGAGTTTGCAGGGACACCTCGTTTTTCTTTGGCGTCTGCTGCCCCTTACCCCCAGAAACTACAACAGCTGCCGTCCAAGCCCCAGCTACAGCTCTGATCGGCCCCCGAACAAAGGATTGCTCCAGGAAGTAACCTATTTTAACAAAAAAAAAATGACCTCTCAGGGCTCCAGACCCCATCAGTGGGGTCCACAAGTGCCTTTGTGTGGGCCTCACTGTTCCCAGCGTATCCGCGGGTACTGATGGAATTCCAGTTGAGATATTCCCTGCCCCCACCCCGGGCCTGTCATTTGTTTTGTAAGGGTGGGTCAGAGGTTCAGCCCCTTATTGGGCAATATTGATACTCTCTGAGATGGCGGAGACCCGACGTAACTGGGTGTTTCCTGCTCCCTTGCAGGAGGTTCCACTGAAGTCACAGCGGACGACCAGTAGGACCCCTGTAGAATTGTATTGTCAAACTCACTCTTCCATCCATTTGTAGATTCCTAACCCAGAGGATTGCCTGGGTTGTTAGCCTGAGTCTCAGCTTTGCCTCTGCTGGTTTGGTGAAGATGCCCAACTGTTAAACCAAACCTCGGCAAAGAGTGAACGCATTCAGAAGAGGGGGCAGAAAATGAGAGACAAACAATGCCAAACACTTACTTCATGCGCAGGCTAACTGCACTGGTGGTGTTTGAGTAAAACTGGCGACCAGCATGTGTAAAGTCGACTATTTGAATATTTTAATGTAGGCAGTGCCTTGTCCTTCGGGTGGTAGCTGATTTTCCACTGCTACTAAACAGTGATGAAGGCACTAGGTATCCAAAGTGGAGGAAACTCGATGCTTCCTGAGAATATATCATCCTTTGGTAAGCAGCAGTGTGAATCGATGAGGAGGGGCCCAAGTGAGAAGCAGTGTGCAATGCATATGGCAACCTAATTAAAAACATAAGAACGAGCAAGTTCTGAGTGCCAAACATCCTTTGCAGCTTTCAAAATGCACTAATATTGCCTGACATATAATCTTTGTAATAATTATATAACATATCTACTGTTTAAAGTAAAATTAGAGAAAAGTACAGAATTGTGGAAATCTTGTTTTTGCATTATTCTTTGAATTTTTGTTTTTTAAAATGTAATTTTTATCTATTCGTTTTGGTGCAGAGGTGCTACTGCATTCCTTGGAGAACTGATAAATTGCCCACGCAGGTTAGAATCACAGTCTGTTCCAGACAGCATATCTGTGTCTCCAATGTGAGAGACTTGTCAACTTGTCAAGGGGCTTCCGTGCTGTGAATTCAGCTAACTTCATTACACACCTCAAATATGCTAAATAATAGTCCACACAAGGGAGTCACAGAGGGTCCTGTGTTGAGACATTTGATGAGAACAAGCACAGACAATCTATGCCAAGTGAATGCAATCCCAGTCCAAGAGGGAGCAAAATCCAGGCATGAAATTGCAATGTGTTGAACCAGATTTAATATACTTTCACTGTATCTAAATCTTGTTCCATACATCACATTACAACATAAAACTCCAGCCATAAACTTACAGTGTACCAAGGAATATCTCATTCACTTCCATCATTTTAAAATCCTGATCCACAACAATTTATCATCAAAATCCTGATCTAGCCATCAACTGCCCCCAGTTTTATGGGCAAGAGTTCTCATTTTTTTTAGTCCTATTTTTCTTTCTAACAGTCAACCTGTAAAGTTTTTTTTTGTTCCCGTTTTCTCCTTTTTCTCTTATCCTCAAAAAGCACTGATTCGTGCTGGCATGGGGTACGAGGGCTATTAGCAACCCTCTTGTACTTTGCTCAGTTAGGCTTTCATACGGCCTTGGCGGACTCAGCAAGCTTTTTTTTAATGGCCACCGCACTTAAATCCAGTCGATCCAGTTCCATCGTTCTTCTAAAGGCAGCAGTATGTTTGTAAGTCTGATCACGTTTCTATAAAATGCATATTTTTGTTGAGAATTTTCTCTTGATACTAAATAAATGATTAAGTGGACTAAGGTGCGTAGGTTTGCAAATTGCTCGTTCTTTCAATAAAAATCCTGATCTAAAGCTCAATATTCCTGACAAAGAAGTTACTTTTTTTATTTACCAGGATTGAATTTTGAACACTTCAATGCGCTTTAAATACTCAAATGTGAAGGGACACGTGCATTTTCTAGTGGGGCGAAGTTCACCATTTTCCAGAGAATGGATAATGAACGTCCCCTCTAGGGTATTCTGGTTGAGTTCCATTATGTACCTCTCAATCTGTTAACACTCTGTATCTAATGAACTCTTACAAATAATATTTTGCAGATGATCGTCATCGAGTCAAGTTGCATCCATTACTGGGAGATCCCAGTTCTGACTACGTTAATGCGAGCTACATAGATGTAAGTGATACTCTCTGCACTTGTGCATGACTCTCCGCAGTTGCTGAAAATGAAGTTACCACATATCTAGATTAAAAGAAAATAGTTACACTTCACTCACTGTCTAGGCTCACAAATGAAGAATGGCTATTTGGGCATGGCATGAAGGAGCTGCTAGCACCACTGGAGCTGTGTGTAAGTCAATGTCTTGAGAAGAGGAAGAGGAGAGAATTGGAGGCCCAATAAAAATCCTACAAAGTCTTGGTGTTGAACCCAATAATTTGGAGTTACTTGCATTTAATGAAGCAGCACAGAGAGACTTATGTTCTCCATTGTCTGTCCATGAGTATTAACTGGAAGCCCAGTCTCCTGCTAGCCCTTTGAACAAACCCTGAGACATTACACTTGACTGACTTAGTGCAGGTTCTCCTTGTGAATTAAAGGAGACAGACGGAAAACTCGTCCATATGTAAAGTCTACTGCAAGAACTACTTTCCCTAATTGGGTGGTCGTCTTCTGATTTCCAATCTGAGGCAAGATCTCGTCAGTGCAACAAAATTGTGAGCCCCTTTGTAAGGAATGTCCTTACTGCACACGGCACTTGGAAATTCTCCCTCTGATTTCTAAGATTGAAAATTTACAATAACAAAGATCTGACCCTTTAAAATGAAAAAGCAACAGTTTTTTCTCTCTCTCACTGCACCTCTCTAATATTTTGACAGCTGGTCCCAGTCAACTATCATGATTGACAGTCACTGAGCTCAGATTTAAAAAATAACACATCAAATAGTTGGATTTTTTTTTCCCCAGCCTGTCAGCTTAATGTGTTGCAAGGCATAAACCATATATACAGGCAAAGGGCAAGGAAATGGTGTAAGAGTAAATTGCTCCAATTGGAGAGTTAGCACAGGCACTATGGCCTCCTTCTGTGCTGTAATTGCTATGATTCTAACCAGATCAGCGATCAGTTTGATGATGTGACTGTTAGTTTCACAGAATGTTCTATATTCACAACATGTTACAAGATCACACTTTAAGTAGAGGCAAACAACGGGTGAGCAGCAGTTAAATTAGTTTTGGCACCTCTGTCCATATGTTACATTGCTTTATAAGTTTTTTTTCACACATCTTTAGCTGCAAGTGAGAGGTCAGTACTCATAGCTCATTTACCAGGTTGTTTGTTTGATAAGGTTTAGCAGTTCTAAAGCCAGGCTACTAGATTGTGCGTGTGATACCATAGGGGTAAGTGGTCACTACTTGGCCCATTTACAGATCAGCGAAGGAAAATAGCAAGTAGTTAGGAATCATCCGTTTACTGGTTGGACGTAGAGGGGAATATTCCTTTGTGTTTATGGCAGTTTGAGGTCTGTATGTCATTCGCCACTTGCAAACTCTGCATTTATAAAATGTTTAGGAAGAATATTCTTTAAAATTGTTAGTCACATTGTCAAGTATTACCGAGGAGAGAAAAATCCAACCTCACCCTCAAAGAGCATCTCCTGCCAGCCTGCGTATAGTAACTTGATAGGAACACGGGTAAAGACTGTTCCGCCATTCAATTAGATCATGGCTGACCTGTACCTCGACTCCATTTACCTGCCTTTGCTCCATATCCCTTGATACGCTCACCTAACAAAAATCTATCGATCTCAGTCTTGAAAATTTCAATTGACCCCCAGCATCCACAGCCTTTTTGGGGGAGAGAAGTTCATGAGTGGAACAGACTTCCTGCAGAAAGCATTTAAGCTTGATAAATATCTGGTTGGGAATAGGATTGGTGGTTACAAGATTAGGTAAAGTTTTGTGTCCTGTGGAACCCTTGATCTGTAGCTGAGGAAAGATATAGACCAAATATTCACGAGAGACAATAGCTCCTGTGCTGGGATGAGAGGGTAGCACAGAAGAAAAGCAGACCAGGGTTGAATAATGGAGATGTGAAGGCTGATAATCATTCTGGAATTTGCCTGTTAACCAATGGAGATACTAACTGCTTTCTCTTTGACTGTGCCAACAACATTCTAATTAGCATTATTTAGAAACTCCTAAGTAACCTAGAAACCCAGACCTTCAGAATGTGTACCAGATCAACAACACCACTGGATCAGCCAACAAGATCATTTGATGTGTTGGAAATCAATACCAAAAGGAAGGCCTTCAACCTAACCAGATCACGTCTGCTTCATGCAATAGTGTAGCCATGTTATTACACCAGGCAGGGGTGCAGTCAAGCTAGGCCAATCCACCAAAATTGATATGTTCACAAAATAAGGTTCTGATTTAAACGTATGTTTCATTATAAGAATACAAGATTGTGTCTAATTCATTTTTATATCTGAATTATTGTAGTCTTTGAGATTAGAGAATAGAGCATTTTCCATTATGGGCCCAGTCTCAGCATCGAATGACCCCAGGTGAGGAATGGCACAAGTCCAGTGCAGAGTAAAGCTTCCTCTCCTCTTCCCGACAGTGTGCCTTAACCCTCAACCATAGTGTAGCAGCCTTAAAGCCACATCAGCTATCCATTCAGCCTGTCTGAGTGTGACTGCTGTTTTCATACTGATTGTGCCAAAAACAGGGCTTGTTTTGTGCTGTGGACTCCCACTCACTCTAGATTAAGACAATTGAATTAATTTTGCTTAGTACCATTATAGATGGCAGAGAAACGAAAGATTCATCCTGCCTGTGTGGGCTGGTGCCAGAAATGAAAAGAGTTCTCTAACCTACTGCTGCATCCAGTCCCTTGTCTAATAATAAACAACAATAGAACTCCCCTTCCCCTTCCCCTGCCTCCACACTCATTGTTGAGTTGGCATTTTCAGAATCCATTTCAAATTCATTAAAGTGTTTCGCTGACAATTCTTCTACTTAATCTGTTAACAGAAGTGGGCGGGTTGGGGTCGGGTTTTAATTTTTTACAATTTTTGCCATCCCCACCCAGCCGCAACCCACCCGTTCATGGGGTTAAAATTTACCCCCAGGTATTTGACCCCATTAATAATTCCATTTATTACATGAATATGTATATGTAACTGTGATCACAATATAAGCATGAAGATCAGGATTAACTCATGACCAATCAGTAAACTAAGGCCGAAAAATCAATTTGACTCCCTCATGTCGCAGTCTCAAGGGTGTGGTCATGATATTTGCATTAACAGGGACAAACATTAGGGTTGAATTCAGATTTTAGATTTAGAACTGCAGATTCCTTGCCAGATTGCAAAGACCCTTCACAATGATATCAGGAATTCAAATGCAAACCATAGCCAACAAACCACCAGAGAATTAGACATGTGCCTCTCTGTGTAGTGACAGAAGGTTGAAGAGATAGCTGTACAAAATAGATTCTAGGAGCCCTTTGGACTGCTAAGCATCAAACCCATACTCTAACAAAAAAAATGATCAAAATATATTGAAAGCCGGACCCATGTCAAGGAATTCCAGCTCCTGACACCTAGAATGGTAAAGACTCAAATGTTTGATGGAACAGAAAACACCATTATGTCCCTCTGCTTGTCCACTTTGCTCTTTTTTAAAGGGACTGGCTATCTCAATCACTTCCAAGTCCAAATTTGGTCAAAGTTACATTTTTCTGAATAAAAGTAAATATGGCTCAATTTGGATTAGTTCAATCATTTCAGATTTATCGCTAACCAGTGTGTCGACTGCCATCAAGGAAACTCTCGCTAATTTCCTCAGAATTGATCGAGTTGCTGACAAACTCAACTTTGGCTTCAGAGTCATCAGAAACAAGCAAGAAACCTGGAGTTCAACTTTGGCTTTGACCTAAAATCAGTTGGATTGCATCACAGAGGTGAAATCTGACTGCCGGGTTATCCAAACTCTGGAATATTTTGTGCATAGTCAGGGAAGGGGAGGGGTACTGGGTCGTTTAGCAAAACCCATGGAGTTGACCAGTTCAGAAGCTGGAAATTTTATTGGGCTTTAAATATTACCGCCCTCCACTGTTCACAATAGCCAGAAAGAAAGGACGAGTTACAAGCTGGGGAAGGAAAAACCTTTGAGTTGACATTTGAAGGTTTCCTTTCTGCAGTTTGTCGCAGCTAAAATATAATTGCAATTAGTGAAGATAAGGTCAGATCTCACGAAAAGAAAAACTATGAACTCCTTCGATTCAGATCCTTTAACATGTATCATCCAACGCTTGATGATTTGCTTCCCATACCACTTGTGAACTATTCAACATTGATATATGGGATATCACAGCAAAATGCAATGCAATATGAAAAATGCTCTCTTGTTGCTCCTTGACTGTACTTAATGCTAGTTGTTCACCTATCTGCTCAGCAAGTGAGCAGTTGAGCCGAAGAGATAGGAGGAATGTCCCATCTTCAATTCGTGGTCTGTGCTGTGTTAGCTGGGTTGACAGTAGGGGTGGTACAATTGGCCCCGGTGTCACTGGAATAGGGAGGAGAAAATTGGTCAGGGTTCCTGCTCCTGGATGTTATGTAATGACACTTGCTGAAAGTGCACACGTGTAGACATTGGATTAAGTCAGAATCGGGCTTGGCTGTGATGGCTACCCACCACCAGTGGTGGAATTGCTTGCCAACACATATTGCCAAGGCTCACGACAAATAATGGTCATTTAGGTGATACTCCAGCAAAGGGTCAAAGCATAAAAAAGATGGAGCAAAATGAGGCTGAGATTTTTTTTTATTTTGCATTTCGATTTGAGATGTGCCGCTAAACTCTTTCGGGGGGAAAACACACAATTGTGATTCATTGTTCAAAACTGTGATTTTTGCTAAATTCTCTGTACTTCACTTCTTTTGGGGGATAAAATACACAATTGTGATTCATTGTTCAAAACTGTGATTTTTGCTAAATTCTCTGTACTTCACTTCTTTTGGGGGATAAAATACACAATTGTGATTCATTGTGCAGATGTGTACTGTAATACTGGGCCTGCTCGCCAAAGAGTTTTACAAAAGATTTTTGTACAGCAGTTGTGGAAAGATAGTAGATTGGTCGTGAGAATGTTTCTTACTTTTACCAAAAGAAAATGACTGCGAACGCTGGAAATCTGAAATAAAAACAGAAAATGTGGGAAATACTGAGCAGGTCAGGCAGCATCTGTGGTTTCTTTCTCCACAGATTCTGCCTGACCTGAGTATTTCCACCATTTTCTGTTTTTATTCCTTAATTTTATGCTGTGGTTGGATATGATCTTTCTCTTCACTTACATGCTTGTGTCTCTGTTGGTTTTTACAACCCTTCCTCATTTGGAGTGTAGATACAGATAAACAGGGAAGTAAGTATGACACAATGTGCCAAATTGAGAATGTGACAGTTTCTGTGGTTAAAATTATTTGCACAGTCATTTTTTTTAAATTTGTGAAAATGTTAGTTTTCTTCTCCTGCCAGTTGAAGGAGCTTTTCATACATGGAGAATGGAAGATTTTTGGGTTGATGTTGCATGTCATTAGAAATTTACATATGTTAATACCACTCCATCTGGGGAGGTACTGACGTGACAGGAAGGCTGCTGCCACTCATTCATATGTTCAGCTGTCCGGTGCTTTGGGCAGTAGCTCAATGCTTTTTATCTGCTTTACAATGTTGCTTCAATGAAAAGGATGGGCTATCAGAATACAGTTAAGTTCAACAGTATCCTGATAGACATATTTTTAACCAGATCCTTCTCCTGACTTTGGGATTCATTGGTGAGAGGTGGATGTGAGTTATTTGAATAAAACAGTCTGTACAACCACAAGAAAGTTGTGCTCTACAAAGTATTGGAGTTTGGAAAGTGCTGCTGGAGATGTGAGAGGGTGGAAGTGAGACGGGGTGGAGCACTGGAGAAGCATTGTAGCCATATAACTAAGGCAGTTACGTCAGCTTTCTGAAGCCAGGAATCCATTCAGATTCCCATATCCAGTTGTCACAAATCCAAGATTGGATTCCAGGAGGCAAAATAAATAGTTGGTACAGTAATGACGCTGCACTTTTAGAAATCTTTGGCATGCTATGTAACTGGGTATGGTGTGTCAGTGACGTCAAGAAATAAATCCATGCTGCACCAACTTTGTTTTTTTGACTGGTTATCCAATCGCAATTTCAGCTATCCAATGCATCGCTCAAAAATGTTGCCGGATTTAACATAGCCTTACACCAAATTCACGATGGCACTTTATCCTATTTCCAGATTGATGCACTCCCTCCCTTTGTAGTCTTGTGACCTGTGCAGTGGGTTGAGTTGAGGTAGCATGAGGACTTCCAATTGGGATTGCGGTGAAGTTGGATACAGGTAGTGGTGTGGCTGAGCTGGCACGTTTGTGTTCCAAGCATATGTTACATTGTAGTTGAGTGGACTTGTCGGTGCTTGTAAGTGTATGTTGTGGTGTTGTAGAAGGGGTGCATCAATGCTTGGAGTAGCTGTCATAGTGTAGCAGTAAAGAAGGGTGTGTTGCTTGAAGTGTGCATTGTGGAGTAGCTGAGGGAGTTGGGTGGTACTTGTATAGTTGAGCAGGTGTATTAACGCTTGGAGCATGCTTCGATGTAAAGCAACTTGTTAATGCTTTGAGTGGACATTGCATCAGAGTTGAGAGGAAGTATTGAATCTGAGGGTGTCAGTGTAAAGAGAACTGCAGTGTAGTTGAGATGAGTCAGTTCTAGGAACATGTACTGTGGTGTAGTTGAGATGTGTCAGTTCTAGGAACGTGGTGTAGTTGAGGTGGTGTCAGTGTTGGGAACATGTACTGTGGTGTAGTTAAGGGTGTTTGTCAGTGTTTGGAACTTGTACTGTGGTGTAGTTGAGATGTGTCAGTGTTTGGAACTTGTACTGTGGTGTAGTTGAGGGTGTTTGTCAGTGTTTGGAACTTGTACTGTGGTGTAGTTGAGATGTGTCAGTGTTTGGAACTTGTACTGTGGTGTAGTTGAGGGTGTTTGTCAGTGTTTGGAACTTGTACTGTGGTGTAGTTGAGGGTGTTTGTCAGTGTTTGGAACATGTGCTGTGGTGTAGTTGAGATGTGTCAGTGTTTGGAACTTGTACTGTGGTGTAGTTGAGGGTGTTTGTCAGTGTTTGGAACTTGTACTGTGGTGTAGTTGAGATGTGTCAGTGTTTGGAACTTGTACTGTGGTGTAGTTGAGATGTGTCAGTGTTTGGAACTTGTACTGTGGTGTAGTTGAGATGTGTCAGTTCTAGGAACGTGGTGTAGTTGAGGTGGTGTCAGTGTTGGGAACATGTACTGTGGTGTAGTTGAGAAGGTATGTCAGGACTTGTAACATTTATTTCAGTGTAGTTAAAGGGACGGAGGTAAGATTAACCTCACCTGCCCAATGGGAAACTCGGGTCAATGGAAAGTAAAATCAGACGTGGTGTAAATCGGGTAGCCTATCCGATCCTGTCAGTTTCCCACCAGCAGGTTAGGTTCAATTTACCCCTTACTGGGTTAGTACTTGATGATGAATCGTAGTGAGATTGAGCGCACATGACTGCTAGCAAGTTCTGTGTACTTGGGGAACTGCATTGATGCTTGGACTACTTATTGCTTGGTTGTTGATGGGGGGGTAGTTCAGTGCTTGGAGTGAATGTTACAATGTAGCTGAAGAAAGGTGTTAGTGCTGGGACTATGCATTGTGGCAGAGAGGCACAGATTTGGCTAAAGACTGTAAAAATTCAATTTAGTGATACAAAACCTAACAATGGCCTTTAGAGGCTGTAGGAGCTTTTAAATGATGACGTAAAGAAAGCAAAAAGTGGAAAGTCTCTTGTAATACAATTCGCACTTTACATCTGTGCAACTAGGCAATGCACCATAAGAGAGTAAAACTTGCCCACTGTGCAACGTCAGGGCCAGTGCAAGTAAATACTCCATCCTTGACTAGTGATTCTTTCAAATTTGTCCTCAAGCTCCCCTAATCCTCACAAAAATAAAAAACAAAATCTAACTTTTTCAAAAAAAACTTTTCAAATCTAGATTACACTGTGAAATTGCACTGTGGAACTCCTTTTCTCGTACTGGCAGAAAGTAACCAAAACCGCACATGCTATCTGAATATCTTGGTTGAAAATTGGTGTAAAAATGGCAGGATTCCAAGGTACTAGAAAGAGTTCTTGAATCAAGCAGAAAGAACAGGCTTGATGAGTTGACTGGGCATTTTCTCATTCTGTACTCCAATATTAGTCTTGCATTTGTTGCTGTAATTGCTACAAGAGCTGTCACAAGATGAAAAGTGATTGAGAGCAGCCTTGTTTGGCTTGTCAGTACCACGCCAGATTGAGTGTTGGTAGCCATCGTCTTTGTTGCTTAACTGAGTGGGATTGTTGATCAGAGTCCTGCATGCGAAGAAGCTCATTTCCTTTTGGGATGGAAAAGTTGACTGTATTTGCATAACCGAGATCTGCGTTAAGATTCCTTATTTGTCGTCGTGAGGCTGAAGTTCCAAACCGTGGCTAGTCAAATTCTGTTCATCTTCAGCCCCTGTCCAGTGTAGTTCCTGTTTGAAGCGGGAATAACTTTGAAGATGTATTGTAAATGTGAGTTTAACTCGTTTACCCTAAATAGACCAAAACAGCAGTTTGGTCCATTTTAATTTCACTTTCTGCTTTAGATTACACAGAGCAGAAAATCTACAAACAGTAAAAGAAGATACATTTATAAAGGTTTAAATAATACTTTATTTATGCAAATGAAGATTTAGCCACTTCAGTCCGCTGATGTACACATGTCTGATATCTCATGTATGTTATGCATGTGTAACCCTTTGAAAGGACGGAAATTGAGATGTACTGATAGTACAGAAAAGGCCAAAGGCTGATAATCTGCTTCTACTAAGGAGAAATATATACTAAAGTGAATTTAGGTAAAGATTTTCGAAAATGTTTGCTCCCAAAAGCTATAGTTTAATGGACTTACGGGAACAAATTGTGTCTGAAATGATCAAATCCACTCCCTCTCACCCTCTTCCCACCCAACAATTTTCCAAAATGCCTTTCATGGTTCCCTTCCCAGAACGAAATGTGATTTTTGTACAGACCTAAATCATTGCCCATGTCTTATTTAATGATTGGTTGCACTTCTGTACTCTGTCTATCTGAAAAGGTGTAAATGAACTGATTAGAATGTGTTTTTTTAATCTTCAAAAATCTGTTCCAAGGCTGAAATTCTATTTCTGGTTAGTTTGAGTCATTGTGCAATGGCTGTTTATGGCCACTGAGAATAGGAGAAGGTTTGAAATGTTATGGCCTTTTCAGTATTAGTATAGGCACTGGGAAAAGTTAATACAATTGAAGCCTGTTAATTGGGACACTCACAGAAATGGAAAAAAATTGTGCATATTACCACATCATCATCTCCTTTAATCAAAGCCCATCGGTCCTGCATGGGAATCGATGAGAAGTTTTCCTGCCCAGAAGATTGTGCCCTTTAACCATGTCCTCATTAACAGGTGTCACGTGTATTGTTAAAGATTGGATGAAGCCTGCATGTCTTGCGCCTTTGACACAGTTTGGGTTGCATTATATGGAGCTGTGCATGTAGCTGTTCTCAAGCATACGCAAAGTGTATCTTCATTAATACAGTTTCTCTGGTGACCTCTACAGGGCTATCACAAAGCAAATCACTTCATTGCAACACAAGGTAAGACTGCATAACTCTGGTGTTCTGGGAAGTAGAATGACAGAAATTTGACACTGTTTTACAGTTCTTAAAACTATTTGCAAATTAATTGTGGCTCATATGCAGAGTAGGTCAATTTTCTTATTCACTAATTGCACTAGATTGCACAAAAGTGGGATTTGTTATGTATGTACCAATTACTGCCTACACTTAGGTATCTAAATGATTGGATAATGCACCTTCTGACAGTCCCCAAAGCCACAATGTTTAGCTGAAGCATTGGGTGAAACATTTGCAGCTTCACCACCTGCTCCCTCTTGGTATTTTGTAGGGTTTGTTTCTAACTACAAAAATGACTTGAAGCCAACATTATTTCCTCTGCAAAAAAAAACAAAAATCTGCTTCAGAAAAATTATGACAAGGAAGCTCAACAGCACCAACCTCAGGTTGTTCCACCATTATGTACAAGCAGCTGTGATAGCCCCTAAAGTATCACGTAGGGCTCAAATCAGGCTGAACATCTGCAAATGTGATTGTTTCACCATCTCAAAGTCTGACGTGATCAGTTTATAAAAGCACGATGGTGGGGGGGTTTTGATATTGTCCCTGAAAAGATGAAGAGAGCCACTGTTTACCCAATGTACAGTACACAAAATATTAAGTCACTATAAATGGAGTACTAAGAGCGTAGAGAAAAAGTGACTTTCAAGTTCATGATGGAGGTGGTTGGACTGAACGAACCATGAACGACGCGGGTAGTGTCAAAGCAGGCTGTCGAGCAAGCAGCTGGGGTTTGCTGTAAGGAAACCTAGACAACAGTAAATGGAACCAAGTCTTAATCTTAAATGGAAGTACATGGCGCCTTATCGTATCGTCAAGATGGTCTGAAGCTCTTCACAACCAATGATTTACTATGCAGGTAGACATTTCCGTTTACCAACTGAAAGTGTACTTCAAGCATTTCATGCTTTTTTCTCCCTTAGGACCAAAACAGGAAATGGTGTACGACTTCTGGAGGATGGCGTGGCAGGAACGCTGTTCTAGTATTGTGATGATTACCAAGCTGGTGGAGGTTGGGCGAGTAAGTATAGCACAGCATACAATTCATCACGAGAGCAAAAGACTGTTGGAGCCTTGCAGAGAATGGCTCTCTTACGAAACACTGCCCATTTCCATTTAAGATTCGACACAGTGAAGAGTTCGGACAACTTCAGACTCCCTCCTTATCAATAATGCAATCATGTTGAGAATGGTTTGATAGAATTCATCAGTACACTGGGCCTGGCTGTCTACTTGCCATCAGCACATCTCTGATGGTGTCAGAGAATATGAGAAGCAGTTGATTAACAGGAATGGTTTTTTTTTTCCAGTGGATGAAAGTAATGACTAAGGTTGATTTCCCACCATCTCTATGATTGTGGCTCATAACAGAGAATCTGATTCTCAAAGCATTTCTCTCTCTCTGACATTGTCTTCTGCAGTGTAATTTCTCAATAAATTGGACCTGCAGAGATTTGCCCCTCAGATCAATCTAAAGCCATCAGGAGGCGGGGACCTTAAGGAGTTTACGAGTTTTCTGTAATTGTGCTGTGGGATGAGGAACCAATGAGGGAAAACCCATTATTGTTAACCCCCTTCCCCCAGTGTGCTTCACCCCTGTCACTTGCAGTGATCTCCTTTAAATGATTTGATGGTGGTGTCTGTCTAAAACCAATTTTAAACTCTGAAACCACTCCCAATACATCAGGGATCTCTTTGCTGCAAGACTGGCCCACTGTGTTCTTAAATCTTACACTTCTCAACTCAAGCTATGCCCAATTTGCTGTGCAGTCCCCTCCCGCAATGTATGTCTGATATTCCATCTCTTTTTCTTTAAATTGAGTGCATTCCCAAGCTGAAAATATTTAACATCGCAGCAACTGTCCTGAAAATAACTCGTGTACAATTCTCCATGAAGGAAGTGCGGGTTTTGGTTATTTTTCGACCCTGCATTGATAATCCAGCTCCTGTGTCTTAACAAAATGTAACAGGGCAGGTTTTCCTAATCCTGTTTCCAGGTGTCCTGGATCACTTTGCCACAACAAATACAGGATAATCTGACGGGGAGAAGCGCCCACCCAGTTTTACTTTCATTCAGATTAATGGTCAGAAAATCAGACAGGCACTCTTAACAAACGAAACACTCCTACCGGCTCGATATTCCTGTATTCGTTGTGGTCATATGATTGAAGACATTTTTTTATTTGTGCCTCCCTGTTTAGCTATTTCATACTGAATTTGAATCATAGAATGGTTACAGGACAGAAGGAGGCCATTCGGCCCATCAAGCCTGTGCCAGCTCTTTGTAAGAGCAATCCAGTTAATCCCATTCCCCCGCTCTTTCCCTGTAGCCCTGCAAACTTTTTCCCTTCAAGTATTTATCCAATTCCTTTTTGAAAGCCGCGATTGAATCTGCTTCCACCGCCCTTTCAGGCAGCGCATTCCAGATCATAACCACTCACTACATAAAAAAGTTTTACCTCATTCTTGCTTTCTGCGAATTCCACACTTCCTTTACAGAGGCAACATCTTCATTAAAAAAATGTTTTTGAATCCTAGCATGTTCCAGCTTAGAAACAGGCCATACAGCCCAACAAGTCTACTACTGGGGTGTCTGATCAGAAATACGTTGAGGGTTACATGAAAGAATCTTCTCAAACCCTTCTCGATTTGTTGGCAAATTAACAGCTCAATGACATGAATCAGATTGGGACACATCATTTATATCACTTGTGTGAGACACCTTGAAAAAAAAAGACACGGCTCTTCTGGCTCTCCTACCTCCCAAACAAAAAAGATTGATGATTAAGACATTGCTGCTTTAACGATGAATGTTGTTTCCCTTTCCTTTCACTTTCTCTTGTGTTTTTTTTTATTCGTTCATTGGATGTGGGCGTCGCTGATGAGGCCGGCATTTATTGCCCATCCCTAATTGCCCTTGAGAAGGTGGTGATGAGCCGCCTTCTTGAACCGCTGCAGTCCGTGTGGTGAAGGTTCTCCCACAGTGCTGTTAGGAAGGGAGTTCCAGGATTTTGACCCAGCGACAATGAAGGAACGGCGATATATTTCCAAGTCAGGATGGTGTGTGACTTGGAGGGGAACGAGCAGGTGGTGGTGTTCGGATATACCCGCTGCTCTTGTCCTTCTAGGTGGTAGAGGTCGCGGGTTTTCTAGCCTCTCCTCAGTTCCTCTTTGACGTGGCCTCCAGCCGGTGATCTTAGTCCTTCCAGTCTTTCGTAGCTGTTGTTTGACCCCTCCCTCACCCTACCCATTTCCCATTCTAAGGTCAACCAGTCTTGAGCAGTTTTCTCTCCGCTCTCTAGCTCAGAGCTCTGGCACTGGGATGGGCTTTCTGTGAGTCTCTGATACCAGGGCTGGGTACCAGCTCCCATGGGCATCTAAAGACTACTCTCTATGACTAGAACCTAGGGCACCTTGTAGGTCCTACTAAAATCCAAAAGGCAGTATAAACAGGGCAGTATTCTATGTATGAGTGCGGCCAGTCTGAAGATGCCTGCCTGGTGAATAGACTGGTGATCTGCAGTGAGGAATTGAAAGACTAGCCTTGGTTTAACAGTGCTTATGTTCACTGTAGTACATCCCATGTGTAATTGTCTCTCCTCATTAACAGAGTGTAAACTTGGTGAAAAAGAGTCATATTTAATAGTTTGGAATTGCAAACAAATTTGAGTTGTGTAAATGTTAAGCTATGTGTTTTTGTGTTTATCCACAGGTCAAATGCTGTAAATACTGGCCTGATGACACAGAGCTGTATGGAGACATAAAGGTTACTCTCATTAAAACAGAGCTTCTAGCAGAATATACTGTCAGAACCTTCTCACTTGAAAGGGTAAGGGTCTAAAGTTTATTTCTGTGCCCAGAAACTCCACAAAAGTTGAATATTTTAATGTTACATTGCCAGATGAAAGACCCATTTCTTGCATGGTGGAGCTGTCACATGTGACAAGATGAGAGCTCTCCAGAGCTGCCTGTTTAGTGGTCTGTCTAATGCACTGTTCCATGCTAATTGTCATCCCATTCCTCGGATTCTTATTTTACATGATCTGTTGGTCTAATCCCCTTCATTTTCACCTTGAAGGTTGTCTTCCATAATTAAAGCAGGATTTTTGCACATCAGATTCTGCAGCAAATTCTGCAAATTTCTGCAATACGGACTTGAGCACATAATCTAAGCTGACATTTCAGTTCAGTACTGAGGGAGATCTGCATCATCAAAGGTGCTGTCTTTCAAATGAGATGTTAAACTGAGGCTGTGTCTGCCTGCTGAAGTGGGTGCAAAAGACCACATGGCATTGTCTGAAGAAGAGCAGGCAGTCCTTCCAGTGTCCTAGCCAACATTCTTCCCTCGATCAATGCCACCAAACCAGACTATCTGCTCATTCATTCATTTGTTGAATGTGGGATCTTGCTGTGCATGAATTGCCTACATAACAACAATGAGTTCAATGGAAGAAAAAGACGGGCATGGTGCATAAAGGGTGGCCAGTTTGATATCGCCCAAAATTAAAATTACCCCCTGTGTATTTTGTTTCTGGCATAACTGTGTTATAGTTGATGATAAATGGCAAACTACAATTAGGCCAAAAGGCCCAAAACTTGCCAAATTCCAACACTTTCAATTTGGTCGGCGTGTCTGCTCCTCAGCTTTCACCGGAAGGCTCCGATATCAAACTGTAGGATCAGAATTGACTTCACCTTTATGAATACCTATATTTATAGACTTCAGAGGTAAAATAAATGTTTGTCGCAATTAGAATTGAAAAGTTTAAAGAAAATGAAACTTGGCAACTTTCCTCTATTGGTTCCAACCATTTTACAGATCAGAGTCTGACCTTGTCCCTTTGACTTACAACATTGACAATTTAAGTAACTCTTGTGGGTTTCCTTTCTTCCTATTGTTTGTCTTAAACACTGCCGACATACTCACTTATAGATTCCCTTTTGTTTCTTATAGAGAGGTTACTCAGCCAGACATGAAGTGCAGCAGTTTCATTTCACAGCCTGGCCAGAACATGGAGTCCCCTACCATGCGACAGGTCTCCTAGCATTTATACGGCGTGTCAAGATTTCTAATCCTCCTGACTCGGGGCCAATTGTCGTTCACTGCAGGTTCGTGACCCACTAAAGTACCAAATGAACCAAATATCAGCTTCATGTAGTTCCCTCTGTGGGTTTTGTATTAAGGAAGAGTGAACTGGTGCCTGAAGTGAGCCATTTTCCAACGTCTAAAAGGAAAAGGCTTCTGGCCTCTCAAAGTTTTTGTGTAGCATGTGAGCTCCCCGATGCTGTATCGGCTAAATGCACTGCCAGATGTATAATGAAGCTGTTTACAGACAAGACAGTCCGAGATTTGTTTCCTGGTCTGTAATAAGTTTGCCAATCTCACCAATTGCTGGGTAGCAGTTGGGATGCCACACTTGGGCTCGGCTAGGAAAGAGTTAAAATCAGCCATTGTTCCCACTCCCAATCCACATCTAGTGACCCCCGCTGGATAGTGCACATACAGTGAGTGTTAGATTGAGGGACACGAACCCTGGCTGATTGGAACTTCAACAGCCACTGGACGGTAGCTGGAAGATAACATTGCAAACCATGAATTTCAAACAACTACATGGGTGGAATTAAACTTGCCTGTCACTCCAATGCTGTGGACCCCACCCCACCCCTAAACAGGGCGGAGTCATGGAAACATAAACAAAAAGGTCAAGAAGAATAAAATGTTATTTCACCCGTCCAAGCCCATCCCTCCAGTATGTGAACTAAATCTCCAATTCGAACGTCAAGCTGCATTTTGAATGTCTCAGGTATCTTGTCCTCTACCACCTCACCTGGCCAGTTATTCTTTGAGTGAAATTATTCCCAATGTCCATTTTAAATTTCCTTTTCACTAATTTAAATTTACCTCCCCTAGCCTTAATTCCCAGCTTAATTTGAATTAATATTCTGGGGTCACCTTACCGACACCAATTAATATTTCATGTAAGGATTCTTACAACACCAGGTTATAGTCCAACAATTTTATTTGAAAATCACAAGCTTTCGGAGATTATCTCCTTCGTCAGGTGAGTGAGTGAATGAAAGGTTCTCAAATCGCATATGGTGTTGTAAGATTCCTTACATTTGTCCACCCCAGTCCATCACCGGCATCTCCACATCATGGCTAATATTTCATGCACCTCGATGAGATCCTCCTCCCAACTTAATTGACTTCTTTCCATACTATGGATCTCAAGCTTTGCTAATCTTTCCTCATCCTCTTTACACTTGGGATCAGTCTTGTTGCTCTTCTCTACAACCTGTCTGATGCTGCGATATATACTTCTGGGACGCAGAACTGGACGCAGTACTTCAAAGGTTGCAGATCAGTATATTTACAGCCTCAGAATAACCTTTAGAGATTTGTACTTTACTGTTCTGGCTATATAACCCAGCATTCTTTTAACTTTTTTTTAATTGGTTTTTAACCTTGCTCAGATATATTTGTTTTAAAAACTGATGGGTTCACCATCATTCTCGGGTCTCTTTCTAAAGCTTCCTTTGTACTGTTCTAGTGCTACATTAGTGCCGCTGACTCCCAACTCATGCAAAGTAAATTCGTCAGATTCACTAAAGCCAGCGGCTGGAAGGGCCCATCTTCTTACTGGGCCTTCTTGGCGAATCTGGCAAGTCACGTTTGGTGTGGCCACTGGTTGTGCCAGACCCGCACATCAGGACCCAACAGCAATGCGCTCAATTTAAAAAGCAGATTTAGTGGCCCACCGCCAATTCAATTCTATCCGTCCTTTACATAGACTAACATAAAACGTACAGCACAGAAACAGGCCATTCGGCCTAACTGGTCTTGCCGCCATTTATGCTCCACACGAGCCTCCTCCCACCCCTCTGCATCGGACCCTTTCGGCATATCCTTCTATTTCTTTCTCCCTCATGTGTTTATCCAGCTTCCCCTTAAATGCATCTATTCTATTCGCCTCAATTACTCCTTGTGGTAGCAAGTTCCACATTCTAACCACTCTCTGGGTAAAGAAGGTTCTTCTGAATTCCCTATTTGGTTTATTCGTGACTATCTTATATTTATGATTTCTAGTTTACTGACCAAGGCCTATTTTCTGCTGGCTACGCATGTCAGGGAATATTTCTATCGGTCAGTATACGGGGAGTGGGGGGATTACAGAATCATCACTTCTTGAGCCAGTTGTGTTATATAAATGCAGCATTATTAAAGCAACTAATCAACAGAGTGCTGGAGAAAACACTCACCAACCTCAACATTTTGCACATAACGAGCTCCAGTAACCATTATATCCCATCATTCCAAGGTCATCACCTCAATGTAGTAAATAAATGGTGTGAACATACTTATTAATAATAATCCCAAATAGTAAGCACCAATTAAAGCTCAGTATCTAATGGCAGACACTTTACTTTAGCATTAACAAAATGATGAAACGTTAATATTTCACACATTTAATTGCTGTGCAATTAATAATTCATTTGCCAACATACTTAATTATCTTGCTGAAAGTTTTCAGGAAGGTTGTTACACAGGGACGCAAATTTTCTGTTGTTCAATTTCTTGCATTCTAAATTATTTTTAAAAATAATTTACGCTGCGTGTTCTATACAAGGTGACAATGTAGCATTGGGTGATAAACTAGATTCACCGAATGGGCAGTATTAACAGATTGTTAACTACCCAGTGCCAGTTAACTGCCCTTGGAAGCTGTAATATCTGCCCTTTGTTTTGGGTGCCTCAGCGCTGGTGCAGGGAGAACCGGGTGTTACATCGTGCTGGACGTGATGTTGGACATGGCAGAGTGTGAAGGGGTTGTTGACATTTACAACTGTGTGAAGACACTGTACTCGCGGAGAATTAACATGATTCAGACTGAGGTAAGGGTTAAATCATCCACCAAAAAAAAACACTATTTAGTACATGGATTAGCCTACCAAGTGAGGGGAAAAAAATTGGAAGATTTACCCCTCGTTTGTTGTTATGGGGTAGAAATTGGTACGGGATGCTCCTGTCTTTCGGGCATAAAACGGGCACATGGCATTCCGATTTAGCAAGCATCGGTCCCACTGCTAAATTCATGGGGCCCTTTTTATTTTTAGGCCCCTAATCTATGGGACATCTAACGCATGTTGAAGGACCCCATCAGGACATCAGGGCAGGCTTTGGGCTTGCACCGCTCAGGTTCCTTCAGCGGCCCTTGCAGCCGCCAACGAAAGCTAAGTTTAAAGAAAAACACATTCCAGAGGAGCCAAGGGCACCAGGAGTGCTCCTTTGACTTTGTAGGAATTGCATTCGCCCCTCACCCTCCCCTTCCCCCCCCCCCCCCCACCCCGGTATCCCGCTCCAATCCCACTTCTCGGAAATTACTTGAGGGCCACTGCGTGCGAGGCGGGAGGCCCGAGGTTGATCTCTTCGCTCGGGCCAGCTGCCGAGGGCCCAGACCCAAATCTAGCCCAGAGAATTTGGAATGAATTGTTTCGAATTTTGTAAATGCACACTGCAGATAGACGCCATGCGACGTCGTGGTGGTGAATTCTGGTGGCTGCCTCTTGCCATTCGACTTCTGTCCCACCATAATCGAAGCAGTTCCAGTGGCATTTACTTTACATCGTCGGCCTTCTGGCACAGCTCGAAAAGGGAGCTCAACGAAAGTGGCAGAGAAGTGGAAGGAACTGATTGTGTGTTCAAGCCTGTGTTTGAATTGCACAAGAAAAGGGGCATTTAACACGTTGGCCTGTCAATTCAGCTGCATAGCGCCTGTTTAACGGGTGCTAACTGGCCTACTAAGCACCCAATATGGCGGGCAGGAGGTGCGCGAATAATTCCAACCGGAGATGTGCCGCCCGCCATATTGGGAAAGGGAAAAGAAAATAGACGTCCTTTACCCATGCCTGAAGCAGGCATTCGTCCCTTTGCATATGCACATAAGGGGCCTGATGTCTGTTTGAGGCCCTCACCCTGAGGTGGGGAAGGCCAGACAGTTCACCCTGCCTCCGTCCCCACCACACTATTCCTGCCAGGAGTTAAAATCGAGTTTGTTTGGCAATACAAGTTTACAGTGTGATGGGTAAATTGCCTGATTCTTCTTCAAATAGTTAAAATTAGATAGTTGATTGGAAGTTTTCTTTCGTGTCATAACCACAGTAACGTCACAGGTGCAGTTCTAAGTGGAAAACCTCACAATGTTCACGCCTTGTGCTGTAAACTCCACTCGGTTATGAAAGCTCCTCTGACGTTTTCCTTGTCTTGTTGCAGCTGCAATCCATCTGTTTTCTCCCCTCCTCTCCTGAAGGTGCTGACTCATTGGTGAGATTATTGTTGCACATGCACTAAGAAATGACTAGTAGCTCTCCCAAATGGCCATGCTGCCTATGATGAGTTTGGACAGCGAGTGTCGGCAGGCTGTTCACCGGTGCAGGACATTGCAGCCAGGCTCAATACCGTTCTCTCCCAACGCCACTTATATCATTTCCCTCAGGGGCCACTGAATAACAATCAGGTGCAATCAGGCACCCTGCCTGACTTTCGTTCCACCCACTTAGTCCAGGGACATCGAGACTAAATGTAGCACTCCCACTTCTGCCTGGCCTAGATTAACAGTGTCTGACGTATTTATCGACTGTTCTGGCTTCTGTCCGCGATCACAGATCGAAATCACCGCAGGGCAGATCCCGTCCTCAAGTGGCACTCCCATGTCTCTATCTGTTGGTGCTTGTCCTGCGATGGACGGCGCTGTACGTTGTAGGTGGGAATTCTCACAAGGTCGGTGAATTTTTGCCCAAAATGTACAGTGGCATTAACCACGTCGGGAGCGCCAGTAGGGAGAAACTAGGGAATGGTGATTGGGAGAAGAGGGGAGCCGGCAGTCTTGGGGGTGGGGGGGGGGAGAGTGATTGAGGGAGCGAAGGAGGAAGGTACGAGCAGTTCTTTGCGGAGGTGAAGAGAGGAAAGAAACTGTCACCTGCATCTGGGAGGCAGAGGGAGTAGCAGCTGGGAGCAGCGCTTGGGGCTGGGGGCAGAATAATCCTGGAGCAACCTTTGGAGGATTGAGGGAATAGAAGATGGTAGCAGTACTTGGAGGGGAGGGGGCAGTCATTTGGGAGCAGCATTTGGGGGGAGGAGGAGGGAAAGAGGGTAGAACTGAGAGCTGCACTTGGAGGAGGGAGAGGGGAGCAGGGAGCAACAGTTTGGGGAGGGGAGAGGGAGGAGAAACTTGGAGCAGCAATTTGGGGCGAGGGGTTATAGTGAGTGAGGAGAAGCCAGAAGGTATCTAATTTCTAGGTTTCTAGATTCAGAACAGATCTAGCAGCTCAAAATTGGGCATCCATGAGGCACTGTGGGCCATCAGCAGCAGCAGAATTGTATTCCAGCACAATTTGTAACCTCATGGCCCGGCATATTCCTCACTCTACCATTACCAACAAGCTAGGGGATCAACCCTGGTTCAATGAGGAGTGTAGAAGAGCATGCCAGGAGCAGCACCAGGCGTACCTAAAAATGAGGTGCCAACCTGGTGAAGCTACAACACAGGACTACATGCATGCTAAACAGCGGAAACAACATGCTATAGACAGAGCTAAGCGATTCCACAACCAAAGGATCAAATCAAATCTCTGCAGTCCTGTCATATCCAGTCGTGAATGGTGGTGGACAATTAAACAACTAACGGGAGGAGGAGGCTCTGTGAACATCCCCATCCTCAATGATGGCAGAGTCCAGCTCGTGAGTGTAAAAGACAAGGCTGAAGCGTTTGCAACCATCTTCAGCCAGAAGTGCCGAGTGGATGATCCATCTCTGCCTCCTCCCGATATCCCCACCATCACAGAAGCCAGTCTTCAGCCAATTCGATTCACTCCTCGTCATATCAAGAAACGGCTGAGTGCACTGGATACAGTAAAGACTATGGGCCCCGACAACATCCCAGCTGAAGACTTGTGCTCCAGAACTAGTCACACCTCTAGCCAAGCTGTTCCAGTACAGCTACAACACTGGCATCTACCCGACAATGTGGAAAATTGCCCAGGTATGTCCTGTCCACAAAAAGCAGGACAAATCTAATCCGGCCAATTTCTGCCCCATCAGTCCACTCTCGATCATCAGCAAAGTGATGGAAGGTGTCGTCGGCAGTGCTATCAAGTGGCACTTACTCACTGGTTGTGTTCTCTAGAGTTTCGAAGGTTAAGGGGTGATCTGATCGAAGTTTATAAGATATTAAGGAGAACAGATAGGGTGGATAGAGAGAAACTATTTCTGCTGGTTGGGGATTCGAAGAGTAGGGGGCACAGTCTAAAAATTAGAGCCAGACCTTTCAGGAGCGAGATTAGAAAACATTTCTACAAACAAAGTGTGGTAGAAGTTTGGAACTCTCTTCCGCAAACGGCAATTGAAACTAGCTCAATTGCTAAATTTAAATCTGAGATAGATAGCTTTTTAGCAATCAAAGGTATTAAGGGATATGGGCCCAAGGCAGGTATATGGAGTAAGATCACAGATCAGCCATGATCTTATCAGATGGCGGAGCAGGCACGAGGGGCTGAATGGCCTACTCCTGTTCCTATCTTCCTATGTTCCGAAAACCTGCTCACCGATGCTCAGTTTGGGTTCCGCCAGGACCACACGGCTCCTGACCTCATTACAGCTTTGGTCCAAACATGGACAAAAGAACTGAATTCCAGAGGTGAGGTGAGAGTGACTGCCCTTGACATCAAGGCAGCATTTGACCGAGTGTAGCACCAAGGAGCCCTAGTAAAATTGAAGTCAATGGGAATCGGGGAAAACTCTCCTGTGGCTGGAGTCATACCTAGCACAAAGGAAGATGGTAGTGGTTGTTGGAGGCCAATCATCTCAGCCCCAGGACATTGCTGCAGGAGTTCCTCAGGGCAGTGTCCTCGGCCCAACCATCTTCAGCTGCTTCATCAATGACCTTCCCTCCATCATAAGGTCAGAAATGGGGATGTTCGCTGATTATTGCACAGTGTTCAGTTCCGTTCACAACCCCTCAGATAATGAAGCAGTCTGTTCCCGCATGCAGCAATACCTGGACAACATCCAGGCTTGGACTGATAAGTGGCAAGTAACATTCGCGCCAGACAAGTGCCAAGCAATGACCACCTCCAAGAAGAGAAAGTCTAACCATCTCCCCTTGAGATTCAACGGCATTACCATCGCGGAATCTCCCACCATCAACATCCTGGGGGTCACCATTGACCAAAAACTTAACTGGGCCAGCCACATAAATACTGTGGCTACAAGAGCAGGTCAGAGGCTGGGTATTCTGCGGCGAGTGACTCACCACCTGACTCCCCAAAGCCTTTCCACCATCTACAAGGTACAAGTCAGGAGTGTGATGGAATACTCTCCACTTGCCTGGATGAGTGCAGCTCCAACAACACTCAAGAAACTCATTGGGAATCAGGGGGAAAACTCTCCAGTGGCTGGAGTCATACCTAGCACAAAGGAAGATGGTAGTGGTTGTTGGAGGCCAATCATCTCAGCCCCAGGACATTGCTGCAGGAGTTCCTCAGGGCAGTGTCCTAGGCCCCACTATCTTCAGCTGCTTCATCAATGACCTTCCCTCCATCAGGACAAAGCAACCTGCTTGATTGGCACCCCATCCACCACCCTAAACATTCACTCCCTTCACCACCGGCGCACCATGGCTGCAGTGTGTACCATCTACAGGATGCACTGCAGCAACTCGCCAAGGATTCTTCGACAGCACCTCCCAAACCCGCAACCTCTACCACCTAGAAGGACAAAGGCATCAGGCACATGGGAACAACACCACCTGGCACATTCCCCTCCAAGTCACACAGCATCCCGACTTGGAAATATATCGCCGTTCCTTCATTGTTGCTGGGTCAAAATCCTGGAATTCCCTACCTAACAGCACTGTGGGAGAACCTTCACCACACGGACTGCAGCGGTTCAAGAAGGCAGCTCACCACCACCTTCTCAAGGGCAGTTAGAGATGGGCAATAAATGCTGGCCTTGCCAGCGATGCCCACATCCTATGAACGAATAATAAAAGAAATCTTTTATAAAAGGGAAAACAATCAGTTAGGAAAATTAAAAATGTTTAAAATGAACCATCCTGCACCATTTTTGGTGTAAAAGTCCCAAAGTTTTCAGACCTCCAGACCCTCCTAGAAATACGTCACCAGTTGCCGAGAGGCAGCATTAGGAAGGAGTGTTAAAATTGTAAATATACTGCTAAAAGCCCTGACCTGAATTGTCTTGTGGTCAATAAAACAGGGTTCAAATCCCCCATTTACTATTTTCTTGAAGAAAAATAAAACATCCCCCCCACCCCTCCAGTAATGGTTACGAGAAGGAAGAAAATGTCAAAATATTTTTTTTAAATAATTCATTCCAAAAATGGCAATACAATGTTTTCAATATAATGCCATTTAGATGAAAAAATGCAATGCCCCCATTGATTTCAAAATACTGGAAAATGCACCCAAGAGTCAAAATTTTCTGGGAAAATAAATTGTATACCTTTGATACTTCTGTCCCCATCAGGCTTTTAGGTACTTGAAGTGAAGGAATGTTGGATATGTCCACAGTTTAAGATACAAGCCCATGTCTCACGGCACTTTCACTTGCTTTTACAAGTCATAGGCATTTATTCAAGGCCATAGTGTTTGGCCTCTGAGCTGTGACATCTATAGTGTGACGGGTATGCACGTGATACAAGAATGTACAAGACTATCCCTTAAGAAAAGCTATGTAATTTACAGGTGTATTCTATTCAAAGGGAAATCTGCCGGATAATAACACAATTAAACTACTCTTTATTTGAAGGAGCAGTATATATTCATCCATGATGCCATCTTGGAAGCCTGCCTGTGTGGTGACACCTCCATCCCAGTCTGTGAGTTCAAACCTACTTATAAAGAAATGATCAGAATAGACCCTCAGAGTAACTCCTCACAACTAAAAGAAGAGTTTCAGGTGAGTGGCACCACATTGTGTGTTACATAATATACGTGAAAGGGAACTCATTTCCTGCTCAATGATGTACTTTTCATGTTCAGAAAATGGCTCACTTTTTGAAGGTGCCCAGCTGGAGTGCTTGGTTATCAACTTTGATCACAATGAAATGTGCATCAGCTAAGGCATTGCTTATTGATCTGTGCACAGCGTAAACCAAGAGAGAGAGCTGTCCTAATGAGCATGGTATAAATGGGCAGACTTATGCCCCATTTATATTACAGTCGGACGATAATCTGAATAAGCTGGCCTGGAGTGCCACCTCATAAATTTGGTTTCTTGCCTGCAGAGCAAAGTAAAGACAGCAAATGTCAATGGCCATTGGGTCACTCAAGGATTCACAATCCCCTTATTCCAATACTGGGGAAGGTTAGTGGACAGTAACTTCAGCCTCACCTTTTAACACCTGCGCAAACACAAGCCTCACTCAATCACAATCATTGTGATGATTTATGGGGATTTTCGGGTTAAACCAACGAATCCTGATTTAATCCCAAACTCAGTGAAAAACAAGTTGGACTTGTTTATTCATTATCACTGGACAAGTAACTACGGTGCAGTCAATACTTGATTATAGATGCACACTTACCTTAAACTTAATTATTGGCTACAACGTTTGCCTACATAACAACAGTGTTTCAGAGTGAAGCACATTGGGACTTTTCACAGAGATGTAATAAAGCACCATGTAAACACCAAACTTTTTTTTCTCTTATTAACACTCTTAATATTAACCTACCTCATTTGAATTCAGTCAACAAGGTTTGGTCCCAAAGTGCAGTTCTACAGAATTTTTTTTTCCCCTTAAGAATCTTCCTCATTTTTGTATTGTAGGGAATGCAGCCTGACATGATCATGCTCCATCCCTACTGTTGACGGTTGCTCCTGCTAAGTGTCCATCTCTACTTACTCTTTCATTGATGTGGAGATGCCGGTGATGGACTGGGGTGGACAAATGTAAGGAATCTTACAACACCAGGTTATAGTCCAACAGTTTTATTTGAAAATCACAAGCTTTCGGAGGCTTTCTCCTTCGTCAGGTGAACACACCTGATGAAGGAGGTAAGCTCCGAAAGCTTGTGATTTTCAAATAAAACTGTTGGACCATAACCTGGCATTGTAAGATTCCTTACATTACTCTTTCATTGATAGCATGTTGCTTTTAAAAATTGATGTTAGCCGTCAGATATTAAAGGAGTTGGATCAGTGATCACTTTACAAATTAAGGACAACAAAAGAAAATCGGACATGCAACAACAACTTGCAATTATATCGCGCCTTTAATGTAGTAAAATGTCCCAAGGCACTTCACAGGAGTGATTACCAAACAAAATTTGACTCCGAGCCACATAAGAAGATATTAGAACAGGTGACCAAAAGCTTGGTCAAAGAGGTAGGTTTTAAGGTGCGTCATAAAGAAAGAGAGAGAGGCGGAGAGGTTATGGGAGGGAATTCCAGAGCTTCGGGCCTAGGCAGTCCATTGAACCTCGTGTCTTTGTAACAATTTCAGACCCTTAACTCAGTAACTCCACACCTAGATGTTGAGGAGTGCAGTATCGCTCTCTTACCTCGGAACCAAGAGAAGAATCGCAACATGGATGTCCTGCCACCCGACAGATGCCTTCCATTCCTCATTACTGTGGATGGAGAAAGTAACAACTACATCAATGCTGCCTTGATGGATGTGAGATTTTTTTTTTACTCTTTATTTAATAGAGGTGTTCAAAATTATGACGGGGTTTTGATGGAGTAAATAAGGAGAAACTTTTTCCACCGGCAGAAGGCCCGGTAACCAGAGGACTCAGATTTAAGATAATTGGCAAAAAGAACCAGAGGGGAGGTGATGAGAATTTTTTTTATGCAGTGAGTTGTTATGATCTGGAATGCACTGCCTGAAAGGACAGTGGAAGCAGATTGGTAACTTTCAAAAGGGAATTGGATAAATACTTGAAAAGGAAAAATTTGCAGGGGAGCAGGACTAATTGGATAGCTCTTTCAAAGAGCTGGCACAGGCATGATGGGCCAAATGGCCTCCTTACATAGAATGGACAGCACAGAAACAGGCCATTCGGCCCAAATGGTCCACACGAACCTATGCTGTATGATTCTTTTACTTAATGATTGGATATATTTTACCTCTTAAATGATTAAATTGGATCAAATTTGGTGTGTGTTGTGACGAGAGGCTTCTTTATGAAGTACAGCATAAACTAACCTTATACAAAGAAAAAGGAGAAGAATGTTGGGTTGTGAGAAAGGCTCGTTTCTGAAGTGCTTTTTGCATCTGTTTCTATTTAGAGCTACAGAAAAGCAGCAGCCTTCGTGGTGACCCCACATCCTTTGCAGAACACAATGGCAGACTTTTGGAGACTTGTCTATGACTACAACTGTACTTCAGTAGTCATGCTCAACCAACTCAACCAATTAAACTCCGCTTGGGTAAGTTAACGATAAAAAGAAGAAAACAAACTGGAAATGCACAGGTCAGTCAGCAACTGAAAGAAAAAAGACGGTTTATTTGTTTCGAGCGCACAAACAGCACATGATAATATCAGGCAGCATTTTCCAGGCTGTAGGGCTGTATTTATTTATTTCATGCTGCAAAACAGGCCACATTTCTAAACCACTGCGGGCACTGCGACAATAAGATTCACAGAGCCTTAGAATCCGATACTTTTAAATAACACAGCAACTGTTAACAGTGTTCGGCTTGTTGTTATGGTGCAGATATACCACCACCTTAAGGTGCAATAAATCCCATAATTCCTGAATATTGCTGCACTGCAGCATCTAATAATTTGCCTTCCGGACTTGGGAAAGATAAATCTCCTTTGACGACATCCAGTGTATTTTGTTCACTCGTTAATCTTGGCCTTTTTCTTTCCGTTCACATGCAGCCATGCTTACAGTATTGGCCAGAGCAAGGACTTCAGCAGTACGGACCCGTGCAAGTTGAACTCGTCTCACGCACAACGGACGAGGAGATTGTCACCCGCTTGTTCCGGGTTCAGAATTTATCACGGGTAAGATTCTGTGACATGTTTTTTTTGGCCAAGTGACTGAGCGAAATAGCTCTCTGAGGCTCAGGGCTCTGCGTTCTGATTATATTCAACAGAGTTTCTGGGTGCATCGTAATGACTGTAGAACAGGAACCCAGGATGCAATTTAATTGCCCTGTATTTATTCTATAGTACCGTGAGAGTACATTGTTTTTTTGGTGTCATCGTCAAAAACAGCTGTTGCATGCAATTTGGCTAAGTTGTTATGCTAGGCTTGTATACTCATAATATAGCCTAGGGTCCATTTGCAACCTGCCTCTACTTTGTCTGTGGGCCCCTGGTAGGTTTGCTACTCCATGGGAGTAAATTTCACTCTGGATGCAGGCGGAAAACGGGCAGTTGCGGATCAGCTGGCCGTTATACATCCCGACAGATTTTACTTTCCATTGGTGTTAAAGTGAAAATGAGCCCTCAGCCGTCCTGAGCCTCCATTCACAGCCTGTCTGGCTGTGGGATATTGACTAAGCTGGAAAACCATCCTGTCGAAACAGTCCCAACTTCCTTGCAGCAAGTGAAAGGGCCCAACTAAAATATAAGCTCTGTTGAGCCTCTAGTTTTCTTCCCTTTTAACATTTGAGAAATTGGCTGCCCTTAAGTTGCCAAATGCCCAACCAGTGGCATGATTGAAAACAGGAGCTTACTGTGTGGGTCATCAGAGTGACACACACACGTCTGTGCATGTTACACTTCTGTAATAACATCTCACAATTGTTCAGAATGATTCAAATTCCAGGGAACACGAGGAGGAAGTTAGGGGGAAGAGAAGTCAATGAAACTTGTTCACCAAGGGAGTGTGGAATATGTTGCCAAGAAGAGGATTGAGGCGAGCAGTATAAATGGGTTCAAAGGGCAATTAAATGTGAGGTAGATTTTTGACTTCACTGCCTGGGTGATGAACTGACAGTGGATCAGCCCTCTTTCCACCCCTCCCCCCACCCCCGGCTTTGTAGAACCCGCCCAATTATCATTCCATTGAAATAATGAAATGAAAATCAGACGGGAGACGCATTTGGCCAGATTACTACCCGGGGGTGAAGACAAAAGTCTACCCCAGTGTTTGTGGAGAGAGAATGAATCGCAGGGTAGGATAAAGTCAGTAGATGAACTGGTCACTGCTGAGCCTAATTGATTTTACCTGTTCCTTAAAGTTCTAACATTCTCATATGGCTGTGACTTAAAACATAAAATAGTATGCTGCAAGCATTTTTTGTTTAAATTTGTTTTTAATCTTTATTTATTAATAGTATGAAGCTACACTATTTATTTCAAGGGACACTGCTTTCACTGAAAGATATTGGGCAAACCTGTTAACAAATACATGACAGAATCATGTGAAAATACATCATCACGTTGCTAAATTGGCATTGGTGCCCAGCTCTTTAGGGATCTTCTCCCTCTCCTAACAACAGACGGTTTTGACAAACAATTTTCTATGTTCCTTTCAAAATTCAAATTGTAATATATACCGGCTGTGTTTGTAACTGACTCATTGGTGGAGACCATGACCGATTAATGAGCAAGAAAGAAACTACTTGCATTTATATAACGCCTCATGACGTCCCAAAGCGCTTTACAGCCAATGAAGTACTTTTTGAAGTGTCGCCACTGTTGTAACGCAGGAATGTATGGAGTATCACACACACAGGAGGGATCTGTAACACAGTGTTATAGCATCTCAATGCCCTTCTGTTCGGCATAAATAGGGACATTGACTGTTGTGAAGCTGGCTAAACCCTTCAGGACCAAAACAGAAATAAAAACTTAGCTAGGAAACTTCTTGACAAACACACCGCCCATACCATGGGGTAAGAAAAGCAAGATTTGAGTTTCAGGATATGTTTTTTTGAAGTTGTGAAATGGGTGACCTTTATACAAGATCTGAAAAAGCTGGTGTCATAATCTGTGAGGGTGAAAGCTGAGAGACAACTCCCACTGTGACACCACCATTTCCACTTCGCTTCCACTTCAATCTTTTTCTTTCATTTATTAAAGTTGACTTGACCCGTTTTTATTTCTTTCATTTCCCTTTATTATCCATTCTCTCTTAGATTTGTTCTCGAATCTGACTGTCACTTTTATTTTCTTATATATATTTTTAGCTCGAAGCCTGTCTTGACTTTTTTTTTAATATTTGTTGTTTGAGGTTCTGCTCTTCATGTTATTGACTTTCTTTATTTCATGAACATTTTAAAAAATGCTGATTGCTTGTTCCACAAAAATCTCTTGGTTATTTTAGCTGCAGTTCACCGGAATGTGGGTTTGATGGGCTCGACTTTTAATCCCAGGGTGCCCGTCACTGACTGCAGTGTGCTTGCCTCGGCTAGATTGACTTTCAGTCTGTTTCTTAACTGGACCATGAAATGGAGTGGTACATGTCAGCTAGGAAGCAGCACTGAACCATGGCCAGAAGGAAAAGTGGCTCAGATTTGACCAGTACAGGGATTATTTGTGGTGATCGCATTTTATTTTTACACCTGGAGGAAGGTATCTAAACTTAATGGCCAATTGTTTAATAAAATATGAATCTGATGCCCCTTTTTTCCTCCTTTAGATAAAATGGAGGTGAAATTCCTCACCATTTTCAGCACTTTGGCCATGTATGAATGGCACAAGAAAATTGTTTTACGTCGGAAAATCGGGTGGAAACCATTTCTGCCCGATTTCCGCCATTAAAACGCTTCTCCTGAGTTCCTTTGCGCTTTTAAGGGGCAAAAGGACGTTGGAACCTGCGGCAAGGCGAGCTCCACCTACTTTTCACCAATTTCGGGAACAGGTCTGGAAATAGGTGCAAGAGCCGCATTTCAATATTGAAATGATCCCTGCACCCGTTTAAGGCATCCAGCATGGCTGCCCATAAAAATGCCCCAGCCGAATTTAGCAACGTCCAGGACACGCGCACAAAACAAGGGGTGGGCCTTCCCACTGCTAAGTTTGTCGTAATCGAGCCCATTTTATTCTTGTAAAACAGGTGCGGGCTGTTGAATTTAGACCCCGTGTTCCCCATTTTGGTTCCCTGCTTCTTTGCTAATTAACTTACATTTGTCTACATTGAACCAAACTAGCCTGTTTTGCTAACTTCTTCAACTCTTTCTGAACCTGAATGTGCTCTTCCTCATTGTGTACTGTACCTCCTGCAACTGAAGGTAATTAACATTTTGCTTGTGGAACCTACTGGTGTCAGCATAAAGCATTCTGAACTGAGCAATAAAACTATTGGCAATTTATTTCTTGCACAGTGTCTGTTGTTTTGAATTAAGTGTATTAAATTGGCATAGAGCGGTTTGATGGGTGTTTCATTTGATTACTTAAGAGCTCCATTTCTTTACCAGTCATGCAGTCACAAGGGCATAAATAAGGAAGTCAAAGTGCTAATGGCCCCAATAAGTGTCTCTACAATGTTAATATTTTTCCTCTGAGCACCGGCTGGTAATACATTTAAATATGATGTTAATAACTTGTGTGCACATACATATCCTTAATATCCAATTTCAGTGTTGCAACACAAGAACTAGAGATATAACGGTCTCGTTTTGAAGATGATCAGGCCCTAGTGTCGTCTGCTTTTCTTAAAGGTGAAGGAAAGCAATTGGGCTCAAATCTGTTGTTTTTATTGAGTTAATTTTCTAAGAGTGTCTGCTTTATTCCTTCGATTTTACCCAATATTCTTTAAACAGCTGGTACACATAGCTAAGCCACACTTGTCTTCTTTTGGGAGTGGGGGGTGGGGGACCTTATTGGATTCTGTAACGAGTCTGCAGTTGTCAGGTAGAGGACAGTTGTACTGCCAGTTAGTTGCATCTTTTGGCAGGATGCTTTCTTGTAAGCTAGGGCATCAGTGTCCTTACCGTTGTACTAATACATGTACAAGAATTTCGCTCCGGGCAAACGAACCTTTTGGGCTTTCCCAAAAAGACAAACTTCATACTTTATGGCCAAATAGTATTTGTCCTCATTGCAAAGGAGAAAATGAAGTTCTCTAAACTCACCCTCAATCCCTC
Organism: Heptranchias perlo; assembly: GCF_035084215.1. Lineage (NCBI taxonomy): Eukaryota > Metazoa > Chordata > Chondrichthyes > Hexanchiformes > Hexanchidae > Heptranchias > Heptranchias perlo. Next base: position 36,007,108 of record NC_090350.1, on the reverse strand, counting down.
AGTCATCTCCAACTACCACCCGTTTTTCAACTTCCCCTTCCTCTCTAAAGACCTCGTGTCTCTTCACCACAAGCTCTTTTCCCACCTCTCCCATCACTCCCCCTTTGAATTTCTTCAATTCAGTTTCCGCTTTGCCCACAGCACCAAGATCACCTTGGTCAAAGTCATCAAAGACGTCCTTTGTGACTGCAACTGGAGTGTGCTGTCTCTCCTCATCCTCCTTGACCTCTCTGCAATATTTGACACAGTTGACCTCCTCCAAACTCCAACTGTCTCTCTTCTGTGGTCCATATTCATGATATTGCCCTCGCTTGATTCCACTCCCACCTGTCCTGATGAAACTAGCACATCCCCTGTAATGCATAGTCACTTCAGGTGTGTCACAAGGTTCCATCCTTTTATGCATGTTTCCCATCTACTTGCTGTCATTTGGTCATATCATAGGGTCAGCTAATGATACCCAGATCTCCACCTCTCTTTATGCTGATGATATCTAGATCTACCTCACTGCCACCTTCTTTGACTCCTCGACCATCTCTGTACAATCTGACTTCCTAGCTGATATCAGGTCATGAGCAAGAACGTTCTTCAATTCAACATCAGTTAGACTGAAGCCATCTTGCTCAACTCCCACCAAAAACTCTGAACCTTGGCCCTCTACTCCCCCTACCCGGCTGCTCACTCAGGCTGAGGCCAACAATGTGTACGCTCGGTGTCCTGTTTGACCCTGAACTAAGCTTCAAACTGCACATCCTAGCTACCTTCAAAACCACCTCTGCAATATTGCCCGCCTCCACTCTGTCTCATCCCTATCTGCTACTAAAACTCATGGCTTTGTTGCCTTCAGACTCATTTAGTCCAATGTTCTCCTTGTTGATCTCCCACGTTCTGTCCTTCACAAAATTGGAATTCATGCAAAATTTTGCCATCTGTATACAAGGTCCTGCTCCCTTATCACCCTGTCCTCGCCAACCTTTATTGTTTGTCCTTAAATGCATTAATTTCAGTATCATTGTCTTCATTTACAAGTTGCTCCGTGGGCTTCCCCCTCTTGCCTCTATAACTTCCTTCAGCCCTACGTTCCCACATGCACCCTCTACTTTTCCAACTCTGGCTTCCTTTGCACCCCAGCTCCGCTTCACTTCAACCGCAGGGCATTCAACCATCACACCCCAGACTCTGAACACACTGCCCAAACCCCTCCCCTCCCAGGGAGGGAGACAGAAGTGGAGGGGCAGAGAGACAAAGAGAAGCAGAGGGTAGAGATGGAGGGAGAGAGAAATACAGAAGTGGAAGGAAAGAGAGATCGAAGTGATGGGGGAGGGAGAGACACAGAAGTGAGGTTGCAGGAAGAACATGGAGGATCACATTTTTGGAGTTCAGGGGGAGCAAGAGAGGAAAGTTTAGAGAAGGAACACTCATGGCAATCGAAAACTGTTCATATCTCGGTTCAGGGATGCTTGGTTGCGAGATTCAAAGTTCCCTTCGAATACATTTCCATTTAATGCTAGCAACTAAATGTGCATCCAGAACATTGTGATATGAATTACAATAAACCCTGCAATTTGCACATATCAGGAAATGAAATGGTGTAGTTCACAAAGCTAACTATTCTGCATGGCAGCTAATACTTTATTAATCCTTATGTGAATGTATTTCTACTACAGTGTGTGAATGAAACTCCTGTAAGTGAAGTCCATCTCACAGCAACAAAAGAAACCAATTTTAAAAACACAGCATGGATATGAAAAATTTCACAGTGTAATTCAATACTCTTCCAGTTTCATGACAAAAACCAACATATAATAACCTAAAAATGAAACCGCCAATCATCACTAATATCGCCACTTTAATCTAGAGTGTTGTAGAATTTGCCTGTTTTGTTGTCCTCCATCATGTGGACAGTAAGATGGACCTCTTATTCAAATTTATGTTGAGAGATATTTGGCAAAATATATACTCTAAAATATCATTAATTCTAGGCATTATTCATTCCTCTGCTTGAACTTTTATAATGTTATATGGATGTATGATCATTATAAATGATATGAAGGCCTTAGGGAGGATGCAGAAAAGATTTTCTAGAATGGTTCCAAGGATGAGGGGCTCCAGTTACGTGGATAGACTGGAGAAGCTGGGATTGTTCTCAGAGCAGAGAAGGTTAAGAGGAGATTAGATAGAAGTGTTCAAAATCATGAAGGGTTTAGATAAAGTAAATAAAAAGAAACTGTTCCCATCGGCAGAAGGATCAAGAACCAGAGGGCACAGATTTAAGGTGATTGGAAAAAGAGCCACAGGCGAAGTGAGGAAAAAGTTTTTTACGCAGCGAGTAGTTATGATCTGGACTGCGCTGCCTGAAAGGGTGGTGGAAGCAGATTCAATCTTGGCCTTCAAAAAGGAATTGGATAAATACTTGAAGGGAAAAAATGTGCAGGGCTATGGGGAAGGAGCGGGGGAATGGGACTAATTGGATAGCTCTTACAAAGAGCCGGCACGGGCTCGATGGGCCGAATGGCCTCCTTCTGTGCTGTAACCATTCTATGATTCTATAAATCACTCTGCTTGGTAACGTGGACCGCTACTAGTGTTGCCCAACCCTAGTACAGTCCAACCTATTGAACCCAGGCCCACGTCATCTTCCATCCAAGTATATTTACAGCAGTTCTAATAATTACCTCTTTGGTTACTTCCTACTTCATTCTCTGTAGAATAATGTTGAAACGAAACAAACAAAACACCAAGAACAAAATCAAACTTTGTAGCTGTTGATAGGAAAAGCAGAAGAAAAACATTTTAAAATAAAAGTAGTTCTTTTTAAGCATCCTGTGCTGGTTATAGTGTAGAAGTGACTAAACTCTACTGAACAGATGTATAGACTGCAATACCAGAAAGGGTTGACATTCTGTGTTTTAATAAGCACTCTATGTTTGGTTTTCCCCCAGGCAAGAAATATAGGAGCTTTACTGCACATTTCATTCGTGATAAATCTTATTTCGAACAAAATGCTAATTTTGTAGCAGAAAAAAAAATCTGTTAAGTGTGTCTGGAGTCCTGTCACACTGAGAGTAGGACTCCAGGCTGCAATCAGATAGATTAGAGAGAGTGAATGTTGAGAATAGAGAACAAACCGAGATTTGGAGCAATCATCACAAAGATGAGGTCAACTTCTATTTGGGTTTACTTCCAAAGCATCAACTCATCTGATAGTCCAAGTGCAACTTTCTGCAATGGTGATCGAGGCCAAGAGAAAAGGGGAAAATTAAAGGATGTGGTTATGTTGATTCACCCACTTGTCCAACTGGCTTGCCTGTTTCCCTGAGGACTGGTGAGAGGGAGTTATCACTAGCTGTTGGGAATATAGGAAGATTGGAAACCTAGTAGTAGCTCACTGTCCTGCCAACAGGAGAATCATACAGTGAAACTTGATCGTATATACATTAATTTATCTAACATAATTCAATATTCATGCCATGCAGAACCCAACCCCCAGCTATGTTTTAGGAACTTTGAACTTCTTTCCCTTTGAAACGTACAGGCTCAATCAACTTGATAAAGAAGAGGGCGATTATTTTAGCTGCTGCTGTAACATGCGCTTGATTACAGCTTAAGGTTAAATTGAAACCTATAACCTATAATTCTTTTAACACTAATTATTCATGTTGTCTTAGTTACCAGAAGGTCAACTGGTAGTGCGACATTTCCAATACCTCCGATGGTCTGCATTCAGGGAAATACCTGAATCCAAGAAGTCATTCCTAAATCTGCTGAAGCAAGTTGAAAAATGGCAGACAGAATGCGGAGAAGGACGAGCGATAGTTCACTGCTTGTGAGTAATTTAACCATCCTCTGTTTCTTATGTGTTTGAAATGGGTGAGTCTGCAAGTTAAGTGTTTGAGATGGGTGAGTCTGTGGGTACAGTGTTTGAAATCGGTGAGTCCAAAGGTTAACCCTTCAGATTTACCGTTGGGGCACCAACCATTCAACCAAAAGACCAAGAGTTTATTTTGTTGCCTCAACCTAGGATTCAAACTCACTACAGTTCTCAGATGGGCCACTGATGTTGAATGCTTCATACCACACAGTGAGAGGGAGGGGAAGGACTAAGACTAGTCCTGCTCCTTTACCTGCAGAAATATACTTGTTGGTTGGAATCATAGAATGGTTACAGCAGAGAAGGAGACCATTCAGCCCATCGAGCCCATGCCGGCTCTTTGTAAGAGCAATCCAGTGAGTACCATTCCCCCGCTCCTTCCCCATAGCCCTGCATATTTTTTCCCTTCAAGTATTTATCCAATTCCTTTTTGAAGGCCAAGATTGAATCTGCTTCCACCACACTTTCAGGCAATGCATTCCAGATCATAACTACTCACTGCGTAAAAAAGTTACCTTTGGTTATTTTGCCAATTACCTTAAATCTGTGTCCTCTGGTTCTCGGCCCTTCCACCAATGGGAACAGTTTCTCTTTATTTACTTTATCTAAACCCTTCATGATTTTGAACACTTCTATCAAATCTCCTCTCTGCCTTCTCTGCTCTAAGGACAACCCCAGCTTCTCCAGTCTATCCACATAACTGAAGCCCCTCATCCCTGGAACCATTCTAGTAAATCTTTACTGCATCCTCTCTAAGGCCTTCACATCTTTCCTTAAGTGCAGTGCTCAGAATTGGACACAATGCTCCAGTTGTGACTGAACCAGTGTTTTAGAAAGATTCAACATAAATTCCTTGCTTTTGTACTCTATGCCTCTATTTATAAAGCCCAGGATCCCATATGCTTTTTTAACCGTTTTCTCAACCTGTCCTGCCACCTGCAAAGATTTGTGCACAAATACCCCCTGGTCTCTCTGTTCCCACATCCCTTTTAGAATTGTACCATTTAGTTTATATTGCTTCTCCTCGTTCTTCCTGCCAAAATGTATCACTTTGCACTTCTCTGTGTTAAATTTCATCTGCCACGTGTACGCCCATTCCACCAGCCTGTCTACTTCCTCTTGAAGTCTATCACTAACCTCTTCACTGTTTACTACACTTCCAAGTTTTGTGTCATCTGCAAATTTTGAAATTGTGCCCTGTACACCCAAGTCCAAGTCATTAATATATATCAAGAAAAGCAGTGGTCCTAGTACCGACCCCTGGGGAACACCACTGTATAACCTCCTCCAGTCCGAAAACAACCGTTCTGTGTCCTGATTGATAAGAGTTCGGTCAACAGGGGGTGTGGACAATATTTTGAATTGGATCTTCTTGTTTTCCTGTTGATATAAGCCAGCAACCACAGTAAAGTACTTGAAATGAATACACTGAGACAGCTTCCCTTTATTAAATAGAGGCTCTTAACAATGTGCAATGTTTACACATTAGGTAGATTTTTCAAGTCCTTGTCCTGGCAAGGTACCTTGGAAAATCTACACTGCACTGTCACTTTTAACATAAGGAAGCTGTTAGGAATAAAGCCTCCTGTGAAAACTTTTCTTTTTATTAATTTTTTGTTTGTTCCTGGACTTGGTTTAAGCTCAGCAGGTTGTGGCACTGGCCTATATGGTCTGTCAGTTATTGTGTTTAGAATCATAGAAGTTTACAACATGGAAACAGGCCCTTCAGCCCAACATGTCCATGTCGCCCAGTTTATACCACTAAGCTAGTCCCAATTGCCTGCACTTGGCCCATATCCCTCTATACCCATCTTACCCATGTTTGAACTAAACTCCCATTCCAAATCCAAGTCATAACTGCGATTTGAAGTTGGCTTTTCCTGGGTTTGGTGAGTTTTGTTAGCTGTCGGGCTGGGCACCAGAGAAGGACTTCAAAGGTCCACCTTGTAAAAGAGAGGAGAAATTTAGGGCTACAAGTCCTGCAGAATAGAAGCAGCTCTTCTGTCAGAAAATTATAGAGCTGCATTCATGGTGGCCATAAGTTTATTGAACTGCCCAGATGAAGGAAGAATCATGGTGGTGGGTAGGAATTTTAATAGGGAGAAAAGATAAATGGAATGGATAATCTTTGACTGCCTGGTTTCAGGAATGGAGGAGGACGCAGTGGAACACTCTGTGCCTCTATCATCATCGAGGAGATGATCAAATACCAAAAGATGGTGGATGTTTTCCATGCGGTGAAGACATTACGCAACAACAAACCAAATATGGTTGAATCCCTGGTGAGTGGTGGCTGTGCAGATCAAACCAGAAATGCTTTCTAAGATCCATTAACTAAACTTGCACATAAATATGACTAGATTTACACATTTCCAAGTTAAGTATCTGTAATTGGATTGCAATTTGTGTATGTGAAGTGCTTTGGGTTGTTTCTCAGAAATGTAATAAGGAATATGTGTGCATATATATATATATATATATATATATATAAATATATATATAAAATTGCCATTCAGGGGTGATGTCAGGAAGCACTTCTTCATACAAAGGGTAGTAGAAGTCTGGAACTCTCTCCTCCAAAAGGCTGTTGAGGCTGAACTGAGATTGATAGATTTTTGTTAGAAAAGGCTATTAAAGAATTTCAAACAAAAACCTCTTTGGGCTCCCAATGGCTCAGTGGATGAATGCATGGTCTGGTGCCCTATTGAACCGTACAGCCCAGGAAGGCCCTGGGTTCAGTTCTGGTCAATACTGTTGACCCATCTCGGTGGACCAGTTATAGGATCACTACAGTTGACTTCAGCGCCCCCAGACGAGAGAGAGAAAAAAATTACTCCGGGTTCTAGATCCTGATTACTATCCTGTGACCACCCGGCTGTGTATGGAAGATCATTGAGGACAGGATCGAGCACCCACTAGTCACATAGCCTGTCAACTTTCACTCCCTGTCTCTCAAGAATGGGCGTGTGGGTAAGGAACTAAAGAGCTACCAGCATCTGTGGAATTGTGCTCCTGCATAAGTCAGCACCTTCAGGAAAAGAAGATGGGATAAAACCAGAATACATCTTAATCAGCAATGAAACCGGGTAATCAGTTCTATTCATGGCATTGCCCATAACCCACCAGTCTATCGTCTGGTTAGCTTCACTTGCAGAGATACATATGGCAGGTCAATAACCTTGGTTCAGTGTGAGGATTTAATGACCAACAAACTTTGATATTATCTTTCAAAATCGGACATTTGATTCTGCTTTTTGACAAAAAAAAGTGCATCTGTAGCTCACAGTTATATACAATTTGCAAAGGATTCTCACAGTGCAGGCATAGTGAACTCTCAGAGCTGCTTATTGACATTTGAATGTCAATTTAGTTTATAATGAATCATGTGGAACGTTTCACTTCATCCATCTGTGTCACACCCTACAACACACAAAAGCTCTACAATTTTAACCAATGACATTTAAAGCGTTTGGTATTCCAGGGACTTTACTGAAATATTATTTTCATAAGGGTGTTGTTAAGCTTCTGATAGTTTTGCTTTTAACTCGTTCCCCACTTAAAATGCCAAAGATACTCTTCTGCCGGAGTGATGATTTTGACAGGTCACGGGGGAGGTGGGGTTGATCGATTTGGGCAGACAGGGTGTGGGCAGTGGGTGGAGCAATCGAACCAGCTGCCCGATATCGCTGGTGGGTTCCCAGTCGATTTTGGTGATCGGGCCTCGTTATAATAAAATCGGCTCGCTAACAGTGCTAAACAAGAACTGAGGGGCAGCTCGCTGATTTTGGGGGGGGGGGGCGGAGGTGGGAATTCCAGCAGCTCCTCCAGAGAACCAAGTCGGCAGGGACATCTTAAATGGGGTGGCGGGCGGGGGGGTGCCATGGAGGGACTGCAGCAGGCAAGGCGATTTTTGTGAGGCCTGGAGAAGCATTCAAAGAACAAAAGAAAGAAAGAACTTGCATTTATATAGCGCCTTTCATGATCTCAGGACGTCCCAAAGCATTTTACAGCCAATGAAATACCTTTGAAATGTAGTCACTGTTGTAATGCAGGAAACGTAGAAGCCAATTTGCGCACAGCAAGGTCCCACAAACACAGCAATGTGATAATGACCAGATAATCTGCTTTCGTGATGCTGGTTGAGAGATAAAAATTGGTCCAGGACACCGGGAGAACTCCCCTGCTCTTTCTCAAATAATGTCATGGGATCTTTTACATCCACCTGAGAGGTCAGACGGGGCCTCGGTTAAACATCTCATCAGAAAGACGGCACCTCTGACAGTGCAGCACTCCCTCAGTACAGCACTGGAGTGTCAGCCTGGATTAGGGGCTCAAATCTCTGGATTGGGCCTTTAACCCACGACCTTCTGACTCAGAGGCGAGAGTGCTACCTACTGAGCCATGGCTGACATAGTTCACTCTTTAGAGCAGGATCGTGATTAGGCAGTAGGGTCCAGACTGTTTTTTTTCAACTCTCGCCAGCCCAAGAATACTGAGGTCCATCATAGCACTCTTCTACCACCTTAGCTAAGGTCACCTAACTCAGCCCGCAGCCAACGATCGAAACTTTCTTATCCCACTGGCTGCGTCCCACACCAGGCAATGTGTTTACCCAACTGAGCCACTTGGGAAGAATTTATTTCTGGGTTTTTTCTGTTAAAGGAATTCTGCAAGATGAAATATTTAAGTTTCAGCTTTGCAACCATACTCCCCCCGGAACCCAAAGAGCTCTTGAAGAGCGAGTGTTGTGCTGCAGTCGTTCCTGTGCAATGTCAGAGCGAGGACATGCCCTTTCAAGTCCTTCCGCTCCAAAGCATGGGCAGTCTCTGAACTCAAATCGGGGCATTTTTTTCAAGCCTTCCCTGCATTCAGCCATTGTGTCCTCCCCACCCAGCAATCGGGCAACTGACCGTTCTCAGGGATCCACAGGCAGTCATTGTAAAGTGATCCATTTTAAGATGGCACTTTTTGAAATAAAGCTGAGCGAGGTATTCAATCGCTAACTAGCCCTCGGTAAGAGTACTTGCCCCGTAGTCTGACCTTACCCTGTAACTGAGCAGTGTTAGCTGTAAGTTCCTGTTAAGGGAATAAATTTATCTAAATTGCAGAGCCTAGCTTCCATTCACTCACCTGCTGCATGAATTTTGCACCTCTATACATTGTAAATTAAAGGTGATAACAGAGTAAGACCACTTTACATCGAGTGACGTAGAATTTACAGCACAGAAACAGGCCATTCGGCCCAACTGGTCTATGCCGGTGTTTGTGCTCCACACGAGCCTCCTTCCACCCTACTTCATCTCATCCGATCTGCATACCTTTCTATTCCTTTCTCCCTCGTGTACTTATCTAGCTTCCTCTTAAATGCATCTATGCTATTCGCCTCAACTACTTCATGTGGTAAGCAAATTCCACAGTCTAACCACTCTCTGGGTAAAGAAGTTTCTCCTGAATTCTTTATTGGATTTATTAGTGACTATCTTATATTTATTACCACTAGTTTTGGACTACCCCACAAGCGGAAACATTTTCTCTGCGTCTACCCTATCAGACCCCTTCATAATTTTAAAGACCTCTATTAGATCACCCCTCAGCCTAAAAGTGTACAGATAAAACTGCAAATCGGAAATAAAACCAGAAAATGCTGGAAATAGACAGCAGGTCAGCCAACTTCTGAAGCAGAAAGACAGGTTAACATTTTGAGTGGGGCATTTCATCAGAAGTGAAAGTAATTGTGCAGAAGAAGAACATAATTTTAACCGTAGTCGCAGATAAGCAAACGTATTTTTGAGCAGCCAGTTTTCATTTGCTGCACTGCCAGGTTCGGCGCCTACTGTAAACATGTTGCAAAGAGGCATCAATGGTTGCTGCAGCTCTGTAACTCCAGCTGGTGGAACCAGCAGTCAGTGGTGAGTTCTCCTGCTGTGGTCAGCTGGATGCCAGTGATGCACTTATACATTTTGTGGTCAGTTGTGGATGCTCACCATGCCATTTGGGAGGAATTGCTGGCACCTGCTGTTCGCCTAGTTTGGACTGTAACCCCTGGTTACCATACGTCTAGTGGGGGCGGGAAAGAGTTAAGCGGCATCTTTTTGAGGTCGAGATGGCGCAATTCTCTGTGATAGATCCGTTAAGTTTGAGCCAGGCAGTTCCAGAGCACGGCTGATTGACCAGCCAGCCTGGGACACTGATGGGATCCGGAGAGGTGGAGCTGGGAGATGAGATATTTCACACTCAGCTGCAGATAATCTTGAACGCCAATACCATAATGGATAGGATAGGGTGGTCATAGATTGATAAGCAATGGAGAGCTTACTCTGTGCTGGTGAGCTGCACAGACCTAACAGGGTAACCTCCTTTGTCAGTGGTTCTTAAGCTTTTCTGTGTAGGGAAGGAGGCCCTTTGCAAATATTGACTCACTCCCTGGGCCCCTTGTCCCAAAGGAAAGCATTGCTATCATTGCAGGGATTTGTTATTTGTATACAACAGAAATAACATGCTTGGTTACAGAAAGATACAGAATTCTCAAAACACTGTCCTTACACCCCACAATATGCCTGGCCCCAAAGAGACAGGAATCTGATGTCCTCGAGAACCCTCTAGCCTCCCCCTGCAGGCCCGTCGTGCCTGTGCCTGCTCTTTGAAAGAGCTATCCAATTAGTCCCACACCCCTGCTCCTTCCCCATAGCCCTGCAATTTTTTTCCCCTTCAAGTATATAGTCAATTCCCTTTCGAAAGTTACTGTTGAATCTGCTTCCACCACCCTTTCAGGCAGCGCATTCCAGATCATAACAACTCAAAAAATTCTTCTCATCTCCCATCTGGTTCTTTTGCCAATTACCTTAAATCTGTGTCCTCTGGTTACCGACCCTCCTGCCAGTGGAAATAGTTTCTCCCTATTTACTCTATCGAAACCCCTCATAATTTTGAACACCTCTTTTACATCTCCCCTTAACCTTCTCTGCTCTCAGGAGAACAATCCCAACTTCTCTAGTCTCTCCACACAACTAAAGTCACTCATCCCTGGTATCAGGGATGGTATCAGTTCTCTGGCCTTAGCTAAGTGAGAGGTGTCCCTACCAGGGGAGTGTACGCATGGGCATATCAGGCAACTAGAAACTCTGCTCTAGTTGAATTTATCAATCCTTTATTTTGGAGATGAGTGATGAGCACGGTGGTGAGTTTCTGCAAATATCTGACACGCAGCTCCCAGCTGACTAGAACAAAATAACTGCAGTACAGACCACATCCTCTGGACACAAAAACCCAAACCATCTCGTTCTTTGAAAACCTCAGAACACACAATCTTTCACAAATTAAATCCTTTTACTCCATCTGTGCTGTTTCAAATAATGATGAATTAGGATTTTACTGATAACTACTAGTTTTGCGCTATAATTATTGTAGAAAGCACTCTACCATGTCTCCAAATAAATGCTATTTAAGTGTAATAACAATGTTTATCGCTGCAGTTATTTGATATTTAGGAGGCGTTCCACTGTCTAGTGGAAGGCTTGCAGAATATTCATTGTAATTCCTCATTCAGTTTAGAGTAGAGTGGCTCAACGGGTTAATGTGCTGCTTAGTTATGCAGGCCAGGAAGATCCCAGACTGTGCTGATCTCAACTGGGCCAACTAGGCTAGAGAGTGGAGATGGAAATGAAGGGGGCCAAGATATCCGTTCCTGATCAAACTCGCCTCTGAGTCAAAAGGTTGTCAGTTCAAGTCGCACTCCAGATACTTGAGCACAAAATCTAGGTTCATAGACGGCACCTCTGACAGTGCAGCACTCCCGAAGTACTGCACTGCACTGCAGTGTCAGTCTAGATTACTGTGCTGTATGATTCTATAATTCTGTGTGGATGTCAGATGAGGCCAGAATTGGGGTTAATTGTGGTGCCCCACCTCTCAGCCACAACTCTTTAGCTCACGTGGAAAATGACCAGTTGAGCAAGGTGCCAGAGAGTGACTGGCATCCCTGGAACTACAGCAGGGGATAAAAATAAGGCCTTTAGTAGAGGAGAGGAGGTGAGTTGGGAATTGGCAAGAAAAAAGGAGGCGCAAAAAGGTGAAACTAGATTTGGAAACCTTGCTAAATCTGGATCCTCACTGTATTTTCTTTTATTCAGGAACAATACCGCTTCTGCAATGACATAGCACTTGAATACTTGGAGTCCCTGGAAACCAGATAGCATGGGATGGGCCAATCGGAGTCAAGCGTTGGACAGCTGCACTAGCCCTTCCTGTACGCTGAATTGCTCTGGACTTGCAAGCTCAAGCTCTACTAATATGACAGCTAATGGAAAATGGATGGATTCAAAGAAATAGTCTGTTTAACCCTTCGTGTTCGGGCGAGCCAAAAAAAAGTATGTATTCCGTGAGTGACCAACAGCCCAAAAGCGCCTTTTTGTACTTTTTTTTGACTAAAACTATGAAGAATACTTGGTGATGCATAGTTTGGATTGAGCAGACACATCCCAGACAGTCTTTTAACTGCGCCTGAAGATGTCAGGCCGCATCTGCCCTGGACCACTGAACCTTAGCCAGTTAAGTCGTTTAAGAAGGATGCCATTCAATAGCGAATGGATGGATTCTGCGAGTGGCTGCAGATCGGGACTGCAAAAGCCTTTACCTATTGCACCAGAAAGGGTTTTCGAACACTATATTTTTGATGAGTTCCATTAAGGGCTTGGCAGTTGGATATTACACAACATGCCCATCGATGTCTTGTGCAGGTCGTTTTTTTTTTCAACCATTGAATTCTTAATCCTATGCATTACTTATAAATACAATAATGGTGAGAAAATAGGGATTTCTTTTTTTAAACTTTTCTCAAATTTTACGTCACGGGTGCATTATATCGGTCTTTCTCACACTGAGGTAAAAAATGATCGCACCATCATCTGGTGATCTGTTTCATTCTATGTGTAAACATTTACAACAAAGTATTCATGTTTTTCTTAATTTTTTGTGGCTTTATTTTTGATTCAGCGAAATTAAAAAAAATTGTGCTGCCTAAAGGGGCTGATACTTTTCCCTTCAGCGATGGTATCAGTAATATTTTCCTAAGAGTGACTTTATCAGTACTGAATTTTTGCCAACGTCATTGTTGAACATGTGGAATAAAGTAAGTTAAATGATTTGGAACACAAACGTGTTTCACAATGAATATTGTTCATTTAAGAAAAAAAAATAAAACATCTTAAAATGCTGGAGTTTTACGGTTCTTGCGGGTAAATGATCGGTGAAGTTGTAGGGAAATGTTACTGATTCAGTTGTTGTCTCCCCTTAACCCCCTCTCCCTGACTCAGCTTGTTTATGGTGCAGTTAATTCAGTAGAACTTCCAATAACGTATGCTGCTCCCGACCATGATAAAGTCCCATTCTAGTCAATAGCGGAGCTCATAATGAATCCTTAAGAGAAATGAGTTTGTTGGTTGCGCTAGTTTTATAATAGTGGGATTTATCCACAGTCACATGTGTTCACAGTAGCGGCGGGAGACACCAAGAGTAACAGTTTCACAAATCTCAGTTGGCAAAATGCAATAGTGAAAATATTCACAATTCCAATCAGGGTGAACAGAATCATAGAATCATTACAGCACAGATAGAGGCCATTCAGCCCATCGAGCCTATGCCGGCTCTTTGTAAGACCAATCCAGTTAGTCCATTCCCCAGCTCCTTCTCCGTAGCCCTGCAAATTTTTTTCCCTTCAAGTATTTATCCAGTTCCTTTTTGAAAGCAGTGATTGAATCTGCTTCCACCACCCTTTCATGCAATGTATTCCAGATCATAAATACTCGCTGCGTAAAAAAACGTTTTACCATACGTCGTCTTTGGTTCTTTTGCCAATCACCATAAATCTATGTCCTCTGGTTCGCGACCCTTCCGCCAATGGGAACAGTTTCTCTTTATTTACTTTATCTAAACCCTTCATGATTTTGAACACTTCTATCAAATCTCTTCTCAACCTTCTCTAAGCTTCTCCAGTCTATCCATGCAACTGAAGTTCCTCATCCCTGGAACCATTCTGGCAAATCTCTTCTGCACCCTCTCTAAGGCCTTCACATCCTTCCTAAAGTGCCGTCCTCAGAATTGGACACAATATTCCAGTTGTGGCCACACCAGTGTTTTATAAACATTCAACATAAATTCCTTGCTTTTGTACTCTATGCCTCTGTTTATAAAGCCCAGGATCCCGTATGCTTTTTAACCGCTTTCTCAACCTGCCCTGCCACCTTCAAAGATTTGTGCGCATATACCCCCAGGTCTCTCTGTTCCTGCACCCCCTTTTAAAGTTTTACCATTTAATTTATATTGCCTCTCCTTGTTCTTCCTGCCAAAATGTATCACTTCGCACTTCTCTGTATTAAATTTCATCTGCCATGTATCCGTCCATTCCGCCAGCCTATGTCCTCTTGAAGCCTATTACTATCCTCCTCACCGTTTACTACACTCCAAGTTTTGTGTCATCTGCAAATTTTGAAATTGTGCCCTGTACACCCAAGTCCAAGTCATTAATATATATCAAAAAAAACAGTGGTCCTAGTACCGACCCCTGGGGAACACCACTGTACACCTCCCTCCAGTCCGAAAAACAATTCACCACTACTCTCGGTTTCCTGTCACTTAGCCAATTTTGTATCCATGTATCCATGTATCACTGCCCCTTTTATTCCAGGGGCTTCAATTTTGCTGACAAGCCTATTATGTGGCACTTTATCAAACGCCTTTTGAAAGTCCATATACACCACATCAACCACATTGCCCTCATCAACCCTCTCTGTTACCTTATCAAAAAACTCAATCAAGTTAGTTAAACACGATTTGCCTTTAACAAATCCATGCTAGCTTTCCTTTATTAATCCACACTTGTCCAAGTGACTATTAATTTTGACACGGATTATTGTTTCTAAAAGCTTCCCCACCACCGAGGTTAAACTGACTGGCCTGTAATTGCCGGGTTTATCCTTACACCCTTTTTTGAACAAGGGTATAATATTTGCAATTTTCCAGTCCTCTGGCACCACCCCCTTATCTAAGGAGGATTGGAAGATGATGGCCAGCACCTCTGCAATTTCCATTCTTACTTCCCTCAGCAACTTAGGATGCATCCCATCCAGACCGGGTGACTTATCTACTTTAAGCATAGCCAGCCTTTCTAGTACCTCTTCTTTATCAATTTTCACCCCTTCCAATATCTCAACTACCTCCTTTTACTGTGACTTTGGCAGCATCTTCCTTGGTAAAGACATATTCAAAGTACTCATTTAGTACCTCAGCCATGCCCTCTGCCTCCTTTTTGGTCCCTAATCGCCCCACTCCTCCTCTTACTACCTGGGGGCCCTTCAGCCCATTTGGTCTCATCATTCCAGAATCCCAGCCCTACCATGTCTGCATTAGAGCAAATGTAAGGAATCTTACAACACCAGGTTATAGTCCAACAAATTTATTTTAAAATCACAAGCTTTCGGAGATTATCTCCTTCGTCAGATGATTGAATCATCTGACGAAGGAGATAATCTCCGAAAGCTTGTGATTTTAAAATAAATTTGTTGGACTATAACCTGGTGTTGTAAGATTCCTTACATTTGTCCACCCCAGTCCATCACCGGCATTTCCACATCATGCATTAGAGCATCCAGTTGTTTCTTAAATGAGCCAATATCCTGGCCTCACGAACATTTCTAACAGCCCACTCCCAATTATTGATCGCACTCTTTGTAACAAAATTCTTCCTGGTGCCTATCTTATACTTGTCCTTCACAACCTTAAATCTGTGCCCTATTGTCCATATTTAAAAGTATTTTTTCAGATTTCCTCCCTTTGTCTCATTGAGTACTCGTTATGTGTATACGGTCTTCTCTCAGATGTCTCTTTTCAAGACGTATGGGTTAGATTTGTGGCAGCCACCAAAATAGCAAATATTCCCACATCATTTCCTGTTTACCAACAGTGTTTTAGTGTTTAAAGTAGAACTGATGTGTCTGACTACAGGATCTTCACTGAAATGGGGAACAAAGAGCTACCAGTTTTGATGAAGGGTCTAACTCAAAACCTTTACCTGTCTTTCTGTTTCAGGTGACATTTGACCTCGCTACGAATTTCCAATGTTTTTTGTTTTATTCAAGAGCTACTGACCTGTGCTTCAATTTTCTGCAGAATATTCCAAAATAAATTCTGCATGTTCAGAAACTAGTAGCCATTAATCCAGGGAATTGGATATATACTTGAAAAGGAGAAATTTGCAGGGCCAAAGAGCAAGGGAACAGGACTAATTGGATAGTTCTTTCAAAGAGCTGGCACAGGCAAGATGAGCCAAATGGCCTCCTTCTGTGCTGTATGATTCTATGATTAATAGATAGTTGCGTTAGAATGAAAATATAGCTTTCTGCATCTGGAATTAGTGCTGAAGTTGGGTCATTAACTAGTTTCAAATTGTATTCGCCAAATGTGAAGCTGCAGTTCCTGATGACTAGCCGGCCAACTACATCGTATGATTCTGCTAAGGTACTTACTAATATCCATTGGCTAGGTACCAGTTAGGCTCAGCAATCCCATTCTTGCCTCTGAGTCTCAAGGATGTTGGTTCAAACCCCACTCCAGAACTTGAGCACATAATCTGGGCTGGCACTTCAACACAGTCCTGATGGTGCTGCATTGCCACCTTTCAGAGGGGCTGTCCACCTGTTCAGGTGAACACAAAAGATCCCATGGCACTATTTGAAGAGGAGCAGGGAGTTCTTGTGGTATCCTGGTCAGCATTTCTCCCTCAACCAAAATAAGCTATCGCATTGCTGTTTGTGGGACCTTGTGTGCAATTTTTGCTGCCACTGGGATGCAGACACACGTAGCACCTCAGGACCCTACTATCCACCAGGTAGAGTGCACACTCTTATCTCCATGGGGACACCAACCCGTTTCCCACAGGGGACTGCAGCATTTTTTTTGAAACTCAGATGGAGTTAAGATACAGATCAGCCGCAGTCTAATTGAATGGCGGAGCAGGCTCGAGGGGCTGAATGGCCTACTCCCGTTCCTACGTTCCAAGACTAGCGGAGAGACACGTTAACAGAAACTTGGAAACACCGGCAGATGTGGGATCTGGGAGTGACTAAAGGCGATCATGATGTAGAAAAGATGATGTCGTCGGAAGTGACGTCACCAGCTATACGGAACGCTCATGCGCGGCCTGACATCATCAGATGCATTGGTGCAGGCGCAGGCGGATGATGTCATCGGGCCGACTGGATGTGCCCACACGGTGTCAGTAATCACACCAAGAAAGATTACCCTGTGTAGCTACATGGAGACGAGCATATGGTGACACTATGCACATGACTAGGAGGGAATGAGCTGCTGTTAATCATTAAAGCTGCCTTATCACAGCTAATGCAACAGAGGAGTGCAAGAGAAGGTGTGACTGTTGTAGAGTCACCTATAGTTAATTAGTTTTCCATTTCAAGTCGGCTTGATCTCTTGTGTTTTTCTACTAAAGGTCTGCAACCACACATTTTAAACCAACGCATAAATCACCCCTCAGTTTTGAACATGGCCAAAGCAAGCGATTTGCTGCCCAAGCATTACAACTTTACATATAAAAAATTCTTGGCAAAGGCAAACTTAGGAGTGATATTTGGAAGCTTATCACACAAAGAGTGATCAACAAATGGGCTGGAGCTGAAAATCCTGGAATCATTTAAGATTCGGTTGGATGCTGTGCTGTGGAGGGAGGCTCGAGGTACTTTCTAGGAACATAGGAACAGGAGTAGGCCATTCAGCCCCTCGAGCCCGCTCCGCCATTTGATAAGATCATGGCTGATCTGTGATCTAACTCTATATACCTGCCTTTGGCCCATATCCCTTAATACCTTTGATTGCCAAAAAGCTATCTATCTCAGATTTAAATTTAGCAATTGAGCTAGTATCAATTGCCGTTTGCGGAAGAGAGTTCCAAACTTCTACCACCCTTTGTGTGTAGAAATGTTTTCTAGTTTCGCTCCTGAAAGGTCTGGCTCTAATTTTTAGACTGTGCCCCCTACTCCTAGAATCCCCAACCAGCGGAAATAGTTTCTCTCTATCCACCCTATCCGTTCCCCTTAATATCTTATAAATTTTGATCAGATCACCCCTTAACCTTCGAAACTCCAGAGAATACAACCCCAATTTGTGTAATCTCTCCTCGTAACTTAATCCTTGAAGTCCGGGTATCATTTGCGGAGCAGGCTCGAGGGGCCGATTGGCCTACTCCTGCTCCTATTTCTTAAACCTACGCTGCACTCCCTCCAAGGCCAATATGTCCTTCCGAAGGTGCGGTGCCCAGAACTGCTCACAGTACTCCAGGTGCGGTCTAACCAGGGTTTTGTATAGACAAGCTTAGATGGGCCGAATGGATTTCCACATTCATATCCATTTTATGACATTATGAAAAATGCTGGCAGCGACACCCAGAGGTATTGGGGGTAATTTTAACCTTTTAGGACGGGGGGTTAAAAATTTTTAAAAAGGGAATCCCGACTCTGACGCGCCCTCTTCTGGTTTTAATGGAGGTGGGTTGCGGGGCGGGGGCAGGTGACTAACCTGCTCTCCGGAGGTGGGTCCCGAATTTAAAGATTTTAATGAGGCTGTGTGCCTTCCATTTTAGCTCACCTTCAATGTAACATTGGCCTGGTTTGGTTTTCCAGCTGGATGGAGCAGGTAAATGCCTTTCCAGCGCTGTCTGTGGGCCAGGTGGAGCAGGAATGCTTCACCCATTGGCCCATCAAGCTTACCTGCTTCCCTCCCCGCGATCGGACAGCACCCCCCACCCCGGCAATCGGACAGCCCGCCCACCCACCCCCCCATCCCTGCAATCGCCAGCCCTGGGGGATCCCCCTCACCCCCCGATGTCCGACCCTTGATCGCTTCTTCCCTCCCTCCCTCCGCTCTGCTCGCTGGCTTGAAACATATGGCACACCTCTCTGAGTTCACAGATTCTAACCAAAACGTCACCACCAGACAGCCATCGAATGTCTGTCTGAAGCAGAAGTTGCCGGTGGAATGATCCCATCTCTTCACAGAGCGCTGAGACGGGTCGTGGGTTCGATGGTTGAGTTCACAACATTGACAGCAGCAGTTAGTAAATCTGACAGCTCTTTTGGCATCACTTTTGTCAGCGCCTCCCTGGGTAGACAACAATGGTGCCATACACAGCACGACTGAACAAGTTTCACCCCACCAGCAAGTCCACCATTGCATCCAGTCATGGCTATTGCTGCAGCCGTGCAAATCTCGGCATAACAATTCCACTGTGCAATTTTATCTGTCATGTACCCGGTCTAAAGTTTTGAACAACTTCTCCCCGGTAGTTCTCGTTGGGGCAGAACAGCAAAATAAAAAGTCCTCTTTGCTCTCGGGAGATCTGATGTATCGGACAAAAACAATCATTGGTACTGCATTGGCAAAGTCAGTACTCCTGTCAATTTGTAATGCAAGAAAAGAGCTTTGGCTTTCTAGGAATATAGGAACAGGAGTGGGCCATTCAGCCACTCTAACCTGTACCGCTTAATTAGATCATGGCTGATCTGTATCTCAACTCCCTTTACCCACTTTGGTTCTGTATCCCTTAATACCATTGCCTAACAAAAATCTATCAATTCCAATTTTGAAATTTTCTATTGACCCCCAGCCTCAGCAGCTTTTTGGGGGAGCGAGTTCTAGATTTCCACTATCCTGTGTGTGAAGAAGTGCTTCCTGGCATTGTCCCTGAATGGCTTAGTTCTAATTTTAAGGTTATGCCTCCTTGTTCTGGACTCCCCCACCAGAGGAAATAGTTTCTCTCTGTCTACCCTATCAAATCCTTTAATCATTTTAAACACTTTAATTAGATTGCCCCTTAAACTTTTACACTAGTCTATGCAACCTGTCCTCATAATTTAACCCTTTTAGCCCTGTCTAACCCTTCTGCTTCGACCAGCTGCTCTTCACCTTCTCCTGCCATATCAGCAATTCTGCGGCCAACTGTGTTGTCAGATAGTGAGACGATTTAACTGGTCAGCAACTTTCTTTCCACGTGCAATTGATGCCATTACAATCGCTGCTGGTAGTACAAGACTTTGACCAATTGTATTAGATTTTCCACTTCATGCTGTTTGAAATGAAAGCATAAGATGCTTCAAGTGTTTTGACTGAGGTAACACTGCATTCTTCAAATACCTTCATCGGTCCTTTCAGTTGAAAGAGCTTTAATTGAAAAAAAATCTTGTGGTTTACCTTTTGAGGTAAGGATGTTTGGTCTCCAAGTGGTGGTTTAGTTGGTTGGTTTCATGTTGTCCTCAACAAGAACTTCAGTACAAACAATGTATTGCAGCCGAGGATTTTCGACAGACCCAGTAAATGTCAATCCCAAGTCCAAGTTGGAAGGGATCGTATTTCCTATTTTCTTTTCGCCCGTTCCTTCGACTTGTTCCTGCCCCGGGATTAACATCCTCAACTTTACACTTCGTGCTTTCGGTTATCTATCCTAACTCTTCCATTGCTGCTTGACATCCATTTCTCCTCTGTGAAGCACCTTGGGGCAACATAAATGCAAGTTGTTGTTGTTGGTGGTCAGTATAACTCCGCGCACATTAATCCAAAAACCAGCACAAGTAATTTAAACCTTGTGATGAACTGTGGTACACCTCACTGGCATTCCCAATTTCATCTGGGCCATCAGAGGAGTTGTATATTGGAGATGAGAAATGGAAAATCAGAAGGTGAATGAACAAGTAACAACATCGTTCATTTCCTCACATCGACAAATGCTTGAGAGCAAGTCATCCTTCCGCTCTTCATGCTTTGAGGAGAAATTGGAGGGCACTAACCCTATAAACACCATTATCCATTTTCTTCAAAAACAGAAACTATACCATTTATATTCTGTTCTGTCAAATAGCAAATAATTTCCATTCTGCTCGCTAGTACAGCTCTGAAGGCCTCCCAGGAGGTCACTGCCAGGTTAACTGCAGTGTTAAACTCAGAAGCCGGTTATTTCATTCCTTATGAGGACCTTTCAGCCATGTAGCAATGAATATTTTTTTCTCTCCACCATTTCGATTTCATTGCTCCAGATGGTGATAGAAAGAGAAAATAATTGGTGAATGGTCCAAAATAATAATGGATTTTAGTTTCTTATCCACAGATTCAACAAGGAGTTCTTAAAAAAAAAAATCAATTCAGAAATAATTGAAATTTTATTGATGAAAAGATATCTCCTTTTCCTTAGATTTTAATACACTCATCCAATATACAGCAATTCAGAGTTTGGTATGAACATTGCAGGAATGACTGATTTATACAGTAACTAGATCCAACAGACTATTGAATCAGATAGAATTATATGACTAATGGGACAATATGGATTCCACCCATTGCCATTTGGGGTTTCTTCATTTTCTTGCCCACTTTTCTGACACCAACCACTGACTAGAGATATTTCCCAATGATTCTGACCATCAGAGTGAGTACATTCTAAAACTAAGGGAGAAAATTTAAATCTATTACTTTAAAAATGTAAATTATCGTAACTAGATAGTGTAGCTTCACTGTTCATCCAAGTTTATTTAAAATGTAGTGCAAGTTTATTTTATGCTACAAAGAACTGTTTGTCTTGCCTGTTGATATTCTACCAATGAATTGCCTTTTGTGTATATAAACAACTCACCAAGGTTACTTGGAAGGCACCGCCCTCCCCTGTGGCCTCTATCACCAAGAAGGACAAGATGAGCAATGAGGAACAGCATCCTCCAGGTTCACCTTCAAGTCTCACACCATCCAGACTTGGACATACATCGTTGTACTTTCATTGTTGCTGTGTCAGAATCCTGGAACTCCCTACCTAACACCATTGTGGGGCCACCATCAGCACAAGGACTGCAACGATTCACGAAGAAGGCCCACCACCACCTTCTCAGGGCAGTCAGGGGTGGACAATAAATACTGACCTTGCCCATGCCACCCAGATCCCAAGAACAAATACTTTTTTAAAAAATGAGTCCTCTCTTTGCCTTGTAAGGAACGGAACTTCCTTCAGCCCCTTACAAGGCAATTGATGGCTGGGGGCAGGGCCATGGGGGTGGCGATTTCTAAGCTAGAAGTTTCCACTCCTGAGCTTAGAAGGTTTCAGTGTAATGGGGGACGTAAAGGTCCTATGTGAAATGAGCGGAGTTAGTCTTGATCCAGCCCGTAGCCATTCAGCACTATACAGCCCCTAATTTATTGGGTGCAGTAATATTAAGAGGGATGGCTAGACCACAAGGGAAAATGCTTACAAGTAAATGTTGTAGGGTTAAAAAAGAATGACGGCAAAAAGGAAAGAGAATAAGTAACAACATAGAAAGTGAAATGATACATTTTTATATTACGGTAAGGGACAGTGTTAGAGTTTAAGATGTATGTGTTAAAAGAAAAATATGGCATGATAGGAATAACAGATAATCACCCTATTATAGAAAGGATATTATTAAACTAGAAAGAGTGCAGAAAAGATTTACTAGGATGCTACTGGGACTTGATGGTTTGACTGAGACTTTTTTCCCTGGAGAGTAGGAGGTTTAGGGGTGACCTTATAGAAGTCTATAAAATAATGAGGGGCATAGATAAGGCAGATAGTCAAAATCTTTTCCCAAAGGTAGGGGAGTCTATAACGAGGGGGCATAGATTTAAGGTGAGAGGGGAGAGATACAAAAGGGTCCAGAGGGGCAATTTTTTTCACTCAAAGGGTGGTGAGTGTCTGGAACGAGCTGCCAGAGGCAGTAGTAGAGGCAGGTACAATTTTGTCTTTTAAAAAGCATTTGGACAGTTACATGGGTAAGATGGGTATAGAGGGATATGGGCCAAGTGCAGGCAATTGGGACTAGCTTAGTGGTATAAACTGGGCGACATGGACATGTTGGGCCGAAGGGCCTGTTTCCATGTTGTAAACTTCTATGATTCTATGAGGCTTGATTAGAGCCTAAAGAACGAATGGGCACAACAAAGAGGTGGATGAGTGGTAAAATGAGTCAGAGAATGCAACCATGTAAAGAATTAATGTAAGTGCTTTGACTGATTCTGCAGGAGACAAAGTGTGACCTGAAATCAAGGATAGTAAAGGAAAGACGACAAATCTTTGCTGTTCTAGGCCTTCTGGATAGGATGTGAAGATGGGCAGGGAAGTGTTTTTGTAGGTTGAGAAGGCCTGTATAAAAGCCAGGCCGTTAATAATGGAGGATTTGAATTTCTCGGGCTAGCAGAGGAAGACCTAGTGGGGTAAATGTCTCTACAAATGGCGCAGAATTGTTTTTTCTCAAGTTTGTCGAGCAACCAGCACAGTCAATGCCTACCCTGGATCTAATCTTTAATTACGACCGAGGTGTGGTACCTAAAGTAGGAGGTCCCACCAGTGTTTTTGTCTCCCTCCTCCCCCATACAGCCTTTGGGAAGGCTAAGAAATATAAAACAAATCCAATCATCCTAAAAGTTGGAAGATTCATCTTCCCCAACCATTTTACTTTTGATTGGCCACATCACTTTAATTTTTCCCAGCAGCCCACGTTCCTAATCCATAATGCATTTAATTCCATTTCAAAACATATTTCACCTAATCATTGCAGGAATGTTCTGACAAGTTGGCAATAATATAAAGTAAAATGCCCTTAATTTTTGTATGATTGTGTATTTTTAAATTAACTTTGCTCCTCGGTATTATTGAAAGGTAATGCAAAGCGATTCCAGATGTTCCAGTATGCTGGTTGCTGCTTGGACCCTTTAGCTTTGTGTTTTATTAACAGTACAGGAAGGACATGGGAATTATTTTCAGGACCAGAAGGTGGTTTTGGATGCCACAGCGAGGTGCATATCTCTGATTTGATTCTTGGACTGTCGTTTGAAACAATGAATCAAAGAGGAGGTGAGCAGGACTTCTTGGGCTGTCCCATACCCTCCCAAAAGCCACCAATGTAAATAATGTTAATTGGAGGCAACGAGTGAGACTTCTAAGGTTTGAAGTCAACAACTCTGGATCTAAAGAAGGCTTTGAAGAAAGAACTGATACCCATGAGGCCAGAAATGTGCTGGCTGGAGAAGAGCAAATAAGTAGAAGATATCCCTTGAAGAAGCTAGTATGCCAGGAAAGATAGATGGGCAAAATCTCTAGAGGAGTGGAAAGAGCAAGAAAATAGAGAGAGGTGCTCGCATCTGACATTGGCTCTTCTGAACGCTGAAATTAGAAAGAGAACTAATCTGAGATGTCTACATAAAGGAATCCAGGAGGGAATGTGAGACAGGATAGAATTGTGTAACATATTATAAAAAATGAAACAGCATCTAAGTTTCAGAAGTTTTGAGGGGAGAAAAGTATTTTGTCCATGGGATCGAGGTTGCAATAAAGGGAACCTTAGCTAAGTTTGGGAGAAAATTCGAAAAAGAGAGCAATCTGACTGGAGCATGGAGCAACTTTTAGTGTACTTTTCCGTGTAAGGATTCCTTGCAAATATTGACACATTCGCAGGGACCCCAACCACTCCACCACCGCCCCCCCCCACCATCATACCAACTTCTAAAAGATAGGGGGTCACTTTAAACTAACTCACCCAGTGGGAAACTGACGGGATCAGATCAGCCGTTCATTTTACACCCCGCCCGATTTTACTTTCCACTGACTTCATTGGAAAGTAAAGTCGGGCTGAGTGTAAAATGGGCGGCCGATCCCATCCCGTCGATTTCCCGCCAGGCAGGTTAGGTTAAAGTTACCCCCCATGGTGTCAACTGTCCAAAGTCAAACTTTGCTATCATTGCAGAAAATGTTTTTTATTAGTGCAACAGAGCAGTACCAGAAACAATGTGCGTGCCCAAATTTCTAGGTCGTATGCCAAGGGTCACACAGACAGAAATTGGATGACTACGTGGACGCCCCTCCTCATATACCTTCTAGGGTCTGGGGACCCCAATTTGAAAACCTGTGATCTGACGGGAAAATGAAAGGAACAGAGTGAAGTGAGAAGTTCGGTAAACAATCACCAAATTCTGTTACTCTTTCAAGATTCACTATTGTTTACTACTGAATACATCGACATGTAGAAATGCTGCAATATAAACTTCTGCTTTTTCTTTTTCACATTTATAACCGTCTCATATTTGAAAATAGCGGTCGAGGTGGAGACACAGGAGCCTCTCCTCTCTCTAACTTTTTGTCTTGAGGTGAGAGTGGACCTTACAATGATTAAGAACAGATGGAAAATAAGAAAAGAAAAATTGCAGGCTTTTAAACCCAGGCCCAATTAATTGCTTCTGGATTGACCCCATCTGCTATCCTGCTGCTTTCAAGTCTTGATGCCCTGCACTATGGACCATATCAGGACTGTAGAACCTTCCTCAAGAAGCACTGTAGGGTCCTGACTAGCCAAGGATCCTCAGTGCCAATGAATGGAACAGATTGCTGAATTGGGCATGAGGTGGATCGGCAGGCTGAAGGAGAGTTTGCAATGAAAGGGATACTGAGTAAATAAATAGGTGTTGAGGCAGAGAGAAATACCAAATTTTATAACTGTCCAACTGAAATAATCATTTAGAGATGCTAGCGGTCTGTGACAAAGCTTGATGCTTAAAACATAAGGCACTGACCTACTAACCATGCAGATTGTGTTTTTAGGACCCATCTAGAGCAGATAAATAAATGGATCATGAAAATCTTTCAACTCATCTTGTGACATTTCCCTGGTTTCAATCTCATAAACACTGAACGCTAATAAAATGTTAAACTGTTATGTAGCAAGAAATTTACTATAAACTGGTTTGTCCACCAGGTTTGATGTTTTGATGGCTTGCTTTGTGGACCAGTTTGTAGTTTTTTTTTGGTGTCGACATCAGGAAAGTTATAAATAAATTTAGAAAATAAATCAAATAATGAGTCATTAAAAGCTTGGCATAGAAAAATGACTGCTTGGCGTCGATACTAATTTGTCAGTTTCGTTAATATCAGTGACTACTTTTAATGGGTCATCAGATGTTGGGAAGTACCAAAACTAGTCAATACTGAGAGACTTCATCAAATGTTAATGAGTCTTTCTAGGACACTATTCTGGTTTGGACTTTTTCACTTCTGCAACCACCAATCCACAATTTTCCACCAATAATGGACAGAAAATTGCAAACTGGCAATCGCAGATGCGGAATTTCTGTTCCCATGTCACAACATCACGAAACAAATGCAGGTGAGGAAGGCAATTCATCCCAACTTAGCTCATCCATCTAGAAAGACCCTGCAGTGCCCCAATCATGGCATCCAACTGTTTCTTAAATGACTCCAGGGTTTTCACCTCCAGAAGTCCATTTCATATATTGATCACTCTTTGTGTGAAGAAGAACATCCTGATATCAATCCTAAATTTGCCTTTTATAAGTTTCAAACTGTGTCCTTTGTCCCATTCTTACAGTTCAGTTTGAGGTTGTGTTATGAATCAATTTTTTCGATACTGTTTCCTATCCTATAGATATGATCACATGTCAGTTGTCTTCTTTCAAGGTTGAAAAGCCCAAGATTTTCTTCATAACTCAGTTCTCTTGATGCTAGAAATCAGTCTTGTGGCTCTTATCTGAATCATTTCCAGGACTTGCATATCTATACCTCAATGGACACAATGTCCTTTCAACAGCTAGACTAGGTGCCCCACAAGAAAGCCTCCTGATCTGGTCATATATGTCTTAGGTTATGTAGTCAACATTTCAGGATTTTTTGATCATTTTCCCACAGAAAGGATTTGAAAATAAGAGTTACTTTTAATGTTTTTATAAGCAAAGTGTATTCCCACAAGTTTTTTAAAAAGGCACCGAGATGAAAAGTGGTTAATATTCTAAATGATTTCTCCAGAAACTAAACAATAAGCAATTTATTGTAATCAAAGAACACCTCACACCCGTTGTGTTAGAAAGCCCTGTCTGTCTGTGAGGAGAGAGACAGAGTGGCTTTGTGAACCAAGAAGATTGAGAAGGCTGTCAGGTTTTGGATAAAGGGAAAGCTGTGAACACTTCATTGAGGCGAACACATTAGAAATGCTGAAGGTTAGTTAGAAGACATTTTGTATCAGTCAAGTAAGATGACCACTGACGTGGGGATACATGGCGTGTTCTTTATTTTGTATCACAATGTGAAGGTAAGTTGTACTGATTTGAACTGAGTGAATCTGATCATAACTATCGCTCTGTATGTTCACTCACTGTGAAATAAGGGAGATTAATGATGTATCAAGCTTCACCTCACCAAATGTTTGCTCAGTCTACCTTGAGAGAGTCTGAAGAAGTATCTGGTTCAGATCACAAGTGGGTATTAATGTTACACCCCAAGTTGTGCTATTCGATAAGTCGATATAGGCCAGTGTGAGTCAACTCCCATTAAAAGTAATATACTTAGATTACTTATAGGAGCAAATGATGTTCCTGAACCCGTGAAAGTATGTTTGCCAGACCCAAATTTGTAATACCTAATCATTAACCTAATTTGCAGGAACGCTGCAGCGGAATTTGCATAGTATTTTCATTATGTTTCTGTTTATTCAAAAGACGGAAAATATCACAGGCTTTACAGCTTCATACATGCTAAAATAACCAGATTTATTTACACTTATGTAATTTACAGAAGCATAGATGTTAAGACCTGGGAAATAATGTAAGCAAAAGGTACTAATGTTATACATCAAACGCAGCGAGTCCGTTACAGCGTCAGTTGCTCAGACCTTTTTGCTCCTGAGCAGAAGTCAGTCTTCTGTAGTTGAACAGTCCAACAAGTTTTACACATGTAATGTTTTTTCAGTGTGCTCTCCCTTCATGAAATAAACATAAAGCTACCCATCATTAAGAAATTCATCCTCCTGACGCCCTTTAAGGCTGATTTTCCCTTTGAAGATAAAGTTAATGCTCACATTTTATTAAATTGAACATCAAAGTGATTATGCTTATTTCCCGAAGTTTAGACTAGATTATTGACAAAGAAGTCCACAAACCCAAACATCCACATAGAACAAGATGACAATGTTAAGTTTTGATGAATTCAATTGACTGAGGTCTCAGGTGAACATTTAACACAAAGTATTAGAATCATAGAATCATAAAATGATACAGCACCGAAGGAGGCCATTCGGCCCACCGTGCCTGTGCCGGCTCTTTGGAAATGCCATCCAATTAGTCCCATTCCCCTACCCTTTCCCCATAGCCCTGCAACTTTTTCCCCTTGAAGTATTGCCCTTTTGAAGTTATTATTGAATCTGCTTCCTCCACCCTATCAGGCAGTGCATTCCACATCATAAAAACTTGCTGCTTAAAAAGATTTCTGCTCATCTTGCCATTGGTTCTTTTGCCAATTACCTTAAATCTGTGTCCTCTGGTTACCGACCATCCTGCCAGTGGAAAGTTTCTCCTTATTTACTCTATCAAAACCCTTCATGATTTTAAACACCTCTATTAATTCTCCCCCTAACCTTCTCTAACAGTGAGTAGAGGTATTTGCATTGCTGCCAGCAACGTTGACAAACTAACATAACCACACATCAAAAGGAACTTCTTTAAAACCTTCCATAGACACACCTGGTAGACTGGCGCTACCTTGAACAGATCAGCACCCATTTTTAAGCTAAGTTATAATTCTTTTTTGGGAGGGGGGGGGGAAGATTGTGGAGAGTAGCAGGCTTGTAGGCCTGTAGTCTAATTTTAAACTGTGATGTGGAGATGCCGGTGATGGACTGGGGTTGACAATTGTAAACAATTTTACAACACCAAGTTATAGTCCAACAATTTTATTTTTAATCCCACAAGCTTTCGGGGGCTTCCCCCTTCCTCAGGCGGTGTGGAAGGGGGAAGCCCCCGAAAGCTTGTGGGATTAAAAATAAAATTGTTGGACTATAACTTGGTGTTGTAAAATTGTTTATAATTTTAAACTGTTTACCTTCAAGCCTGTAGTAGACAATAGGGACACCTGAATATAGAGCAGTGATTATGCTTGTACTGGAATTTCCCAATGTGACTTCTTCCAGTTAAGCTTCCAGGCCATTTGAAGGAACAGCTCCCATGGAAATGATGGGAGCCCATTTGGAGTGTGGTTCAGGATGCAAGGTACGTCCATGAAACAAAATACGCAATTAAACCAATACGTGGAAGTTAAGAGCTATCTTGTTCCATTCTCTTTTTCAAATATAATAGGGCAAAGTTTCTCGAGATTATAATCCCTGATCCTTTCCTTCCCCTTTAAATAATATTTATTTTTTACAAAATCAGACTAGAATTCTCCTCCGTATCATTACATTGATTAGTGTGATGAACAATCCATTCCTAGACTGTATAATCTGCTTTTATATAGATGGTGGGTTCATTTTCTCTGCTAATGCACTGTTAAACATGTTTGCATAAAATTATTTTAACTTTAACCCATTTAAAATGAACAGGTTAATAACTGCGTTAAAATAGCTCACAAGGAATTTTATAAATTAACCAAAACCAGAGGAATTTAAACCCCACCGTACTTAACGTTCATATTTTTAGGGTTCTTAATAGTCTAACATCAAATGATAAATGAATAAGAACCAAATTTCTTGTGCTTGTAAAGAATTTTATATTCCAGTAACATTCTGCAGCTCCATGTTATAATTAACTTCTTCCCAAATTTACTGCTGCATTTGGCCTCCAAATGGTCGTATTTAATTGAAACGTTGATACTTACTGATGTTGAGAGAGCCCCTATAAATTCTCATACTCACTGTTATCTATAAGTACAAACAGGGTGTGCATCTATCTAAAGTTACACTTACGTTGCAGCCTCCAGTCTCGGACCGGCATCAAATGCGCAGCCGACTGCTTTTCTTGATATATACATTAATATATATCAAGAAAAGCAGTGGTCCTCGTACCGACACTGGGGAACACCATTGTACACCTCCATCCAATCCGAAAAATAACCGTTCACCACTACGCTCTGCTTCCTGTTACTTAGCCAATTCTGTATCCATGCTGCTACTGCCCCCTTTATTCCATGGGCTTCAATCTTGATGACAAGCCTATTATGCGGCACTTTATCAAACGCCTTTTGAAAGTCCATATACACCACATCAACTGCATTGCCCTCATCGACCCTCTCTGTTACCTCATCAAAAAATTCTATCAAGTTAGTTAAACACGATTTGCCTTTAACAAATCTGTGCTGGCTTTCCCTAATCAATCCACACTTGTTCAAGTGACTGCTAATTCTGTCCTGGATTATCGTTTCTAAAAGTTTCCCCACCACCGAGGTTAAACTGAGTGGCCTGTAGGTGCTGGGTTTATCCTTACACCCTTTTTTGAACAAGGGTATAACATTTGCAATTCTCCAGTCTTCTGGCACCACCCCTGTATTTAAGGCTGTTTGGAAGATTATGGCCAGCACCTCTGCAATTTCCACCCTTACTTCCCTCAGCAACCTAGGATGCATCCCATCCGGACTGGGTGACTTATCTACTTTAAGTACAGCTAGCCTTTCTAGTACCTCCTTTTTATCAATTTTTAGCCCATCCAGTATCTCAACTATATCTTCCTTTACTGAGACTCTGGCAGCATCTTCTTCCTTGTTAAAAGACAGATGCAAAGTTATACTATTGCATTCACATTGATATAAAAAGTGGCAACTTAACTGCAGACTAAGTGATGACTTTGCTCTGTTTATTTTATATTTTTATGTAAATATCTCTCAGGACCAGGGCTTCCTTTTTCACATGGCTGAATGCTTAAAGTTGTGAAACTAGCTGTGAATGTTACAATTCTGAAATAAAAGCAGGTGCTGCTGCAAATACACAGCAGATTGGTCAACATCTGAAACAGAAAGTTTGGTTAGTGTTTCAGGTGGAAGGCTTCACCAGAATGATGGATATGAATGTCAGCTCTGGGGTCCCTCAACAGCACTACATTTGATTTGGGAAATTTCTGCATTATAGTTTTATATAACTTGAAATAGACAGAGTAAATGTATTTTTATAAATCGGGTTTAATAAGTGGTAACATTAAGGAAAGGTGTTACATATGTAGCATAAGGACCATAGTCAACTTTTCTGGGACCAAGCCCCAGTTGTTTTTGAACTCAAGCTAATTAAATTATTGATCCTTTGAAAGATAATGGCAATTGCAAAGAAATCGTTTGAGCAGCAAATGGGCCTAATTTACATCAAATTATAGATAGCCATATAGTTAAACCGTGTGCTCCCCAGTTCCCTGCTTCTTACCTCCTTGACTATATGAGGGGGTTAACATGGATTTTGCGCAAGGTAATTTCACACACAATTTTTTATTAGGACCTCAGTCAGAAGTTACTGAGAGAACTACAAATGTTTCAGGCACTCTCTTTTCTCATTTTGAAGCAGTTCATATATTGTGTGTCTAGTATTGCACTTTTAATATCTTGCTGCGTCATTATACTTCTGTGCATTATCTTGCTTGTAATAAGTCTGACTATTCATTTTAGCCTGAATGTAACAGTTTTGACAGTATGGTACTTACTGCCTTTCAGATTAGGCAGGAGAGGGTGGTGGGCATCCCAAGTGATCTCTGGTACAATGTACAGTAGATAAGGGGAAATGATTAATCCCACGGTATGCTATTCCACTCATGACATTCATAAGAGCACAGGTTTCAAAAATCTTGGTCAGTTTATGGAAATCGCCTCTTTGCCATCAGTGCAAGCTAATAGTGTTGGGAGAAGGGGTGAACTAGAACATGTGGTGTGGTACTGAGCCATGCAGACCAGAAGATTCGAGGTTGGATCCCGAACTGTGTGGATTTAGCTGACCTCAGGTCGCAGGGGAAATAAAGTTAATCATTGTGTCCCTAGGTTAAGAAAAGAAGAAAGACTTGCAATACTTAGCACCTTTCACAACCCGAGGATGTCCCAAAGGGCTTTATAGCCAATGAAGTACTTTTGAAGAGTCGTCACTGTTGTAAGGTAAGAAAATATAAGGAGGAAATTGACCAGGAGTTTCTGATTACGTCAATGTGAAGAGCACTTTGGGATGTTTTTTCTACGTTAAAGGCATTATATAAATGCAAGTTTGTTGCTGTTGGTCCTGATCACTATCCAACTGCCCCTGCTAGAAGTAGTTATGTGCACATTAGGCAAAGGCAGGATTAGGTTCTGCTG